>NC_134855.1:69589721-69928471 GCF_049852395.1 Peromyscus maniculatus bairdii
TATCTGCCTGCTTTCTTGCCTCCAGCCTCCCAATACACCACAGACATTGTTCCCCAGGGAATAACTTTGCCTAACTATTTTCTTCTGTCTGGAATGTTCTCTCCTCTGACCTTTGGGCAGAATCTTTTTCCAACATTAAGACCTTGGTTCAAATGTCCCCTTTTCAGGAGGGCAAACAAACATGGCTCTCCCGCAGTGCAGGATGCCAAGGCTGCCCAGGTTGGCCAAGCTTAACAACACACAGCACTGAGAATATTTCCTGATGACTGTCCCTCTTCCCTGACAGAAGTGTAGGCTCCAAGAAAGCACACACACTGACTTTCACATATTCATGGTATCCCTGGTATCTGGTATGTGTGTTGTACACAGTAAGTACTCAACCAGTTTTGGATGCATTAAATTGGTCAAGTGAATGCTAACTGTATTGGAAACGAAGGTACGAGAGTGTCTCGGAAGAGGTCTTCCTGTCTTCTTCTTACAGATCTCATGGTAAGGAAACCCCCTGGTTCTTCACAGTAGTCAAGTGTCCGAAGGATCATTACATCCACTTCTCTGTTGGTGTTAGCTCACATTCTACTAATGAAGAGACTAGCTGTGTTAAACTCACACTCACAGATTAGAAAATATGATAGAGCTAAAGGGCTTTCTGGGACTTCTACCTCTTATTTATGACGATACTCATATTCACCACATCACAGCCTAAATTGGGCTACAGAAAAGCAAGAGATCAAGCAGCTTTCAGAATTTGCATCTGAGTCTGGCTTGATAGGCAGCAAACAACACACAAAACAAATGTTAGAATCAGTATCATCGGCATTGACTTAAGGAGCATAGGACTTAACAGTGCCTGGTGAGGACAATGAGTGCCACTGACCACAAGTGTGTACACTGGGCAATGGGTGCTATTCCTTGCTTTTGAGGGTGGCTCCAGAGCTTGATTCTTCCAGTAGAGGTGATTTCTGTCTTACTTTGGGCCAGACATCACTGAGGTTCCCTTTGGAAGTCTAAGTATGCCCATCAGTTTTGGGGACTCCACTTATACCTTACTCTGCTCTCCTGCCTTTATGTGCCCCTGACACACCAAGGCATTTTCAAGAAACTATTGTGAAGAACCTTCCATCTCCACTAGAGAGCTGAAGCTGTTTCTTTAGAAAGTGTCCTGTAGAAGTTAAGCTGTGGCTTCACATCTGTTAGGCCCACACAAAGAGCCTAGGACCTTAAGTTCAAATCTGTCTCATATTTGTATATCTGGTAAACATCACTGGTACCAACAGGCCAGCAGAAAAGTATACACTAAGTGTAGCTGCCTCTAACTAAAGATGTTGAACCACAGATGGGAAAGGGGCCTGCCAGTGAAAAAGACTTCCTGTTGGAGGCCTAGTGATAGGCCTGATGTTCATGAGAGGGAAAACCACCCAGAGATGCTGTTAAACTTGCGTGTTCTTCAGTGGACACTGAGGCAGATCCTCTTTCAGCTGCTGCAGGGGGGACTTGGCTATAGGGAAGCTGAAAGGGACATAAGGCTGAGTCTGAAGGCAGGGGCTATGTCTCAGCGGTAGAGTGCTTGCCTAGCGTATGTGAGGCTCTGGGTACCACTGCATGAAAAAGAAAAAACCAAAAAAGACCAAGTCTAAAGAGGGTAACTGAAACTCTTCTAGATTAGACGGAAGTCATGCACCCGAGGCTCGCTCACAGGCTGCAAGAAGACAAAGACAGCAAACAACTGTGTTGAGCTTCAAGGCAAAAGCTGCTAGAAAGTCCTGCAAGTGACAAACTGATCCAGGAGACGCAGGAGTTTTCTTCAGATTTGGGGTGGTGGGCGACGAGAAACAGGAAGACATTGGGGCAAGGTCGCCTTTTGTGAAGCTCAGTTGGGTGTGGGGAGACGGGTTGTGTTAGAGAGGCCTTGCCTGGCCCAGCTCTGTATCACCAGGAGAGGGATGGTCAGATGAAGAGAAGCCATCCATCCAATTGCCCCTTGTTGGCTGGTGTGGGATGCAGACTGTCCCCTGGGTTGTTCATTGTCTTTGCTTTCTTGTAGACTGGGAGCTGGCTCCTGAGGGCCTACATCTAATCTAGAGGGACCTCGGCTGCCCTCTTCAGTCATAATCTTACTGCCCTGTCTGGTCTGGGGAAAGGATGGAGCTGCTTTGAAAATATGGACGTTTAAGGCCAGATTAAGTAAGGCTTTATCTCTGGACTTGAACATCAGCAGGGGCACTCAGCAGCTGTCAGGGAAGAGAGGAAGAGAGGAAGAGAGGAAGTGGAGAGAGACTTTTTTTCTCTTTTGAGATGAGTTGCATGATTTGGTTGACATAGGTTAAAACCTTACAACTAGCCTTCTTTAACTCCAAACTGGCTCCGGAAGTCAGTGTGACTACTAGGTCCTGCGGATAGAATGGACCGCACAGGCTCAGGAGCCTTTGACTGGGCTGGAGTGTGTTCTGGCTTGAGGGCTGCCATTAAATCTACCTTGGCCTTAGGGCCTTTGTGTCAACATTCACTTTGTTAGTTTAGACACTTTGCTTGGTCTCTTCCACGTGATGCAGAATGGCGTGGAGCTTTCCATTCAGCATTTTATCTGCTGAGCAGTGAATCATCTCTCTGTTGAGGTGGTTTTGGCTCTAATCTCTTCAACGACTTTCAAGTGCACAGTGTACAGGTTTGAAAATTCTCTGGTGTGTGTGCTTGAAGGGCAAGAGTTGCTTAGAGTTCTGTTGTTGCTTGCTCAAACTCTGCTGGTTCAAGTTCCAGCCTGCATCTTCAGACACCATCCTGATTACCTTCTCCTCACATTGTTCCCTATCAATAGCTTGCTCTCATCAGGCAGTGGCCACAGACTTTGCTGCTCCTTGCATGGTGACTCTTTGCATTGACGGGGCTAGTTCTTTGGACTCATGTTGCTCTTTTTAATCTCAGCAGTGCCTGTGAGAGAGAGAGAGAAGGAGGGAGGAGAGAGAGACTTTAATAGAGGTGTTGGTGGTGGGTGGCTTTGATTCCAAACTGAAATTGGAGGTGAAAAGTTTTGGGTTCTTGATCAATCAAGTTGGGTAACTCATGCATTTATTCTTTAAAAACAAAAGTCATGTGATGTCTGCTTTTGTATTTTAATAAGACTGTGTCTTCTTCAAGCAAGAAGTGGAAAATTCATGGATAAACTGGAAAGGCTGGAAGATCAGGGAGAGCCTGTGCTGTAGATCAACATCTCAGGGGCCAAGATATCTAAATACAAGGATAAATGTTTACAGAAGAGTTGGAGTATGTAGGCAATGGCTTGAAGCTCTCTCATGTTCACCTAGGGGGCAATGAGATGCTTGTGTCTCCTGGGATGTTGGAAGGATTCCATAGGCTTATGGCTATCAAAGATCCTACGGCCAATCATGAATAAAGCCCTTGGGCTCACAAAGTGTTCTGATTCTGTCACCCATGCATTTCCAAGCAGGGATCAATCCACTCTTGGTCCTAAGCCCTGCTCTGCTCTCCCCAGTTTCTTCTGGCCAACTGTAAAACATTTCATCCCACCGCACTTCCCTTTCTACTTCCTTTCACTGGGATGTTTCCCCTAGAGACCCTCTTTGGGTGTGTTCTAATGTTATTTCTCTACTGAGGCTATTGCTTCCTAAATATCCCACTGAAAGGGGCTAGGGAGGGGAGGTGTCGGGGTGGCTAGCTCTTTAGGGGTTTATACAATCGCTTCCCAATTCCCCAAACCCAGGGACCCACGGGTGTGATGCTGCCCTCCTGCAAAAGGACCATGCTTGAGTTACTGTGCATTCATTCAGTCCTTGGCCAGAACGACGTGTCCAGTGCCTCAGAAGCTTTGTCCGCTTGCCCAAGTTGGGGGCACCACCAGGCAGAGCTGTTGGCTTTTCATGTGGAGTGTCAGCTTGCCTGCTGCTGCTCCTATCCCTGCCTCCTCCTCTTACCTGGTCTCCCATCACTAGTATAGAGTGCCACAGAAACCATTGCTCACCCACTGAGAGCCTCATTAGTGTGCAAGGAGACACATAGCTGCTCTCCCTCAATTTCATGCTCAGTGAGCTCACTGAGGGCCCACTGCGGCCAGCTGTTGTAAGGCGGATGGTGCGTTTCTCATTAAGAGGCATTGTACGCCGCCTCCTTAGCTTCAGAGATGAGGCGGTGGCAAAGGGGGAGTTATTACAATTACTAATGAGAACAGTCACCAGGAGCTTTCCAAAAATGATGTCCCAGAGCCCTTACAAGTCTTCGAGCCTACTGTGAATTAGAGGGCCTGTCCCCATTTTACACATGAGGAAATAGAGGCTCAAAGAAGTCATATAATAACTAAGAGACCCAGCTAGTGCTCTCGATCTTTGTCTTCAGCATCCATGCTCCTTTGAGCCCTGCTACTCAGCACTGTAGTGGTACGAAGGGGTGGGCTGGCTCTGTTTGCACATGACGCCTCCACTATCGAAGTATGCAGTCTGGAACTGTGCGGCCCCCACAGGCACAGCTGGTGTTTATGGTCCAGGTTGAATACTACCTGGAGAGAGCCCCACAGCCGGGCACACGCTCACTGATTTTCAGATGCTATTTTCTTCCCCCTCTAGTTTTCTCCAGATGTCAAAGCACTCTTGTATCAGAGCTGTCAGTGGACCCTGAAGATAATCTTAAGAGCAGGGGCTGAGATGATTATTGTCAGTGGACAGACAAGGAATTCGAGGCTCTGTGGACCTGAGTGAGATGCCCCAAACAATAGACACAAAGCATTTAGGGGTGAGGTAGGACCTCTTTTTGGTTACCAAGCCAAGTCGTTCATTCTCCAAGGAAGCCTGGTTTACTCGGAGCTTTCAGTTGAGGACAGACAGTCTTCTTAATCCGTGTGCTCAACTCGTCTTGGCAACTTGGGATTCCAAGCATGGAGGCTTGGGGAAGCTTGTAGGACAGTTTCCCTGTTGATTTCTTTGGGGGTTAAAGGTGATGATTTACATTTCTAATTTCAGTCTGGTCCTTGCTCCTTGGGTCATGGTCTTTTCTCCACTGCCAGGGTTATAGAGCTAACTCCTGAGGGGGAATTGTAGTCAGGAGAAGGAGCTCAGGTACCGTGCCCCAGGCTAAGGGTGACTAGTGGTCTGCCAGCAGGGCGGCTCAGCTTTCCCTGGGCCAGGCAAACTTTCTGCCTTTGTAGCTGGAGATGTAGCAGTGACAGGGGGAGGTGGAAAGGGGGTTCTTAGAATCTGTCAGGTCCAGATGTGACGTGGGAGGGAGAAAGGCTGGGAACAAAGCCTTGGGTTCAAAATGGGAGAACCTCTAAAGTTAGGCAGAGGCAGTGGAAGGATCTAGAATAAAATTAAGCATATAGAAAATTAGGGACAATCTTTAGGTATCCGGTAGCTACGGTAGCTACCCAAGAGAAACTTTTTTTTTCTTTTTTTGGTTGGGCAAAATTCTAGTCAATTGAAAACAGGCTGTATTTCACCCAGAATACAGTTTTGAGTCACTGAGGTAGGCAGGACCCATTGAAGGGATTTATTTGACTGGAGAGCTGGTCAGATCTGAGCTGAGGCCCTGAGAGCTGTGATGTAACACTGAACAGTCATTTCACGTCTCTGAGCACGCTTCTTCATAGCAAAGATAGACACTCCTGTGACGCAGGAGCAGGAGAGGACGGGCCTTGCGAGCTGAGGGCTTAGATGCTCAGTGACTGGAGCTGGGAGAGTTAAGCTTGAATTCTTGGGCTTAACTTGTGGTCAAGACTTGGAGAAAGGTGGCTTAGGAGAGGCCTCAGCTTACCCTATGTTGAAGGGGGTCCTCATCCCCACCTAAGATATATCCTGGGTTGAAAATTTCATGGGGTCTTGGTGACAGGAAGTCCTGTAATCTGGCCTTGCACACCTATCTTAAAAGAATGATGTCGGCAGTGAGGACAACTTCAGAGTTCTTAGGTCCAGCATCCCTTGGGGATGCTATTTTAGCCCTTTGAGCTAGGAAACTCTGTGGATCCATGGGTCATGTTGCTTGGGCCTGACCTACTTTGGCTTCCAAAGCATGTATATGGAGGACACTTCCATAGCTGATGCCCAAAGCGACGTGCTTCTCAAACTTTAGTTCTAAGGTCACTGGCTTCAGGCTTCCTTGTTTTCAAGGTACTGTTTCTGCATCTGAGTCTGGCTGCCTGAAGCCGCCTGCTGGCTTCCGTAAGCTCTGTGTGGCATCTGCACCTGCCGAGGTTGGTCTGGGAGAGTGTCTGCGCTGTCCTGCGCTCCCCCCCCTCCCCCATCCCAGACGGCAGCTGGGCCCGGAGAGCCATTCTCCTGTTTGTACTTTCCTGGGATGAAGTAACAAGGGTGGTGATGTTAGACACTTGGGCAGTCCATTGGGTTAGGTTTGTGGGGTTTCTCTGTTGGCTCTTTAGATACTTTACCAACTTTCCCAGGACAGGGTGATCCAGGTTCCCACCAATCAGGTTTCCAGGGATCTCTTCTTGAAACTCTGAACCTGCCTCCTCTGCCTCCAGGCATGTTGTCTGCCGAAGGTGCCTTACGCTCACATTGCCTGCGTCTGTGGTCACGGCCTCTTCCCACGGCAGTCACCTGATCACCACGTCCCTATCTGAAGTGATACACTGTTGCTCCCGGGAACCAACCGTTAGCAGCCACTCTTCTTTGTCCCCTCCACGCTCTCATGCTAACAGCTTGCGCTGTTGCTCTCAGGACAAGAAGCGGAGTGAAGAAGAAACTGGTTCCTGCCACTCTGCTCTGGGTCCCTGCACATTCCTCTACAGCCATACCCCTTGGTCTCGTCTTCATCTCTTCTGTTCCAGGCACTCGGTTCCTGAACTCTCCCTGGGCACAGCCCATGCCTGGGGCCTTTTCTGTTCAGGGTTTTCTTAGACTTTTTTTTTTTTCCTTCTTATGTTCCCATCAGCAGCCCCACCCGTAGGGACACTGCCTCCATGGCCAACCTTCTTCATTCTCCAATGTGCACTGTTTGTAGGTTGGCTATTTTCTCTTGTGTCTTTCGGCTTCTGCCTAGGATGCCTTTCCCCCATCTTGCCTACCTGGAAAGCCACTGCGCCTCCTTCCAGGTCTGGCTCAAAGGCTACTCCTTGGAAATCTTCCCAGACAGAACAAGCAAAGGCCCTTCCCAGGGTCCCCTGCCACTGTTTAGCCCTCTGCTTCCCAGTAGTTGACAAACTCTCTGAGACAGGAACTGGATGTTTTTGTCTCTTTAGTGCCTAACATGGGCTTAAAATAGGTGTTTATGACATTTGCTTGCACAAAATGTAAGTTTAGACTGACTGTCTCTTTTTCAGCTCTGGCCTGAGCTTGGAAAACTGGAGGAGAGAGGAGGTCAGGGTGGAGGTGGAGGGGATAGGGGTGTGGATGGAGGGAGAAGCAGAGGATAAAATGAAAATAAATAGCTAGTTCTTCCTACTAATGGCTGATTTCCTGATTTGATATTTGGCATTAATTATAATTACTTGCTGGGAGAATATGAAGAACCACCCTGCCTCCATCTTAGGCTTAAAAGCCATCTTATAGTAAAGACAAACTAGGATCATTCCTTTTTATGATTAAATCTCTGTTTCTCAAGAACTGGGGCTATGCCCCACCTGTAACCTTAACTACAAATGGTTCTGTCCTGCCTGTTCCAGGAATGGCAATCATGTCTGTTTCAAAACATTATTTATAACCAGCTCACAACCCTACTTTGTTTCAAAAGGTTAGATGACCACCTATGACTACCCAGTTATGACTATGGTTGCCTGTTCGGCCCACCGTGCAACCATATCTTTGTTTCAGGAGGGTCTAGCTTGTCATGATTATGTTCTGCTCTCCAGACTCCTCCTATTTTGCTCACTGAATCCCTCATTTGGAAACCCCTTACCTCTCTCTGAGCTATACATGTTTTGTCTTCCTCACATACAAGGCTTACCTCTCAAACTCCGCCGTAGGGGAGGCAGTCCATGCACACAAATAAAAAAGCTTGCTTTAATTAATTGCTTGCTTTAATTTGGATATGGTGGTTTGGGTCAGTGGTCTTTCTCCTTCCAAATAGGGTATTAATCATCACATGTGGCACTCTGCAGAGCTGTGAGGGTGATGGGTGGCTTGGCAGCTGGGATGCTCAGAGGCTCTAAGGAAGATGGACGACAGGCTTAGAATTTCTAGGAGTGCTGCTTGGGTATAGATGGTTTCCGTCAAGGGAGTCACGCCTGTGTCAAAGTGATCCTCTGTGTAGGGACTTGAAGGCCACTGTGCAAAGGCCTGGGTCTGGTGAGAGAGGAAAGTGGAGAGGGCCCGTGGTTCTGTTGGAAACGTGTGTCAAGTCTCAGCAAGAACGAGCCACCTTCTCCTCTGTACACAGTGATATCCAAAGCCTCTGGGGGAATCTTGAGGCAGTCTCCCTGGGGACAGGAGAAAAAGGACAGGTCCAATGAGATAGTGCTTTTGTTCAGGCTTCCCGGGGGCAGGTTCCTGTTCGGACATCCCTGCTAACTGGTAGTATGACTTTAGACTTCTGTTTTCTCTTTCAGTTAAGCAAGAGGCAGAGGTGGGGTCAGCGAGATTCCAGAAACACCAGCCACACACAGGAGTCATCTGCCTCCCCTAGCCACATTGTCCAAATCCACCCCTTCTGTAAGGTCGATCACAATGTGTGCTCTGTGTGATCCTTTCTTATGACCCAGGCTGACAGAAGTCGGTGTCTGCTGCCCTCATTAGAACTTGCTGTCTGTCACCCACGGCCTTTGTTCCCCTGTCCCTTGTGGGATCACAGATGGTTGGTTGTTTCACCTCTTCAGGCGTCTGGAAGTGCCACCCTCTCCAGTCTGTGGAAAAGACATTCTCACCATACTTTATCCCCCACCCCACCCCACTCTAGGGTGGGTGTTAGTAAAGATACTTTATCTAAGCTTTAAGCATGGAAGTTAAGAAAAAGAGACGCCCGAGAGCCCCATCTCACTGCCTTTACCACAGACACTACAGACATCATTTTGTGGGATTTAAACCTATTGTCTTCAAAGCGTTGCTAAGAAACCGAAGTGAGAACAAGGGTGGCTCCTGAGGGGGCACCCGATGGCATGGAAATTGATAAGGTCACAGGGATGCAGGAAGGTGGATGCCTTTACTGTAAACAAAGTTAATAGTCTTGTTTCAGATTCTCAATGGGGAAAAGAAAAGGATGTGCTAAAGGCTAAAACCATCCAGGCCTTGAGCCTGGGCCATTGCTTCTTCAACAAAACATCTGTGTATGAGAGGAGCATTAACCTTTTGTGTACGGACAACTTTGCAGCAGATGTTGTTAATTGTGCTGGGATTCTCAGATGGCGAGGAGGTGTACCAGACTCCAGGGTGAGGTCTTCCTGTCTTTCCCCTCTGTTTTCCTTGTGCTTCTATCCTTCCTCTGCTCCCCCATCTTAAGACTTTTCCTTTGAATCCTAGGGGTTGATGAAGGCCAACGCTGTGTCTTCTGTGGTTTCTTCCATGCTGGGTGGGTCTTAGACTCCATTTATCCAGGGATTAAAAGTCTCAACCCATGCAACCTGAGGGGACATAAGCACGTCTGAGCTTGTAGATTGGGAAGGTCACTATCTGAAGGGAATCTGGAAGATAGGATGTCATGGCTGGAACCATCAGCACATAAGCGAAAAGGCATATGATAGTTCGTTATGACCAAGATCAATACCCCAAACAGCAGGACCTTGCACGTGGCCCCTGATATGATGTACTTTGTTAAATGTTAAGGCAGAGGCTGACAGTCAGTTGGGGTATAAGTCTTAGTGGGCCAGCACACACGTTCCAATTGTTGTACATATACACAGCACAGTGAGGACAGCACAGGTCCCCTCCCGTGTCTCCTGAGAATAGCAAGAGCCACCAGGTCTTGGAAAATAAGCTCCCTCTGTCATCTGAAATTTCCAGTTTAGGAGTGAGATCCAGTTAGCATCATGTTTTAAATAGCATTTAGCCTCTGTTTGGCATCTTGCATTAATTACGTTTCCGCTGTGATTAGAATGTCAGCAGACATCCCATTTTGTTCCCAGTTACAAGTTCCCTGTCACAACACACGGGGGCCTCAAAGAACGAACGAACGAACGAACGAACGAACGAACGAACGAACGAACGAACGAACGAACGAACGAACGAATGAATGAACAGACTGTGTTCATAACACCTGGGCCTCTTGGGGGTGGATTTTTTTTTTTAATTTAAGGGGGGGTAATTGACTAAAAGCTCGGGTGCTGGAGAAGTGTTTGTGACTGCAGGGAAACTACATTTTTCATTTTTTTTCCTGAGACAGGGTTTCTCTCTGTAGCCTTGGCTGCCCCGGAACTCACTCTGGCCTTGAACTCGGAGATCCACTGGCCTCTGCCTCCTGGTGGTGGGATTAAAGGTGTGTGCCACCACCACAGCTCATATTTCTCATTTCTAATCAGACATTTGTCACAGGCCAGGAAATATTTGCAGTCTTTACACTTTGTCTCACCTAGCCTTCCTGAAACACTTTGAGGTGTCAAATTTACTTATATAACTTCCCATTTATAGATGGCAAAACTGAGGCTCAGAGAACGCGATTTTCTAGGGCATCACGTGGCTTAGGAATCAATGGAATCAGGAAGGGAACCTGGCTGTGCCTGACATGTAAGCACTTTGATTTTCCATTCTGCTGCCTCCCTACGGGTGGGTGGTGGTGGAGAATCTGGGGTGCCCTAGCCAGGGTGGGCACTCTGCCCCAGCATTGGCACAGTGCCTGCAAATGGCCAGTGCTTTTTCCTTCTTGCTTGTCTTTGCTCTCTTTCATTTTCCTTGTCCCCAAGCCCAGAGCTTCTGGACAGACATTTTCAATTGCAGCTGACAGACTCGTGGACCTCCCAGGCCTGTGCTCCTCAGCCATATAGCTTCAAGCTCTAGGTTTGCAGAGCCCTGTGGCAAAGCCTGGTTGGGATCCTTGCCGGTGCTTGTACTGATACTCACGAGAGACCAAGAGACAGGAACTTGTCTCATTACCCCACTTTTCCAGCTGAATTAAGATCAAAGGGATCCTTTCTTGGGGAGCCATGGGGAACAAAGCACAGGATGATCAAAAGGGACCATACCTCCTTGGGGATATAGATAAAAGAGGTGTGTGTGGCGGGTCTGGGGGTAGAAATGGTGATGCCCCCTTGTAGACAAATTTCTAAACGGTCTTATTAATAAAAAACCCAGAGCCAGATACTGGGGTTAAAACCTGAGAGATCAGAAAAGCGGAAAGAAGCCAGCCACGTTCTCACCACTTGGAGGTCCTCAGCCAGAGAACTACTTCCTGTCTACCCATGTCTCTATGCCTTACTGTTCTGCCATCTCATTTCCTCTCTCCACCCAGCTACATCGCTTCCTCTTCCTGCTCAGCTCTGTCACTTCCTGTCTGTCTGTACAGACCTCCAGACCTTTATGATTAGTGCTGGGATTAAACGCATGTACCACCATGCCTGGCTTTGTTCCCAGTGTAGCCTTGAACTCACAGAGATCTAGGCGGATCTCTGCCTCCTGAGTGATAGGATTAAAGGCATGTGCTATCGCTGCCTGACGGCTATGTTTACTATAGTGGCTGGCTTTTCCTTCTGATCCTCAGATAAACTTTATTGGGGTGCACAATATACTGGGGACACAATACATCACCACACCCCTTTCCTCCTCTTTTGGGACTCTCTCTGGCTGAGACTCCAAGTAAAGGACTTGAGGGTCGGGCAGGGGCCACCACATCCTAAGATAGTTAGTTGTATCATTTGTGATGGCTTGGAGTTTGGGGTTCTTTGAGAACCTGCAGTGGAGTACTCGTAGCACACTCAATTGGGAGCCCAGTTAAGTTAGAGTGTCTCTCACCCTTCAGGGGAGGGTCTCACGTGGGTGATGGCTGCCGGAAGAGCTGCGAGGTGGCCCTAAAGACTCAAGACTAGGAGATGTCCTTAGCGGATGTCTTAAGCATTACACTCTAGACTCCTGGACTCTGTGGCTTTGCTTAGATAGCCTTGAGTACAGTAGAAGGCCTTCGCCAGCCTTCCAGGGCATTTCTGGCCTTGGACCACGAGGGAGCAAGCAGACAAGCTGAGAGATACTATATCTGAAGGGACAGCAGAGCAGGCAGGAGCTGGGAAGGAGCCTTGCTCCTGCCTCCCTAGGGCTGAGTGGAATAAAAAGAGGAGCCAGGTCTGTGACTGAAGGATGTGGCATGAGGGGAGTGGGGGGCTGGAGAGATGAGGAGAAGTGAGGCTGGAGCTTCCTGGGGGGAGGCAGGGCACTTGCCCGACGGCAGCAGCTTCGTTAACCGGCTGAGCGTCTTCACAGCCTTTAGGGGAAGGAGTGAGGGCTGAGTGGACAGACTGCAAGACGCATGCGCTGTGTTCCACTTGTGCATCCATACTTGTATGCCTGAAGAGCTGGCAGGGCTGCTACTTCAGGACATGTTCTGCTCAGCTGGCTGCCGGCTGTAGGTGACAGGTGGCTTCCTGTCCTGACACAGAATGGAAAAGATATGGCTGTGGAGACCAGCGTCCTGCCCCTTAAGTCTCCTTGCCTTGTCTCTAAGCTTGAGGATGGATCCTAGGCCACTCTTTGCAGGCTCTGCCATGACTGGTGAATTCCTACCCCCCAGCTCTGCAGTCTCTAAGGGTACTTGAGCTGCCCAGGGTAGCTGAGGCAGGGGCCGAGCTCTTGTTCTTCTTCCCTGTTCTTTCCGTTCTAACAATTCCGGCACCCTCTCTGCTTCTCATCTTGCCCCCTTTTAATGTAGAATGGTGAGAAGAACATAGGCAGAGTACAGAAAACTTGGAGAGGTGCACTCAGAAAAGAATCCAGAAGAGAAGAGACTCAAAACCTCTCTGGAGGCGGCACAGCACTCTGTATGGCTTCTCTTCCTGACCCCAGAGACGTGGCCAGTTAAGTGTACAGATGCTTGCGTATGCAGTCGAATGCCAAACCTTTCCTCACAATAACAGACTCTTTTTCTTACCCCACTGCAGTACTTCAAAATAGCCTAAGTACGACCTCTTACCTACCCTGAAAGAGTCGCCGTTATTTATTTGACCACTGAACTTTTATCCTACTTTTGGTGACATTTTGTTTTCCCCAATTAGAAGCTCTTCTTGAGGAGTTATTTTTTATGCGTGTCTCTACCTGGACAGTATTTCCACCCGTGGGTGGACCCTAATCCTTAAAGTCCTAAAAAGCTGGCTCTCAATCAAAAAACACAAGACCCTCATCTTTCCCCTCCCCCACCTAGGGAGTGCAGTGCTTCCCATGGCCTGCCTGCCCTTTAATAAGTGACCAGAGGGACTGTCAGGAAAGCACCAGCTACCACCTACCCACCCCAGGACAGCACAGCCAAATCAAAGGGTTGTGGGTGAAGTGGCTTCTCTCGACACTTCCCACTAACGGTGGAATGATGGCTATACCCCGGACCCAGCTGCTTCAGGCCTAGGCCAGGTGGACACTATGGGTTCAGGCTGAGAAGACAGAGCACAGGCCAAAGGCTCAGCCTTCATTCACTGTCCCATGACACATGGGGTCTCTTCCAGTTCTCCTAAGCAGCAGGCCCTGATGGAGCTGAGCCCTACCCTGGCCTCTATTTATGGGTCTGTGTTTAGAAAGAGGCATGGGGACCATCTTTAAAAGGAAAGACAGTCATGGCAATGCTCAAGCAGTATCTATAGTGTCCAAGAGTCCTGGCTGTAGGAAAATGTCCAGTCCAGGTTTCTCAGCTGATCTCTAACTTGTGTGGGTGACTAGGGCATGCCAATGTATCCCATCCCTTCCCATTCATTTATCAAGTATGGATTGTGTAGGCCATATGTCAAGGCCTCCAGGACTAGATTGTGGGTAGGTTCAGAGAAGGGCCTGGTGTGGTTTCTCTTCAAGGAGGCCAGAAACAGGTTGGGGAAGCTGGCAGGTATCCAGATGCCCAAGACAGACTCCTGGTGGCTCCAAGTAGGGACGGTTCCAGTCAATGTCATGGGTCTGGGTCAATGTCATGGGTCTCTTTGGTTGAGAAAGCAGTGTGATTCCAGCAGAGCACTGTGAGAGGAGCAGGGCTTGAGGTGGAGATATGCAAATAGGTCTTACGAGGTATGGTGGGCAGAGGAGGAGGAGGGCAGACATGGCTTGGGGGCCTTTTGGACCATGTCGCTGGGTGTGATTTTCAGTTTCTCCATGGGGTGGGATGGGGAGCACGTTCCCATAAGACCAGAAATAAGCAGAAGGGTGAATTCAGGAGGGAGCTGAGCCAAGGCAACTTGGAAAATGGGCTCCAGTCCATGTGAGGGACTCCTCAGGCAGCTGGCCACCTGGTGATGCTCAGAGAAGGCTTTCTCTGGTGGAACCCGGGTTTGAAGATTGCCTTTGAGTTTCACTTAAGAAGAAGGTGGTGTCATCATGGGACCTGAGGTAGCAGTCACAGTAGTACTTGCTATACACTCATGTGGAGCATGAGGCTTCGCATGCCGTCCCCCAACTCTTCCCGCCAACCTCACAGGACCCTGTTCCTCACATAGGGAGGGGGGAGCTTGAGAGCACGTCACACGCTTGGCTTTGGTTCCACCTGACTGCTCAGGCTCCGACTCCTGCGTCTTCCTCTAGGTGTGAAGAAACAAGGCTTAGAGAGGCCCAAAGAAGGAAGGACGCCCGCCCAGTGAGGGCCACTCTGAAGGCCAGTTCTCTGCATTCCAGGCGAGGCAGTAGTGGGGTCCCAGGGGTGGCAGTGCAAAGGTGAGCAGCGTTCTGGGAAGGAACAGGGAAGAAAGAAGGAAAAGGGTGCTGGAGAGCTGGTGTTCACCATGGCCACGTGGCCTGGGGCCTCCATTCTGGAAGCATTCGAGTCTATCTCCAGATGTAGACTTGTGCCGTGGACATCATCTGACTCTAGGCCTCAGACACTTCACCCTTAACAATCAGTAGCACGGGCACCGTACCTCCTGACTCCCACTTCTTTGCTATGAAGGGCACTGCCTGAGAGACCATGTCTTCCTTAGGGTGGCAGGGGCACTGAGGCTGTGGTCAAGGGTGGGGACTCACAGGACATCACCTAGCTTTAAATATTGTCTCTCATCACTTGCCAGTTCTGTGACCCCGGGGGCATTGCTCACCTGCCCTGAGCCTGTTCCTTCATCTGTAAAATGGGGATAATAATAAGCCTGCCTGCTGTGTGTGCCACAGAGACAGAATGGGGAGAACTCGGTGGCAAGCCTCCACAGGTTGCTTGTTTTAGGAAAGAAATGCCACTTGCTGTGATTCTCCGGTTCCGGAGTGCTACTTTCATCTCCTGGTAAAACCACACTTGAGTAGTTTCCAGTGCTGAGATTTGTCCCCAACATGGGAGGCTTATGGGACTTTGAGTCCTGCCTGCCCTTGTGGCCATATCTCTTTCTCTCTGGTCTTCTTACCCTGCATCCCAGACTAATGGAGTCATTATTAAAGTCCCCTAATCCCAGAGCCAGAGACCCAGAGTATACTGAGACTCACCTGGTTCAAATCCTTGTTTGTCCTTCAGTCTGAGATGGAGACTGTGACCTCCTCCAACACCACTAAGACCTAACACTGCTAGTCCGCCCAAGCTTTTGTTTTCCCAGGGCTCCTCCCTCAGAGACTCCTGGAGCTGGAGGTGTGGTAGGGGCCCTATAGGGCCCAAGCCCTGGGAATGAGAGGCCTCCTGGGCAGTTGGGAGGCCTACTTCAAAGTGAATGGCTGATAAAAGCTTTTTAGGATGGGGTAGTTTGGAAAAATATACTAGCATGCTTCTGGACGGGGGGAAAAAGGTGGGTTGGGGTATTCTGGCTTTATCTTAGGGAAAAAAGGTGTTTCAAGCTAGTGAGGAGAGACGGAGGCTTTGAGGGGTTAACTGAGGACAACAGCAAGTTCACACTTGTTGGGCAGATGGTATGGGGAGGGGCAGTCCAAACAATGGCAGGGCAAGGTAGGGGCAGGAACATGGCCCTTCTGTTTGATTGACAGCTACTGAAGACTTCCAATACTTAGCAGGTGCAGCATCCCAGAGTTCTCAGCTCCAGGTCACTTCTGGGAGCATTATCAATTCCTTTCTTGCTTCAGGTCCTGATCCAATGTTGCCAGGGAACTTCTTACAGCTGACAGTCTCCAGAGATGCCAATTGTACACGTCCAATGTGGAGACAGGAAAACTCTATCTTTCACAAGCTTGCTGAGTATTTGGGCTTCCAAAGATCCTGGAACCAAAGCTGAGAAGTCTGATCCTGGGGTCTACAGAGTGGGGCATTTTGTTCCAGGGAGGACAAGCAGGCAGCTCTTGGAAGGAACAGTGGGGTCTTTATTGAACTTGGCGCTCATGATCTATGTTGCACACCTGCTATGGTCCACACCATCAGCCACATGCGAGCTCTGCCTCCAAGGAGCTAGAGGATGTAAATTGTGAGGCTGACCAAGATCAAACTGCTCAGGTGGAGCTTAGAATGGATAAGTATTGTAAGAAAGATTGGCAGGTGACTTGTGTCCAGGAGGTCAAGGACTTGCGCAAGGTCACACAGCTAGTTAGCAGCAAGACCACACTTCAGGCCCGCTCAAATGAACCCAGTCAAAGTGTGTGATAGGACCAAAGGTGCTTTGGGGACCTCCCTCATGTATAAGATGGACCAGGGGTGAGCAGTGAATGGAGTCGTCGTTATGGTGGGGATGGAGGATCACTGTAAGACTCTCTTGCAGTCCGTCGTCTGCTGGGGTGGACTTGCAATGGCACGGGGACAGGAAGTAGAGGGCACGAGAGGTGTCAGAGTTCCCAGAATCTCCCTGTCCTGGTACTTATACAGAGTGAGCACCCACCAGAGCTCAACTGAATGACTTTCTTAATAGAATCTGGCAAATTCTCTGGTCCTCTTCTTTATTGGTGATAAAGAAAACAGGTACCCTAGGACCAGCGAGGCCCAGGGGTAGGCAGAGAGCGTTGCTTCCAGGCAACTGCCTCTCCCCCAAGCCCATTCATTCTTTCTGGTTTACTGAGAACTGTAAGAAATGGATGTTTCCAGTCCCCTGGGAAGAATCTACAGCCTTAGAGGATAGCAAGGTGGCAGAAAGGCAGGACAACGCTACTCCAGACAGGCATCCTCTATGTAGAGAGCAGGTAAGGAAGGCTTGCTGCCTGTCAATCTGTCATATTAAGGTCCCCGAAGCAGGTACACTTCCTAGGGACCTGTGGAAATCCAGCCAGGAACCTGGGGAGGAGCCACCTCTGCACTCCATCACTAGCCAGGAAAAGATCTCTAAGAGTCAGAAAGGCTGGGTCTAGAGCCTGGGCTTGGCACCTGCCGGCCGTGGGACGGGGACAAAACCCTTGGTCTTTAGGGGCTTAGTTTCTTCAATTGGAAACACGATCTGAACACTTCAGCGTAGTGACAACAAGGGGGAGCTCGGAGGCCTTTGACCACCCTGGGGAGCTGGAGCCTGCACACGAGTGTGACCGCCGAGGAGGACGACGAGGGCAGAAAGTGTCCTCCAGCCATCAGCGGCTAGCTTGCGCACTTCCCTTCTACCACGCTGACCTGAGCCAAAGGCCAGCCCGGAGCCCAAGCCCACCCCCTCTGCCCTCTCGCCTCGGGAGCTTTGGTGGGAACAAGTTGAGATAACAGCAGCACAGGAGGCCTGTTGGGGTGCAGAGAGGACTCTACAGTGGGTGCCCCATGAGCACAGACAAGGATTTCTTTATCTAATTTTCCCATTTCTCTTCAAATCCATTCTAAGTGCTACTTCCAGATTCATCTTAAAGGGCTGTTTTTATCATGACCCCCGCCCCCAGCACCAATCTACCTTTATAGTCCTGACATGTGCAACTCTTTGTCAAAGCAGAACACCCTCTTGGGCTATAATGCCTGACTTGGAACTTTGAACTTGGGAAACACTGTCTGTGGTTCCTACACTTTGCTGTCCTGTACCCTAAAAAAGGTTTCTCAGCTCCTGAGTTACACTGGAAGCTTGTCTTGTTCATTGGTGTCAGGACTGAGGGCTGGAAGTGAGTACTTTCTTGGCCTCCAGGAGTGTGTCTCATCTGGCCGAGGGCGCAGGGGTGGGGTGGGGAGGGGGATGGGACACCTGAGCAGAGGTGGAGGGGTCAGTGTGTGACCTGTGCAAGCGCCTGTGCTTGTTCGCAGGGATGGAGATGGGAGAGTCTTACACTTGATCTTAGCCAAAAGGTCGGGAAGCGATGAGACGTGAGCGTCTTCGGAGAAGGCTCCTTTTGATTCACAGGGTTGGAGAAGCAGCCAGGGGTACATGATGACTGAGGGGGGTAATATTCAAAGCCTGGGGTGAATGAGAGTGGTGAGGGTGGGGAGGAAGAGCAGGAGAGAGAAGAGACGAGAGAGCAGGCAAGAAAGAGACAGTATCCGAAGTGAGTTCTCTCTATGGGAGCCCATAGGGGTTGGGGGAGAAGCTAGGCCTTCCAGGGCACGTCTCCCTTTTCTGAGAATCCATATTCTGAAAAGAGAGGGGTCCCCAGAGGAGCTCTTCCAGGGGGTTGTGCAGGGCTTGGGGAAGAGTGGTTGGAGAGGCTGACGAAGGTTCATATGGTTCAGGCGCCCGAGAAGATCATTGCAGAAACCTATCCAGGACCGATGATGAGTCTGCAGTGGGGGAGAGCAGGGAGGCTCACAAAAGCCAAAAGGCAAGTCTGTCTGATAAAACGGACTTCCAGCTGCTCAGTGTTTGTATCTCACATGTCCAGGTCCCAGGAGAATCAGTGAGAGAACCATTAGATGGGGAAAGCGAGGCCCGGCAGTGGCACCAGAGGAGACAATCCTGATGGGCATGCATGGGGGCCTGTGTCAGGTACAGGTGAACCTGGCGGCGACAGAAATCAGGCTACTTCTCTGTTCTCCATGAAAAATCAGTGAGTGTCCCAACCTGCGAGGTAGCTAAGAGTAGCATCCAGGTCTGTATGACAAGGTCTGGCCAGTGCAATCCAAGCTGCTGTGAAGGCACCATGTTGATGCCTAGACGATCAAATAAAGCTGCTGGAAACTTGGTGGTAAAGTGCCAGAGAATTAGGGCATGGTTCTCCAGTGACCACACACTCTTAAGAATCAAGAAGTTCCAGGGCCTGCTCTGGCATCTGCATTACCTATTTTAGCTTTGGAGGATTAATTCTGAGAACTAAGTCTGGATCAGTGACCATGAAAAGTATCTGAAATAGTACTTGGTCTGTGAAAAGAGAAATCCAGGTTAGCATGTGGCCTGTGATGGTTTTAAGTGCTGTAAAACATGAGTGATTCCAACTCTTGGAATCCCTGGGGATGGGCTCTGGCCCACCCAATGGTTTAGTTTTCTGATTACTGTAATTATGTCTCCATAATGCATGTTATAGGTAAGGAAAAAAGATAAGCAGGCCCTAAGCTGTAATACCCTAGGAGCTTGTGCAGCCTCAGACTTTTTTTTTTTTTTTTTTTTTTTTAATAACAAAGGGCTTGGACGTGCTATAGCCTGCTTACTTTGGTTTTAATGTTTCCCTGGGTGTTTCTGCACAGCTATGCCAATGAGAAGAGTTAATTTTTTTTTCCAATGTAGGATAATGCAGATTTTAGTTGCAAACTTTAGTTGTGTTGATGTTGTACAAACAAAACTCAGGTGGAGCAGTTCCAGTCAGCAGAGGACTGTATCACTAGGCCTCAGTTTCCTCATTTGTAAAATAAGACATTTGTAGCCTGGTATGACAGCAGATATGTGTAATCCCCCTACACACTTGAGAAGCTGAAGGAGCAGGAATGGAAATTTGAGGTCAGCCTGGGCTACATAGTGAGCTACATAGAGACTCTTGTCTCAATTAAAAAAAAAAAAAGATAATTTGTAAATGTCCAAGTCAGTTGCTTCTTCTGCAAAAACTCTTCTTGGCCATGGCATTTCTATTGGGTGTGAGGTAAGGTAAAGGAGAGGACTCAGGAGAAACACTGGATGAGGAACTGTGAGTGAATCATCTCAATCGGTTGAAGCTCCTTTGGGGTGTCGGGTGCTTGTCGGACTGTGCTTTTTTCTTGTCAAGAGGAGAGAGAGTTCTTGGTCTTGATTTTGACTTGCACTCTCGATTCTGTGAGAGGCATCCTTCCTCGCATGTCAAACATTTGTTTGCTGACAGGAGACCAGTGTCGCCCTGTGCTCTGCCCCTGGGCTCTTGTGGTGGTGCCAGGTCGCGGTTCTGAGGGTGCATCCTTCCAGCCTCAGAGCCTGCTATGATGCCATGGCCACAGTCATCTGCAAGACATGTCAGCTGGTGGCGTCCTTAAGAGAAGGGGCATCGAAGGGACAGCGGGGGCCAGCCCTGACTCCTGCACTTGTTTTAAACCCTTCCCTGCTGGGTCCCAGGCACTGCTCTCTGCACAAACTCCTTCACAGCCCCGAGGCAGGCTCTGATTTGTTTCTTTGTGAGTCTCTGTCAACACTGACAATGTCTCCCTCTTCTTCACATCTCGATACCTGATTATCTTTTCAATGAAGACAGATATTTCTGACTTAGTTCAGCCTATCCTCCTAGTTCTAAACAAGCAAAGGCAGAAGCGGGGAGAATGATAAACCCCCCTCCTACCTTAGTCATGATTAGTTATGTACAGGAATGCTTACAACACACCTTTTTCATGTTCAGTAACTAGCCAGCAATTTTGCAAGGCAGCCACATAATTTCCCCCTAGACTGATGCTGTGTCTTAACTGATGCTTCTTGTCCAGTTGCTTCTAAATGTGTCTATGCCCTTTAGTTAAAGGCCACCAGAAACATACCATTGGACAGGGTTTTTTGTTGGCTCACTGCAACCAAAGAAATATATACACTACTCATGGGATCTTGGGGAATTTTAATAAGAATGCCAGACACTACTTAAGGATTTGGCCTTGTCTTAAGTGATCAGGGCACTCAAGGACTTGGGACTTTTCTGGACTGAGTCTTGACAGGTAAAGGCATTCATTCTAAATGAGCATCCTCACAGGTTCTTGTTGTGTGTGGTAGTGGTGTGTACATGAGTAGGTGCAGGTATAGGGCATGAGTGTATGAAGACCAGAGGTCTAAGTCAGGCGTCTTCCTCAGTGGTTCTCCATCTTGGTTTTTGATGAAGAGTCTCTCACTAACCTAGAGCTCATCAGCTGGCTGACTGGTCCATGAGCTCCAGGATTCCTCCTGTTCTACCCCTCTCCCAGTGCTGGTGTTACAGTTGTGTATTGCCACACCCAGGGGTTGGTTTTCATTTTTTAAATGTGAGTGCTAGGCATTCAGATTCAGGGCTTCATGACCGTAGAGCAGTGAGCACGTTAACCACTGAGCTGTCTCCTCAGCTCCTCAGTCCATCCATCCAAAGGAAATCTTAAGGAATGAACGAGCCTCCTACCATAACTGGTAAAGAAGCAGCTATCTCTCTGGTTAGCTAGACCAGGCGGTCGTCTCATCACTTTCCTGTGACTCAGAGGCCACTCAAATCTCTATATTTTAGTAATTATGCTCTGGGATATTTGACTGGATTCTTCTTGGGTTCGGTTCACTTGCTTCCCTTTCTCTTCACTCAGAAGGGGAAGGGAGGGAGACAGACCAGGTCAGTCCTGTCGGGGCTACCTGCCTTTTCCTGGTCCTCACCTTGGACCAAGGGCAGAATCGGCTTGTACACATGAGTCTGCGGCACATGGGTCTTTCCCACGGTCAACATTTTCCTGTTTAGAGGTTTCTGCAATTGGATAAGAATCTTTTTTTTATGCCCTTTGGGAAAAGTAGATCTTCAAATCTGATGAAACAGGGGCTGCACCAAGTGCAGGAAGACTCTGAACAGAAGACACCAGCCTGCAGCAGCACAGGCAGGGACGAGGAACGGACTTGTCACTAGTTTTAAGAACAGACCCTGAAGACAGGGCTTGGATGTACAAGCCCAGGCCAGGAAACCATGCCTCCGACCCAAGTGACATTTTCCTAGACATCCAGAACATAGGCTGTTCTGGATGAGTCTGAGGTGTTTATATGCGAGCAGCAGGAAGAGCTCACCTGGCCCTCCCAGACTAAGTAGGACATTAAGGGCTGTGTGATCTTACGAACAGAGGCCCACAAGGTCCGGCCTGCACACCTAGATGTGAACTGGCTGAATTTGTTTCCAGAGCCAGCAGTGTGTGAGTTAATGGGGTCCAGCAGGATCAGAGAGGGATTGGAGGCGTTTCTGGATAGTCTCCACCACGTGAACTACAGTGTGCACAGGAGGCACATAGTGATTCCCTGTGAGGGCATTCAGCCATCTCATGTCCATCTCCTTTTGGAACTGTCTGGACATTCCTTTCAGGGGAGTGTCATTCTCTAAATGTTTGGTAATTTTTAAACATCTCAAAGTCTCTAAAAACTCTGCTTGAAGACAGAGGACAAGGTAACGTGCGTGCACAAGCCTGGTGCCCACCAGGGAAGCAGGAATGGTCAGCCCATTTATAGTCATCACCTACACTCTCTTACACACTTTGGCCTTTGAATGTCACTCATTCTAACAAGAGTGAGCTAGGCTTTTAAAGTTTTAAAATTTCCATTCCCCAGATGGGGTGTTTCCTTTGAGTAGAGGAGAAGCAGGATGGAGACTCTCTAAAAGGGACCCACTATTATAACAAGAACCACTCAAGACACTTTCCACTTGTGGTAGACCGTGCTTTGCTGCTGGAGTTACAATGACCTAAACAGGAACATCTTTCTGTAATGGGGTCAAAGTCTAATTGTTAAAAAAAAATGCTTGTAGTTAATTATAGCTGATAAGCTAGCTTCTGATAGATTTGAGAGAACTTAAACATTTTCACCACTCAAATTACTTGTGATTTAACCATGGGCTGGCATGACACAGGACAGTTACTTTATTCTTTAGGGGCAGAAGGCCTTGGGGTGGGTGTTAGGTGGATACAAGTCCGCAGGGCTAGGATAAGGGGAGGTTGTGTTGAGAAATCTTTTGGTGAGTTGAGGGTGTAATTACAGTGATAAGACAGACAATAAATAATAGTTAGCAGAAGCATTGTGAACCTTGGTGAGAGCCCCCCACTTCTGAAGTCAGTGTTGTGCCTGTCATCTTGGGTATATGCTGGCTTCTTTGTGGTTATTTGTCCTTAAGAACATATAAAACTCCTTAGTTTGAGGTTGCCTGAGGATGGATGGCCTACCACTGAGTGGCCTCTGCTTCAGGGAGGCACCACCACTTTGGGTAGTTACATGATCTTTTCTACTGGGTTGGTTGTTAGCAGTGTTTGTTAATGGCTTTCAAGGCTCCATGGAATCCATGATCATCCGTCCGGTCCCAGAACACCAAACCGCCAGGCTTCTGGGAGCTGTACAGAGGTTAGGTAGAGCCTGGCCTAGGCCAGGTCCTGGGTACCTCAGCTGTGTGCATCTGCTTACTCCTGTCCTGAGCCCTGAACTGTGCTGAACCCATCTTCCTCACCCATTGGAGGTAAATACGGTTGGGTTTGTGGACCCAGTGCTTCAAAACAGAACTAACATGGTGGAGGACCATGGGACAGTGGTTCCTTGGCAAGAGAGGACAGGCATCAATGTGGCCTGTGACAGGCTTGGTGGCTCCTGGCAAAGAATGGAGGGCTTAGCAGATAAGCTCTAAATTTTCAGCTGTGTAAGGTCTGAAGGGACTTGAACCACTCAAAGGGAGGTCGTCATCTTGAGTGGAGGAATGGCCAGGCTCGCCTTTGTCTAAAGGTTGAGAGATGTGGAGGAAGAGCAGGGACAGAGACCCCTCTGAGAGTACAGGCTATCCAGACACCTTCCTTCCTGTTCTGAGAGATGTCTCCTCCCTCCTCCTCTCCGTCCTGAACTGGGGCCCTGGGGCCTGTAGGAGGTTCACAAAGGTGAGCAGGAGGCCTGGAGAAGGAAGTGGACCCCAAGAATGGCCGATTATGGTGCATCTCTCTTGGGATGGGCTTTAAATCGCTCTTCTTCATCATTTTTCTTCCTCACTCTACCCTGAAGGGCGAGGACGACAAGGGGAGCAGGGAGGATGTGACCACGTGGTGGGTCGGCAGGAGGCCACTGCAGGGGCACAGGGAAGGGTTAGTGGGTGGTGTGAGAGTGTGAGTGGATAGTGTGCCGGGGCTGGATCCCAGCAGGGCCCCACAGACTGGTCCACGGCACCTCTGCCTCCTTGGAACCAAAGAATACAGTTCCCTGGACTGAGCTGACCCCTCCCCAAGCTCTGGGAACACGTCTGAGGCCTGAGGGCCCCATCCTTTCCCACAGTATCTCTTTCCAACTTCTCTCATTCCAAATCCATCTTCATTAGTAACCATAAACGTCAGACTCCGAGCCCTTAAAAGGCTGTTCCTAGATAAATAATGCTTTTCATATTTAATTTATGAGTAGTTCTGTACCCTCTTTGGGGTGTGCTGGGTTAATTAAGAGCTGAATTAGATGGAACTGCATGTCCCCAAGGACACTCAATTAAGTACTTTCTGACCAAAAAGAAAAAAAAAAGGAAAGGCAGACTGACAGTAGGTTTAAAGAGCAGAGGCCCAGTGGGCACGGCATCTCTTCCTCATGGCCTTGACCTTAGGTCTGGGGAGCCCTTTAGTTTCACCCTTTTTATTTTCGGGTTGGAGGCTCCTCTGGTCCTCTGTGTGCAGCTCCCAGTCTGCTGTCCAGGGACTTTGCAGGACCTTGAAGTCGGGTTGGCTTTTCTAGCTGGCCCCAGGTTAATGCTTTCCAGTGGACAGCTGCCTATTGTCCCGAGCTCTGCTAGGGGGCTTTAGTCACCGACTTCAGACTCAGGCCAGGACTAATCTCTGAAATGCCGGAGTAGAAGTGGTTTCTTGACATGCAGCTTCACATCCAAGCAAGGGCAGTGACTGAGAATCATCTTCCCATGATGGAACCTTTCCCCTGCCCTCTGCCTGCCCTCACCCCTGCCCTCTCCCTGCCCTCTGTGTGCCCTCACCCCTGCCCTCTGTGTGCCCTCACCCCTGCCCTCTGCCTGCCCTCACCCCTGCCCTCTGCCTGCCCTCACCTCTGCCCTCTGCCTGCCCTCACCCCTGCCCTCTGTGTGCCCTCACGCCTGAAGACCAAGGCCTGATTGGGAAGGAGCTATGCTGGGCTCAGGACGGGCTTGGGAGAAGGTCCTTGCCTGCGGATGACGATCCACCTTGACCCCTCTGCCGCAGACCAGCCTGCAGGGACATCAGCAGTTTGGTCCAGTCTCCTGCACATAGCTGAGGAGACTGAGAGCCCAAGAGGCTGAGCAATCTAGTACTGCCCTTGAGTGAGTGAGTCCATAGATGGAGTCAGTAGCAAAGGCTACTGTCACCAAATACATCGACTGTGTGCCACACACGTGCACCTCACTTTTTGGGAGGCCTTTAGAAATCCTGTGGATGTGGACTCAATCCAGTCCAACATCCCTAATGTCTCCAGAGGTCAATGGGGACAAACATGCTTCCTGGACCATGTACTGATTCTTCGGTATCGTTCATCCTCTCCGCGGCAGACACCAGGACACACTGGATTGCTCATAGGCTGCATTCTCATAGGAGAATCACTAAATGCTAGACACTCATTGTCTCTTGACCTCACCTGAGTTTTGGGCCAGGGAGAGTGCAGGGCTCAAGTCCAGACTGCCCCTTTATTGTACTAAGTATGGGCATTTCCTGGCTGCTGCCCAGTCTCCTGAGCAGTTAGCTGCAGTCTTTGTAGCAAGTGGAAGAAGAACCTTCTTGGGAAAAGTAGGGGAAACTTGGAAAGCAGGGCCTAGAAAGGCCAGCTGTCGGTGTAGGTGGGTTGGTGACACTCCTCCACACCCCACAGGAGTCTCAAGAGATGCTATTTGCTCCCTTGTCCATCATTATGGACTTAGTGACTTCTTGCACTCTGAGGGCCCATTTCTCTTTTAGGGTGCCCCCCTCCCCCCCGCTCCCTGGCAGCAAGTCATGTGATGTTCTAGTCTTCTGCAACTTTGACAAGATTTCCAGCCTGACCCCCAGTGCTGAGGCCTGAATAGATGGGGAGTTTTTTTTTTTGACTTTCTACACTTACTGGCTTCTGATTTGGGGCTTGCCTCCAGTGTCATAGCTAAGGTCTCTTGTACTCTTGGGTGGCTGTGGCTTCTTGGCCAGCCCTCGAGCCTCCCATTTAGCCTGGGTTTGATCTCCTCCCTTTGACAGTGCTGCTCAAGACATCCATTCCCCTTGGAGGCTATCCAAGGTTGGGTCTCCACTCTGACTTCAGGAAGCACCTCAGAGATCACCGCAAGTCCCTGTGTGTCCAGGAAAGCGAGGGGTGTGACCAGGACCCCCCAGTGGAGCAGGGTGGGTGGCAGCCAGCCCCAGCACTCCTGGCTGCTGTTGACTTTCTCTTTCCTGACACTAGCTTTTTCTCCTTTTGGGGTGCTCCTCCCCGCCCCCTGCCCCCCGCCATCACATTTTTATCTTACATGGGTGTATCTTGCTTTATATAACATTTACGGTTTTTGTCATGTTAACTCATAATGGTTAAGTGTGTGCCTTTTCCCAAAGGAGGTTGCTTTGGGGGCCCTATTGTTGGTAGTGCTGTTTCTTGCAGAGGGGCCCCACATATTTTCTTTGATCCTGCGGAGTCCTGGGGAGCCAGCGGGGTAGGCTATAGGAGTTCACTACCTCAACTGCTCCACTATTCAGGTAATGATGCTGAGACCCATGAAAGGGAAGCTAGACCTTCAGCCTTTTAGTGGAAAATTCTGCCTACCTGCCCACCTACCTCTTCCCTGATTGCTGAATTCCATATCAGCATACTTAAATACTTAACCCGGAACCCATTGCTTAGGGCTAGTTGTGTGTTGTCCAAAGCATGTTCCATAGAAAGTTGGTCCTTGGTGAAGGTTGGGAAGTACAGCCTGCTGGCTTTCCTTTTGCATATGCACACATTAAAGGTTCTGGAAGGACTTGCCAGGGAAACCCTGCTGAAATCTCCTTTTTTTCAAAGTTACTTGACCATAGAAACCTTCATTCCTGGGGACATCACCATTCAGTGAACACACCGTGGGAAACAGGGGTCTAGTGTCTGTTAATCTGGATTCTCCCCTTCTGGGTTCGGGGGAGGGTAGGAGGGTAATCACGACACTTTTTTTTTCTGTCTCTTCTTTGGGCTTCCCTAGCTTTTTACCTTCCAGCCCTCGGGGCCATGGGGCACAATGGTTCATTTCTCTGACTCCTTAAGTAGAAGGAGAAAGCAGGGGGGACCCATTGTGGGGCCAAGAGAACAGCTGGGAAGAGCCTGTGGAGGGAGTCAGCTGGGAGTCCACCCACAAATGATCCTGGAACTCGGAGGACCAGCAGACAGTGTGGGTGTGGAGGACGAGCACAGGTCCAGCTTATTGCCCTTAGAGCCTGTTGTGTGGGGGCCTCTGTTATCACTGTTGCCCACTCTCTGATTGTGGCCTCTGCCCCTTGTTCATCCACACTACCCATGATTCTTTCTGGAATCCCTCTCCCTTACTTCCTCACTGAATTGCAACTTGCCTTTATTGTTTTCCCAGGGGGAAATCACAGAAAGTCTGTGGTCTCTGCCGCCTGCAATGGCCTTTCTCTTCTTCCAGGCTCAGTTTGTTGTGGGCTTCTTAGAGCTTGCTACTGAGCATGGCCTCCCCAGGTAGTTGTTGGGTATGGGAGGCCTGGCCTTGCAGTGAACTCTGTATTGTGATGCCCTCTGTCTCCAGAGAGCAGGGCAAGGACGGCTCGCCATCCTCGGCCAAACTCCTGCAGCTCCTCTGTTGAGTCTTCCATACTTATGGTCTTGAAGGCCTCCGGAAAGCCATGTATACTTGGGTCCCTTCCCTGGGCTCACTGTATGCAAACAGTGGTGCCCTTTACTTCTGATGACTTACCACCTACCTAGTGCTTGTACCAGGGTCCTTAGCCCTGTCACTCAATGTACACATGTTGTGGATGTGAGGTCAGATGCCTTAGACTCCACAGTACTAAACTCAGTTTACCCAGTGACAAATAAGGGAGCTAGGTGCCTTCTGCACAGGAACCTCCAGAGGGCTGAATGGAATCCACATGAAGGTGTTTTACCAACTTGAATAAACTAAGATGCTTGTCAATCTTCCATTTGAGGATGGAGGAGCTCTCTTCAAGGTTTCAGTGCAGATGCAGATGCATGAGAGTTCTCAGCCTACTCACAGGTGTTTGGCAAAAAGAGCCTTCCAAGGTTTCTGCTGCCAGGACTCTAGCTCTGAATACCAACCGTAACTCCTAGTCTTTTTAGCCCCCAATCCGGGACCCATTGCTGGGGCTGCGTAGCTATGTCACATGGCTTATGTGTTGGGCCCTTGAATAATTGTTACCAGAGTTGTTAGGGTCAGACCCTGAGGCCTGGCAGCCTCTAACAAGTCAGGCTCCATCTCCGTTCCTCAACTGGCCCATTATTCAAGTAATAAAAAGCAGAAAAAGGAGATTTATTCAATGTGACCACACTGGCAAGAGGAACAAAGAGGTCCCCACCCCCTCCCCAAGTCCCTCTTTACAACATAAAGTTTAGGTTTAAATAGAGAGCAAGAGGTATACATAGCTAAGCAGTCCTGGCCATGGTGTGGTCCTGCCCATCATTACCGTCTAGGCTGCAGACTCTGCAAGGTGGTCAGAGAAGTTGTCAGAACTGCGTAAAATCTCTTCCTGGGCCCCTAGCCATTTCTTTCTCCAAGCATGATTATTCCTGGGGAAATTCCAATTCCTTAGGGTTCATTGTTTCAATAGTCTGATAAGCCAAGTGAGCAACACTAAGTGTCTCTTCAGAGTATCAGAGGGCTGGAGAGACGGCGTGGCAGCTCAAAGCCCCTGCCTCCCAAGCCTGATGACCTGAGTTCAGTTCTTGGAACCTATGGTAGAAACAGAGGACACGTGGCCCCATAATAACCTCAGGAGGATGCGGTTGTGCCTCAAGTGGTGTACTTCCTGTGTGTTGAATGAATGAATGATCCATCTGGAAGAAACAGTCTGCTGTCTTCCTGGACATGGGATCCTTCTCAGATTGTCATTTGGAGACTCCCCAGTGGCTCAGGTGCCTTCTTTTCAGGGAAGCTATCAATAGATCTGTGGGCTGCATGGGACAGCTGAGTGTCATGTGGACCTGCTCCAGCAATACCACCAGATTGTGCTTTCTGGGCCCTTCTGTGGGCTCCCTACGGCTGTGATAACGCATCCTGAGCAGCTGATTTTAGCTTATGGTTCTAGAGAGTTAGTCATGGTGGTGCCCAGGCTCGACAGTAAGGGGCAGGCGCGGCGATATCTGCAGGAAGCTGAACGCTCACAACTTTGGACCCAAGCGTGAAACAGAGAGGGACCTGGGAGCCGGTGAGGCGCATACTCTCAAAGGCCACACTCCCAGGGACATACTTCCTACAACAAGGCCACACTTCATAACCAGCGCCACCAACTGGGGACCAAGCGTTCAAATGCTTGAGCCTATGGGGGACATTTTGACTGCCCCTGCAAGTGAAAAAGTGCACTCTGAGTCAGCACGGGACAGTTGGACCCTCTGCAGACTGACTGGGCCTGGGACTGAGGGCGCAGTGGGGGCAGGTGACCCTTATGTACTGAAGTGTATCTCTGGATTTTCCTGTGAGGTTAGCTGGAGCCTGGGTATGCCAGTGACATCCTTGCTGGCATTTGGATGCAGACCTTTCCTTTCTTCCTGAAGGGAAAGGGGGTGGAGGACAGACCCTGAGTAAGCAGACTGGCTTACTGGGAGCCCTGCGTTTGGGGATTTATCCTTGGAACAGAGGAATCTCTTTCTCATCCAAGGCTCAGGCCTGGGTTGGGGGAGGGGTGTCTCTCTACACAGGGAGGAGGCCGTGGAAGGACTGGCTGGTCCAAGCCTGGGCCTAAGTTCCTGGTACACTGCTTTTAAGTCCTTTGTATCAACTTACTTGTCGGTCCCATTGACCTTGCTTTGTGTGATCACTTCCATGATTCATTTAGTTGGTAATTTAGTGGCTACCAGCCATGATAGAGGTGGCCTGGATGCCACTGGGAGGGCAATCAAGGGAGGTGGTCCAGGGTCAGAATGGGCCATAGTCCCCTTTGAAAGCCAGGGGGCATAGGCAGTGTCAGCGGAGGAAAGGGAGAGTGGAGCGGGCAAATGCCCCCTTCCCGTCCCGGCGCTACATAGCATATTAAATGGGACTTTGTCTGGATATGGTCTCCTGTAGAACTGGGGGCCCTGACGTCACTGTGCTGTCCCATAGGGTGGGAACAGAGGAAAGCAGAGCTTGGAAGCAGCCTTGCCCTGATTTAAGGAGTGTGACCCGAGAGCTCACCACGTGCTCTGGAGCAAGGCATGCCCTGAAGGAACTGGCAGGTAGCGCGAGCTTTGAGAACAGGCATGGTTCCTAGATGCCTCATGGGTTAGACCTCGCTCTGGCCTCACGCAGCTCTGGCCTCACGCAGAGGTTTAGAGCATCGCCCAGGATGTTTGCCCGAGACAGCCTCTGCCAGTGATGCTGTGCTTACCTTTTTGGGTTCCCACACTCAACTCCCTGTCCTGGCCTCCCCCACAGGCTCAGATGCTGCTGGGCCTCCTGTAACAGCAGCCTCTGCTGTCTGTAGGGCTTCCAGGGAGCCTGGCTGGCCCCTCCCTCCTGCTCACCACCTCTGGCTCCAAAAGCTCTCACATCTGTAGGCCAAGTCCCCTCCAGGGAGTCCTGTTTCTTCTCCTTATGGTTTTACAAAGTTGAGCAGCTACGTCACTGGTGGGGGAGGGGTCGGGGCCATCAGAGGGACCCTTTGTAGGCTGTCTCTCAGCCCCAGGACCAGTGATGGCCCTAATAATGATAGTACCTGACATTTATTGAGTATCTATGGTGCTTGTTACTACTGTTAAACGCTTTAGCTCAGGTCCTTCTTTCCTTTGCTCCTCTCAACAACCCAGTGAAGTATGTACTGTTGATGCCCCCAGTTAAGATGGAGGCCGAGAGTGGACAAAGAGCCTGTTGTTTCACTGTGCTCTTACCAGGAGACCTTCCTCTTCAAGGAGAGGGACTCCCAAAGGTCACTGAGGCAGAGGCGGCCTTGGTGGTCAAACCATGTCTGTTGAGAGAGGAGGGGTTGGGATGAGACTGACGGGGTCTCAGTAAAAGCTGCTTCTTCGGCAGACCTTTGGTTCCAAGTTCCAGTTCACAGACAGAAGGTTGCTCCTGTGCTCCGCCCCGAGAGATGCCAGTCCTGCCCGCCTCACCCTCCCACCGCTGTGCAGTGAGTGGAGGGCTGCATCCCTCTTGTTTCCAAGTTGTTGACTTAGGATGTATCTCTCTGTGGGGTAAGGAAGGTGTCTACACTGCCAAAGCCTTTTCTAGGGGTTTTCCATAATACTAGGCCCCGAGGAGCTAAACCGTTGCCCTGTGCTCCAGGCCAGGGCTCTCCTCCTCCTCCTCCTCCTCCTCCTCCTCCTCCTCTCCACTCTTAGCTGGGATTAGAAGCTCTTGCTCGCCGACAGTCTGAGGAGCAGGATGGGAGGTGGTGATGCCCTGGCTGCCTTGGAATGTGTTGTCTTGCTGTTCCTACAGCCTGTCCTGCCACCTGTTGCAGGCTGCTATTGGAAGGGGTGGCCCTCTCCAAAGATACCCTTCCTTTAGAGAGTTAGGGGTCAGCACATAGTGTGAGGAGACACTCCCAGCATGGCTGTGTTCTGAGCCTGTTATTTGGAAAGCAGCTGAGGGGCAGGCATTGAGCCACTTTGGAGAGGGCCAAAAGTAACTCACCTGGACTGTTCAGATGGGCTGGCTGAAATAACCCTGTGAGCTCGCCCCCGAAAGCCCCCATTTTATCTTCAAACTTGGGGAGGGGGAAGGCATTTAAACAGAGTTGGCAGAGGTGAGGCACTGGGTAATGCTGGGTCAATGGCTGAACCTTACCAGGGGCCTCTTGAAGAGAGCGGGTCTGCTATAGATTGAGAGGGTGTAGGAGGGTATGGAGAGATGGAACTGTGTTAGGGTCTTGGGACCACATCACCTCAGAATAACAAGTGGGAAGTTTCTCATCCACATGAGGGAGGCTGTACCTCGTGAGGTCAGCCGCAGTGCTGGGGACTGCCTATGCTGAGCTGTTGGGACTTTGGTGTGCTCAATTGTAAAATGGCTTTCAGATTATCTGGCTAAGGTGACAGGGAGTGTGGATGTGGTGTTGGGGGTGGGGGATCAAGTCTGCAGGAGAGGCCCTTCCAGACAGAACCAAACTGTCCCTCTGCATTCCATGGTCTTCAGCTAACCCTTAGATCTAGTACTTGCCATCATCTTGCCTGGTCCTTGACATTCTGTGTCTACTCCCAACCCAGCACATCCCACATCTACCACACTGGCATTCAGCTCTTTGAAGGTGGGGGCGCTGCTCCTGGTTTATTCTGACCTCCTCTGTGCCTACTCAAGATCTCGGAGCCTGCATCGATGGTCCTTTGTGTTGCCTGAGGGAGAGCACAATGCAGTAGGCGAGGTCTTAGGACAAGGCGGGGGGGGGGGGGCGCGGGGAGGGGATGGGAATGGGTGAGGAAGAAGAATTGCTGTCTGTGGCAGCCATGCTCAGTCCTCAAAGAATCCAGACTCAGACAGTAGCTCATCTCTGTGAAGCTCAGAGGTTCACAACTTGGCTTCTAGGCCAGCCGGGCCCACGTCTGCTGGCCTCTGGTCAATGGTCAGTGGCAGGTCTCCGACAGGAGTGCAAAGTGTGGGGTAATGTAGGTGATTAGGGTAACTGCTGCTGCTGCCGCTGCCGGGCTGGAGCACGACTGACTCGCATGTCCTGGACTGCCCATGCTCCCCACTTGGGTTCCTCTTAGATGCTTAGAGATAGGCTTTGGACCTGGGGTGTCACCACTCCTCAGCTCTGTGACTTTCACTTTCCTGACAACTCTCATGTAGGGGGGAACCCAGGAGATACCCACTCACCCCTTCAGGAGGAGGTACAGCATTTTGTAAATTTAAAACAATCTCTGCTCTGATCACGGTGTCTGGCCTGGCCTGGCCCAGTCCTTGCTTAACAAAGGCTCTTAGCGGCCGAATGGATAAAGCTCCAGCTCTAGCACTTCCTCCTGAGATTTCTTTTTCTTTCTTTTTTAAGTTAGAAAAACATTATTTTGGCTAATGGTTCCAGAGGTCTAGAAGCCCATAATGGTGGGGAAGACATGGCATGCTGTCGGGAGCAGGGAGCTAGCTGATCACACTAAATGGAGTTACCCTATAGTGGAGTAACAGTGTCTCCACTGGACACCTCAGGCTAAGAAATAAAAAGGTCAATGCCAGGGATCGCTAGTGAGGTCCCGTAGACCCCTAAAATTACAGGCTATTGCCAATATTCTCGGTTACCTTCCAAAACTTGATGGTAAGACCCTATTGCTATCTGGGATTTCTTTGTAAGATGCCTAACCTTCCTCTAGGTTCAGGGATCAGGGATCATTGTTGACCCAGTTATCCTCATAATCATTCAAATAGACAGTAGGTGCCATCGTTTTTTATTGAAAATGAAAGAGATGGAGATGCTCGTCTAAGGTCTGAAGGCCAGCACGTTGGTGGGAGTGGTATTTGAACACAGGACGATAAGTCACACTTGATCTTTTCAAGAAGCTGTGTGCTCAGCTGTGTCAGCAACAGCCCTGTTGCTTTTACTCCCATGATCTTTCCCTTAGCTTAGGGGGACAGCTTCCATAAGCTTCTCACCCGGGATTCCTGGAGGCCAGGGTCCTCAGCCCCAGGCCCTGTTAGTTGGGGTCTGTAGGCAGACACCAGGGAGGTGGCGGAGACGTGGGCTCTGAGCCACCGGGCTGTGTGGTAGTCTTGAGGAGTCACCCTGGCTTGGGAATCCAGGATGAAATATCTGCATTCTACAGCACACACCCCACTCAGGGGTCCAAGGGTTGCTTGGCTTTCTAAAGTTTGTAGCTGCTCTGGTGCTTCAACCTGGGTCCTGGATCGTCTGTAGTAGAGGTCAGCCTCGACCTTTAGGGGGAGGGGCAGCCACAGCCCTAAGGTTGGTGTCAAGATGTCCATTGGTTTCAAATGCACAAAAGCCATTGGGATGATACCTGGGAAGCCGCAGCTCAGGGTCTCTGATTGTTTGCTTTAATTTCCCTTCATTTTTGAATAGTGAAGCAAAGGCTGTATTTGGAAGCGTCTCCTCCTGCCTCTGTCTTGGACCAGACGGCTACTGTCCCCAGAAGCAGCTGTGGTTTCTGTGGGTCTCTCTGGAGATGATCTACACACACCAGCAGACATGTATAGATGGAATTTTAGAATAAGTGTCTGCACATTTTTCTGTCTTTCATGCTGCTCTTTTCCACTTAGTGGACTATTTTGGGAAACCTATGTGAGTATCCAAAGCACTTCCTTGCTGGAAATTTAATTTTGCAGTTGGGGAGAGTTCTATCCCATGGATGCAACAGACACCATTTTTCTATTTCGCACAGTTCTTCAGTGGGCCACACAGTGGACCTCTGCAGATATGCACACCCATGTGACTGCAACCCTTAGGAATGGGGCTTCAGAAAGACCCCCTTTGCTCCTTCCTAGTCAAGGCCGCTGTGTAGAAGTCACCATCACCTCTGTTTTCTTTAAAATGTGGCTTACGGGCTGGAGATGTGACTCAGTGGTAGAGTGCTTGCCTAGCATGCACAAGGCCCTGGCAATGCCAAAAATGTGTTGGGGTGTTACATTGGAATTGGATCACAGGGTGTAGTGAGGATAATGCACATGTGTAGTAATTACTCAATAAAGGTGATCGGTGTTCTTACAAATCCCTGGCTGGTGCTCCTGCTGCCGCCTCTGCTTGGGCTCTTCTGTTCTACCTCTCTCTCTCTCTCTCTCTCTCTCTCTCTCTCTCTCTCTCTCTCTCTCTCTCTTTCTCTCTCTCTCTCTCTCTCTCACACACACACACACACACACAAAAGTACACACTTAATACACTGTTTAGCCACGAAGACAGACTGAGAGGGTCACTATGCACAAGCTAGGTGGAGTGAATGGCCCCATTGTTCCTGGACTGAGTCTTTGGAGTCCTGCAGGTGTGGCACTGACCAGGCCTGGGCTGTCCAGTGGGAGAAGTGACCTCAGTGTCCAGACCACAAGCTTGCCACCCCTGGCAGGCAGGACAACTATTCTTCAGAGAGAGGAAGGGAGAGAGTCTGAGCTCCTGCTGGCCTGGCGAGAGAGGCACTTTGTCTACACAACCAGTATCTCTTAACGGTTAGTCATTGCCAGGGTGGAGGGGTTGATGGTATTGATGTTGTAATCCCAGCTCAAGATTTGGTCAAAAGAGCCTCCAGGTGGCCCTAAAGACTGAGGAATGGGAGATGTCCTTAGTGGATGTCTTAAGCGTTACACCTTGGACTCCTGAACATCTTTTTGGTCTCTGTGGCACTGCTTACACAGACCTGAGCAGAGTAGAAGGCCTTCTCCAGCCTCTCAGGCATTTCTGGGCCTTGTAACTGATGGAGAGAAGGTTTGGACCCTGAGGGAGCTAGATGATATGGGTCTTGTTTTTGTTGGGTGGGGAGGCTGGCTGCAGTTGCAGTTGAAGAAGATCCAAGCTCCTCCTGGCCTGGTACCTCCTATATACTTCCTTGATTCCTGAGTCAGGGCAGATGATGCTTTTAGAGCTGGTACCTCGGATAAGAGGCTGGAGTACAGGTAAGAGACATGGGCAGGGAAGAGCTGTTTTTCTCTTCTCTCTCCCGGGATGAGTAAGTGTGGGCAGTCCTGTTGAGGGTCCCATGGAAGCTCCAGACCTCCATTACCAGGTCTTTCCTTCTTCAGGAAGCACCCAACTTCCCTGGTATGGCACTCTGGACTGGCACTCCAGGTCATCCTGTTAAAGGATTCCTGAGAAAGACTTCAGAAATGGCCCTGGATCACACTGCCTCTTGACCTTCCCCCCTTTGATTCTTGCCTGTTGGAGGCAATGCTTACCCCTGTCCTGCCTGTTGCCCTTGCCTGCAGAGAATGTTCCAGAAGTGCCTCTAGCCTTCTCAACCCCAGCCAGGGCTTGCTGAAAGGTGGAACTGGGGACCAGAAGGTATCAAACCCCTTGTCTCTTCCATGAGCAAGCAGGGATGAGGGATGCAGGAGGTGGGCAGAGGGGTAAGCAGGAGGGAAGACTGGAAAAGGCCAGGCCCGAGGCCAGGGAGGAGCTTCAGGAGTGGGCTCCTCAGACAAGGGTCAGGCTTCCTGAGGGCTTGAAGTGTGAGGGATTTGTGGCTGTTCTAGGTAGCTCTTACTCCTAGAAATGGCCTTGGAGCCCTTGTGACCTCAGTCAGTCCCAGAATAAGCCCTTGAATTACTCCCTGGACCCACATACTGCCCTTCCCTTTCTATCTCTGCCCATTAGAGGCCTTGGCACAGGACTTGGGGCTGGTATTGCCCGCAGTCTCGTTCTGGCACTTGCCAGACTCTCAGCTGGACCGTAAACTCTGTGCTGAAGTGTCTTGTCCAGGATTGAGTGCAGGCGCAGGGTGGGTAGCTACAGGGCCAGGAGCCTGTCTTCCCTGGGTTCAGCTTCTCTTCACCATGGAAACAGCCCCATAGAAGCCAGAGAATTACACAGGAGAGGAATTTTAAATGCAGCCCATAATCACCCTCTTCTGCTATTTGCCTCTAACTTCTATCACCCCACTCAACCCCAGGGCCTGGGAGATGTTCACACTATCATCTTGTTAGGTCCGTGGCAGGGTTACAGGGTTGCAGACCTTGCTGTCTTGGGTCAGGACTCTGTAGCCAGTGTCTCAGGATCTGGCTCTGGTGGTGGTGGTGGTGGTGGTGGTGGTGGTGGTGGTGGTGGTGGTGGTGGTGGTGGTGGTGTTTGTGCTTAAATAAGCCAGACCCCGGCCTGAGTCCACTGTTCCACTCCCACTGCAGGAAGGTGGTGGAGGAGCCCCTGGGAAGCCCTGGGTCCCAAGAGCCCAGATGTCCCCAGCTAGGCCCCTGGATCTTTTCACTTGGGCCACAGCACTGAGTAAGACAAGAGCTAGCAGAGCGGACTGGGAAAGGCTTCTTCCTCAGAAGGAAGTGGACATTTGGCCTTCTTCGACCTCTCCTTCCTTTCGGGAACTTCGGGGACTTGAATACCACTTACCTTGGCAAGCGTTTGCTGAACCACATGAGGTCAAAGGAAGGAAGATAAAGCCTGGAGGCTGGGGAGCCTGGAGCCTGCCCGCTCTGTCCCAGTCCCCAGGTCACTCTGCCTCCCTGTCCCTGTCAGCCCCTGGGAGGCCAAGAGCTTGGGGTGGGGTGGTGCTGGCAGCTGCTGGTAACAAGTGTGTCACAAGATGGCAGTTGTAGTCTGGTCTGGCTCCTGACCAGAGCAAACCCTTGAATTTCTCTGTTCCCTCCCTTCCAGGATTTGGTGGCTTCCTTTCTTCTCCCTGGGGGACTTGGGTCTGTAACTGGGAAGGAGGGACTTTCTGTTGGAGTGGCCTGAGGGAGTCAAGAGGGAGAAGGGCTTTTGTCCGAGGCCCCTCAGCCTGGATTTGAGGTCAGAGGTTAAAGGTTACAACTGCCAGAAGGAAGAGCTGTTTGCCCGGAGGTTCCTGGAGACAAAGGTAGCAAGAGTTGCTTTGGGCCACAGGGTACTCGGGAAGGTGGTGTTCTTCCTGCCCCTTGTGGGGAGAGAGACCCTTGAAACCTCCCACGGGAGCAAAGAACACAACAGACGGCTAGTGGTGACCGGCTGGTGACCGGCTGGTCTGGAGACAGCACAGTGTCCCTCCACAGCAGGGGGACAGCTTTCAAGCGGCCTCGGCTGCAGGACCCGAAGGATCAGGGAAGGGGTTTCCTTTTCCACAGCATGGCCTGTTGAAGCTATGAGCTCACCGGGTCGGACACGTGTCTGGGCACAGGTAAGGTTCCAAATACTTGTTTCATTTCAACCATGGAGCTATTCCTCTCATTTCTTTAGAAAAGGAACTCATCTGAAGCAGGGCAGAAGCAGAAGCAGGGAAGTATGAGAGGCCTTTCTCTCAGGAAGCCGTAGACTTGCGTGGAGGCTGAGTGCATCTCCTGTGTGGGTAAGTCAGTCATCTGCCCCTTTTGGAACCTCAGCTTGTCCATCAGGGCTCTCACTGAGCAACCTTCTTCAGCAGTAGACGTGGGGTAGGCTTACCTGCTGGGCCCACCTGCTCTGTCCAGGGTGTTCTGGTTGGGACTTTCTACAGGGGTTGAAGCTCTTGGGTCTGGAGTCCAGGGAGAGCTGGGAGTTGCCCCCTGCACGCCTGTAGTCTTATCAGCGTCCTAGGGACACACAGGACACAAAGGAGCTCTGCTGCACATTTGAAATCAAAGCCCGGGCCATCAATCTCCCAGAGTCGACTGAAATAACAAGGTGGGTGGCACAGACCGCCATCACATGGACACTTGAAAGAGATTAAAACACCGGGATCCCAAGTCCCAAATCCCTTAACAAATTTCCAGTTGCCTCTGAGACCCAAATGCTGGAGCAGAGGAGGAAATGGCTCACATTGAACTCTTGGGAGACCTGTTCAGGGGCTCTGTTCAGGGATGCACCTCTGTCTGGGAGATGCCGAAAGCCCCACCCTTGGCCCGCCTGGCCTCCGGTCCTTTCCGTAGATACTTCTTTAAACCAGGCTGGCCCAGTGTGGCCCCGGTGGGAGGCCCTGGCCTGGCTGCTTACTGTGTATCTAACCAGTTCTGCAATCTGGCAGGTCACGGGACTCCTTTGGCCCCCAGTTTGTTCATTGGTAGGGAATGGCAATTCCTCCCACCTCGGGCTGCTTTTGAGGACCCAACAAAGCGATCTCCATGAGGCGAACAGCCCAGCGCCTGGCTCACAGGGAGAGCCCAGACATTAGCCATATCACTAGCAGTCTCTTTTCCTACCGGCAGAGTCAGGCTGGCCCCTCTTTCTTCCTTTGCCTTGTACGCCCTGTCATTCCCACAAACTCTAGCCCCTGGAGTTTCCTCCTCCTCCAGAAGCCCTTCCTGAATGACCCTCCAAGGCTTTATCTTCCTCCGACTTACTGGGCCATTTAAAAAAAATTCACATTTTCAGTGACTATTCTTTCTAAAGTTTTTTTTTTTTTAAATAAAACATTTGTTTTCAAGTATGTGTATGCGTGCATGTGTCTTGCATATGAGTGTAGATGTGGAGTGGAGGCCAGAAGAGGGCATCAGATCACCCTGGAGCTGCAGCCACAGGCAGTTGTAAGCTGCCTGACAGAGGTCCTGAGATCTGAAGCGTTCTCTGCAAGAGCAGTCTGTGCTGTTTATGGCTGAGCCATCTCTCCACCACGACCCCTCACCAGCGACTATTTGCTGTTTCATTGTGTGCTCAGGAGCCAAGCTAAATGAGCACCAAGGCTTTGCATCTGTTTCTCTGCCCCCTTCCCTGACAGCACTGGCCGCACTGCTTTGCACATAGTAGGCACCTAAGAAACACTTATTTTCATTATGTGGGGAGATTTCAGGCGTTTGGAAACGGAATCATGGTGCTCCTGAGACCAGGTCTTTGTCCGTTTTTTAGGGTTTGAATATGTTTTCTTCCAATTCCACTCCATCTTTACATTTCAACCACACCCTCCTCTTCGCCTGAAATACAGCAGAGTTTGAAACATGAGTTGTTGGGATCTGAGAATGGGAGACAGAGGAGGCTCTAAGCTCTGGCTATTCTTGTCTAGACGAAACTCAGGTGGGGATTAACCTGGGTGAGAGAGAATGTTGTGGTTCATCCACGGTGATGGGAGCCAGGTTTTCCATGGAGAAATGGGAGGGAGTCTGAAGCCTGGGATGCTCTTCAAGCTTGGCTCCCTCCCCTTGGCCATTTCAGAACACAACCACCTACCATGTGGTCATTTCAATGTTGGGGCTGAGCCCTGGCTTGAGTGGGCAAGCCCAGCAGGGCTCCTGGGCACAGCTGCTGCTAGGGCTACTGCTTCAGGGCACCCCATGAAAGGTGCTGCTCGCTGCCTTCTCTGAGGAGGTGGTGGGGGACAGGAGTTTATAATTAGGAGGTGGCAACTGTAACCAAGATAAATGACTGTTTGGCTTACTGGGACCCTTGGGTCAGGGGCCTTCATGCCATCTGGTTGCATGTAGAAACTTTTGTGAAGAGATGCCTGTTGGGGTCTCCCAGAGAATCCAAGATGTTCTATTATTCCCGTAGTGAGCAAGTAAATATCGATTCCACAACCAACCACTACCATGACTAAGCACTGTGTGTTTTACATCTCTTTCACTCTCTGGCGTTCACAGTAGCCCTAGGAGATAAGAAGCGGTATCTCCATTTTCCCCATGAAGTAACTGAGGCACAAGAGAGGCTGCATCATGCAGTCCCACAGCAAACCCACAAAGGCCCCTCTGCTCCGGGAAGCTCCCGGCGAATAGCCTCCTTTTCAAAATCCCCGCTGTTCTTGGCGCTGGCATCAGGAGTGATCGACTGTGGAAATGAGAGATTCCAGGAGAATGTAGCGGTGGTGGAGATGGAAGCTCAGGGCTCTCCCACTGCCTTGGGACAATCTCATGGCCAGAGCCCTCCAACTACCTACCCATCTTCAGCCAGGGAAACAGGCCGTGGTGGGGCCTGGGTTTGTATGTGGGGAAGCCTTGGTGGTGGATGGGCAGAAGCAGGTTTTCCTTTCCCTCCTGCTCAGCGGCCACAGTTTACCTTGTTTTTCCTCCAGGCCACACTGAGAGTTCGGGGGGCTGTTTGTCTTGTCACTGGCTAGTGCTTGGTGCTTATGACACTCAGGAGATGCTCAGTCAATATTTGTGTAGAGAATGAAGGACCGCGGTGATGCGAGGGCTTTGTTGCTGTCCTGGTCCCACAAGTACAGCTTGTGGCCTGATTTCCACCAGGGAGGCCAGATGTAGCTCAGCAGACAGGGACTGGGCAAGGTGGAAGGCTTCCTCCAGCAAAGGAACTCTAGCGTCTTACCAGCTCCCCACAGGCTCTGGGGCAAGAGAAACATTTCTCTACTTGGGGGTGAAGGGAGCAGGACCAGGGAAGACAGGGGTATGTGGTGGAAAGCTGACTCCAGTTCTGGGTTTGGGAGTCTCTGCTCTGGTTCCGCTGACAGAGGATAGCTATTGGGACCCAGGGTCAGGTTGGTGCTGTAGCCAGATTTGGAGATCCAGAGGTTTTGGCTGCATAGATAGAGCGGTGCCTTCCCTCTTGGGGGTGCGGGAGAGAGGGCAAGCCAAGAGGTACCGATGCTCCTGCCCCTTGGCCTCCTCAACTCGGGGTGGGCGTGGCCGCCCCGGCCCGGCGGGGGGTTGGCCCCCAGAGCCCCGCTTGAGGGGGTGTCCCGGCGCTCTGAGGCCTGGGCTGCGCGGGGGGCGGGAGGGCGCGCGCTGACGGGGTGGGGCGGAGAGGGGGCGGGTGGCGCTGGGGGTGGAGCCGGGACCGCAGTGCCTGCCACCCGCTAGCTCGGTGTTGAAGCAGCGGCCGCTGGTTTTAGGCTCGGGGACGCGAGGAGGGTGCTCCGTGAGGCTCCGGCCTCCGTGGCTGCTACTGTCCTCCGGAGCCTGGGGCTGCAGTGCTCAGGGTCCGGATCACTGGCCCTGCGCCCCTCTGGCCAGCGATCGCTCTCTTTCTCTGCCCGAGAGAAGGCACTGTGCTGCGTGCGCCAGCCACCCCGGGCTAGAGCCCCCGGGCCATGGAGAGGGGCCCGTGAGGGACGCGTGGAGGCGGAGGAAGAGGCTCGGGAGGAGGGAGGCCGAGGAGCAGGGCGCGGGAGGAGGAGGATGCCGCCGCCACCGCCACCGCCACCCGCGGGCTCCCGACGAGCCTGACTCTAGACCAAGGATGGAGCCGGCGCTGGGCGCTGCAGCGGCTCCCAGCGCGCCTGCCACCAGGTATGGCCGGGCCCCGCGGGCTCCGGGGAAGGCGGGAGCGGACTGCACCGCAGCAGCCGGGAGGGGCGCGGGCGCGGCGGGAGACGCCCCTAGCTCGGGGCCGGTGTCTCTGGGCGGTGCGCGGAGGCGGTGGCGGGGACCGCAGAGTGCTGGGTGCTGGGAGGGGCTGGCTGGGCTGGTAGCCCCGGAGCGCGGCGATCGCCCCAGCCCCTCCTTGCCCCCATCTGGTGAGGGCAGCAAACTTGGGATAAGCGTCGGCCCGGAGCTCCCTTTCTGCTGCGGAATGCACTCGGGTGTCTGCTCCGGGTTCACCATCTCACAGCTCCACTCGGGGCTGCCCAGGCTTCCAGAGACCCTGAGGTTCCGGTGCCTCCTCTAACTTTCCAAACCAGGCTTACACCCTGAGGCAAAGCACTGTCCCAGCTTCTTGCATCTAGCCCGGGTCTTGCATCCGCTCCCACTATTTTGTGATGGGATGGGCCTTTAGGAGGCTGGGGCTGCCTGACGGTGCAGAGCCCCCCACGCCAAAACAGTCCTAGCTCCTCTCTGAGTAGGACGGGGGTGGAGGGTTGGGGTCGGGGGGTCGGGGAGGTTGGTCAGCTCCTCTCAGGCTCCAGGAAGGGACGCAGTGTTTGACTTTACAATCGACTGTGGCTCTAGCTGGGATCCATGGGTTAAAAGGCCAAGCTATCTGAGGAAGGTAAGACCTCACGGTCCTCCTGGGGCGGGGGCGGGGATGGGGGGAACACTTTGGTTTGATTTCAGGGGTCTCACTGTGTCACCTCTCCCTACTCCAGGCCTACCCTTTCTCGGGATTACATTCCTAGTTCTGGCTTCCTGATGGACTTATCAACTGTTTAAGCAAGAGGCTCCTGGGCACCAGGGGATCCAGGCATCCAGGTGCTAGGGATGTTAGAGGAGGTTGAGGCTGGGACAGGGAGGGTGCATGTCCACTCGGGGATAGGAATTCAGCCCAGTATCTGGTGGAACCTAGGGACAAGAAGGGACCCAGGATGGCGGCAGGAGGCAGGCATCCTGGATGGGCAGGGAGCCGCTTGAGAAAGCCAAAAAGATACCAGTGGGTGTAAGAGGCAAACAGACAGGGAGCTCATAGACCAGGGAGAGAGATCCTTTCCCCGGTTCCTCAGCCCCTTAGGTGGGGCTGGGCTGTCTCACAAAGAGACCTTACCTGGCAGGCAGTTCCCAGGCTCCAGTCCCCAGTAGCCGCCACACTTCTAGGCATCACGATGACCCTGTTTTCTTTTTTTCAAAGTGCTTCTGCCGTCATGACTCACACTCTGGATTCACCAGGGAGAGATCAAGCTTCCAACCTATTCTATTCCCGGCCCTCTTGGGGCTTTAGGGAGCTGCTGGGGGAGGGAGGGGGTGGATATGCCCTTGGGTCTTGGACCCCTGCAGGGGCCTGTCGTGCAACCTTTCATTGCTTGTTTTTTGTCCCTGATCTTGGTGAGTGAGTGGCCCAAGAGCAGCCCAGACCACAGTGTCTGTGGGGAGAGGAGAGGTGTGTAAGAGAGAGCCGTTGCTGCTGATCCTCCGGTACTGCAGGGGCTTTGAGATCTCACCCCCCCCCCTTCACCAAACACCTTGTTTCCTCATCTTAGTGCGGCGGACCCTTTCCCATCCCCCCTCCCCTGACTTCAAACCCCCATTTCTCTCTTTGCTGAGTAGTTGTGGAGCTTTGGGCTGATGTTTTCCTTTTGAGCATCCTAAGTTATCCCTCTTCTCTCTGCCCTGGCCCCCAGGTCACTTCTCCTCAGAGGATGGCATAGATCTCTGTGCCCTCTCCCAAGGACCCCAGCTCCAAAGGGAGGCTTGTGTGGAGGGTGCTAGTGCGGGTAATACGCCAGGCTGCCCCGAAGGAGGGATGCATCTTTGTTCCACCGAGTCTGCAGGAGCCCTGGGTGTCAGGTTCTCAGTGAGGTCTGGCTTGTGCCCCCCCAGGTCCCTCTTGCTCATCTCCTGTACCCATCCTTGCACACTGGGAGTCTGAAAGTGTGTGAGGAGGGAGAGCATTTGATAGTCATAATCTGGTTCTGAGAAGGTCCCGAAGCCCTGAGTCACTGTATGGTTTCCATGGAAACAGACTTGTTCAGAGGACTCGGTGTAGCAAGGCATTGGGGGAAGGAAGGGAAACATATAGTAAAATCAGGCTCCACAAGTGTGGTAGAGCTGGACCAACTCCCTTTGCTGGGAAAGATAGATGGGCAAAGAAGGCTCTGATCTCCCCCAGAAGAGAGGCTGCCTCTCTCCACGGGCTAGGATTCTCCCTTGGGGGCCACTTTCTGGCCAGCAACTGACCATGATCTAGGTTCTCAAGCTTCTGGTGACCTCTCAATGCCTCAGTTTCTTTCTCTGTAAACTGAGGGCCATAGCAATACCTACCTAATAGGCTCCTGAAGGTCAAGTTCATTAATGTGGAACACACAACAGCACCACAGTGTGTGATGGGAGAGTATCATGGTTACTTAATGGGGAGAGGTTCACCAGGCTGCCTGCCCTGTGTCCCAGTTGCTGGTCTGACACCTGTTGGGGCTGGCCTGTTTGTGAGAAGTGGTCCTCCACAGCCCTGGTACCCCTGCCGGGAGTCAGCCACTCATTTCTTCTCATAGAGATTTATTTTAGGCTTTTTCAGCCTGGTACTCTGCAGCCTGGCTCTTTTTGAGACTTCCCTGCCCAGGAACCTTGTGAGAAGAAACCCTCCAAGGCCACATGGCTTTGCTTCAGCATCCTGGGGAAGAGTCGCTTGCTGAGCCCCTTGGGGGCTAGGACAGAAGAGGTAGAGGTAGAAAGGGGCCCTGTGGCAGAGAAAAGGGCTTGGGCCCCATCCCCTGATCCTGGGGAGGCTGGTCCATCTGGTTATGAGAATCAGGGTTGGGAGCACAGTCCTTAGGTTGGAGCTGGTAGGGTTGGGAGAGGTTTAGGCTAACAGTGCCAGCCCCAGCAGTATTGGGGGCGCGGGGGCATGGCCTAGGAAGATTCAGGCTGCCAGTGACACACACACACAGTCTCCTCCCGGGACCCGTTGTCAATGCAGCACACCCATGGCTTGCAGGGCCCTCTCTTGTTAGGTGGAATCCTGCCCCAAATTCCCTCAACTCCCTCCACCCACTCCTACCTGCTATCAGCTGCCAGGGAATTATCTGCTGCCTCTTCTACCTTACAGACGCCAAAAATAAGATTCCTGGGGTTAGCCTGCTCGGCCAGGCCAGGACCCAAGCTAGCTGTGACCTCTCCCAGCTGCACAGCAGGCCCGGGGATGCCCCTTTCCTTCCCTCTAGCTCTCCAAGGAGCTTGGCAACTGCCTTCCACCCCCACCCCCATCCCTGCCAGCTCTCGGGGTCTTGCCTTGGGTCTCTCTGGACCACTTTACCGTCCTCATTGGTGTTCACAACACCTTACAATTTAATATCCTCTGCAAATTTCATTAACGGACTGTTTACTCCCTCTCTCAGGATCATTAATGAAGATGTTAGATAAGATGTGGCCTGGCACAGACCCGGCGCCTCTGCCCCCATTCTCAGACTCTTTGCCTTCCAGCCCTTGCCCCTGGCCTTGCCTCCTCCACTCAGGACTCTGGGGACATGTCCCCTCCTGCCCTTAGGCCCCATGACAAGAGCTGAGGGCCAAGTCTGTTTGAATTAATTTTGTAAGATTACTCGAGGCGCTGTATCAAATGCTTTGCTAAAAATCAAGATATATTACCCTGCCTGCATTTCCTTCATCCACCAGTCTTGTAATTCTATCAAGAAAGCTATCAAGTTTGTCAGGCATGATTTGTTCTTTATAAATCCCCACGGTGCCGTGTGGGGGCACAGGGTTCCCGCGATTTCTAAATGTTTAGAGATTCTCTCTTTGTGTTTGTTCCTTGATTGGAGCTGGAAGGGCTGTGAGCTGGGGATTGCCGGTAGCACGGTCTTCTTCCCAGGGATGCTGAGGAAGGCAAGCTCCCAACCCCCCTTCTCTGGAGTCTCTGGGACACCAGTGAGTTGTTGGGACTTTTGAGTGTGTAGGCTCCCCAAGCTGGACACTAAGGGAGGGGATCCTTGGAGCTACCCTTCAAGGATTCTGCAGGGTAGAGAAAAGGACAGACATGTCTGTGCTGCTGACATTCTGAAGACAGCACTAATTGAGTGATGGCCGCAGACCCATGCCTGTGCTGAGAACTCACTTGATTCGTTTGAGCCCTGTGAATTGGGCGTGGCCTTGCCCTCCCGTGTGCCAGGCTCAGAGAGGGTCAGGCTGCCTAAGACTGCGGGTCTGGCTTTCATCCCCCAGCATGGACTATGGACCAACAGGGTCAGGAAAACTAAGCTGGGAGCGGGGTTCCAGAAATTACAGGAGGCCAGAGGGAAAGGAAAGCTTATAGGTAAGCTCTGAGCCCAGGGGACCTCCCACACCACACTCTGCTACATCTGAGCTGTGTGATCCAGCCACCTAAATGCTCTTTCTTTAAAAAGGGAATTCTATATTCTTAATTTTATTGTGTGTGCACATATGTGGATGTGTGCATGCCACAGCACCTGTGATGAGGTCGGAGGATAACTTGTGGGTGGTTCTCCTTCTACTACATGGGTCCTGGGGATCAAACTCTGATCATCAGGCTCAGTGGCAGTCACCTTTACCCGATGAGACATCTCTCTGGCCCGTTATATAACCTTTCAGAGTCTTACCTGTGAAGCAGACACAGCTGTGCTGCACCTGGAGCTTGCAGGCGGTCCCTTGGGGTGATGCGTGGCAGCCACACCATGGTTCTGAACTCTGGGGGAACAGCTACGTTACAGTTTACTCTAGAGGTCTTTGTTCACAGCAACCAGAGGTATTCGTTCAACTTGTCATGAGCATGGGGAGAGTGTGATGCTCCTAATTCTGTCACCTGGGAGAGGTGGCAATTGAGACACGCAGGCATGTCCTTGGTCCCAGCCTGGGTGGCAAGGTCTAGGTGCAGATAGAAGGGTTGCCTCTCCAGGCCGTGAGCTTAAACCCTGCATCCAGTCCACGCAGTTTCAGACCTTGTGGTTACAAAGTCTTCTCTGATGTTCTCTGGCTTCAGCAGATGGTGACATTCCTGGGTCGTAGCTTCTAGGTCATAACTCCCCCAGAGCCCCGAGTTGGGGTGCAGAAGGTAACAGAGCCACATCCACTTGTGATCATCTTCGTTCTTGTCATTCATCAGGGAAACAGTGGGAACCCTGGGAAGCTGTGAGACAGCCAGATCCATTCACATGGCAGGGAACCCTTGGGAAGAACCACAGGTAGCCCCTGTCCCCAGCAGGTGACACCACCAAAACCTGGTCTGGTCAGTAGGTGTAGGATTGAGGATTGATGGTGAGGTCATGATTATCATCACTAGCTTATCTGGGGTGGCCTCCTTGGTTCTGGCATTCCCGGCATCAACCCCTTGGTGTCCTGGTGCTGACTGGTATTCTTAGGTGTGGCCTGGGACTTAAGCTCTGTGGTTGCAACCAGGTCTTGGGTCATTGCAGTTGAATGGGTGTCCTGACCTTGCTGTATAGACAAGCTGTTTTTGTTGGACTTTGGACTTTCTCCCTACTTGTGGGGTCCCTTTGTGGGATCAACCCCCTGTGGGACCCAGGTCCATGGTCATCTCTTTGGGTTAGCTCCATCCTACCTAAGACTCGGGGCTTAGACGAGCCTTGGTACCTCATCTTCTCTCACTCCCCCAACCTCCAGCTCGTGTGCACACAGGGCAGGTGGGCCTCTTGCAGGTGGCTGGAGACGGGGATCTAAGGATGCAGAAACAGGAGATCGCTCTGCCAGCTGCCAGCTGCCAGCAGCTGCGGGTGCTCAGGCTCCTGTTGATGTTTTCTCATCCTTGAAGTCGGAAGGATGACTGAAGCCCAAACCAAGCCAGGATCCAGTGGGTGGGGCCTCAGTACTCTTCCGACTGGCCATGACCGTGCTGGGGGGGGGGGGGGACGGGACAGGAAACCGGGGCCTTTCCGTCTGGTGCTGGGGCAGGTTCCGCCTCTCATAGGCTGGCCTGGCTGAGACAGGGACCAGCTTTCTGACTCATCTCTCCTCCCAGGTTCCTGTACACTAGGCCCTTGTGTCAGCACAGGAGGGCAGTCATTCACCCCGTGTCAGGGAGGACTTTGCTCCCAGGCCACCAGACACAGGACAGAAGCAGCTTCCTTCCCCTAAAGCTGAAGTCCCTGCAGGTGGGACCGCGAACATTTCCAAGCCAGGATTGTTGTGATCTAGGTTAGTCCCTGAACTCACACCGCTGGACACCGCTTCATGGGTCTTGTTGTACAGCCCCCCCACCCCCACCCCATGTTGATCTGTTCCTATCCTCAGCCTCCGGCTTCCTGCTTCCGGCGGTGATCGCTGTGTTTCTCTCATTTCACACCTCGGAGCAACAGAGGGCAGCAGCAGGGGTTGAGCGTTTGGTTCAGAGCTTCTGAGCCGCCACCCAACAGCTGGAATGAGGTTCCCACCCAGCCTCCCTGGGCAGGTCTTTCCTCCAGGCCGATGACAACTTTACAGAGGGGCTGGAGATGGCCAGGAGTGTCCTCGCGCCCCCAGTGCCAGCACTCATGAGCACTAGCATGACCTGCCTGGAGATTGCCGCGTGCCTATATGGTGAAAAGATACAGAACTAGTGACCCTCTCTACGGTTGGCCTACCTTGAGAACCTCTTCTCGCTGGGGATGCTCAAAAGAGGGTCTGGTTCTGCCGAAGGACTCCAGAGGCTGGACACAAAAACGCCTTGCTCTCTCATGCAGATCCTGCAGGGAAGACCTGCAGACCTTACTAAGGTTAAAGTGGAGACAGGCATGGCACCAAAGGGAAGCTCTTTGCCTCCATTGTCCCCTGGACAGGTCATCACCCCTGCAAGATTGCTCTGTCCTCCACACTGCTAATTCTGAAGGCTGTGTATTGGGTATGGGAGCTTGGGTTCATGGTGGTACGTGGCTTTGGAGACCTCTTGGGAGATCTAGTGATCCTAACCTCGATTAGCCAGATATCTTGCGATCACACACTTTAACTTTTATCTCATGGATCCTGTGAAGCATGTAGCTCAGTTATTTTCCTTTTCCCATTGGCTGCCAGGAAGCTCTACCCCATAAGCCCACAAGTTATTTGGCATTTGGAACTGATCCGGCTCCTTCTTTCAGACTTTTCTGCTCCTGTTTTCTCTTTGCCTCATTTTCATCACCTCATTTTCCTTGGGAGGAAAAAAAAAATCCCCTGGATGTTTTGCTTTTTTAATCTTAACCAAACAAACATCCATGGTGGGTCAGAGCTCGCTGAACAGGTTTAAACATGCAGTTTCCTGAGGTCACTTTCCAGCTGAATTCTTCCCTGCCCAAGTCCCCTGCCTCTGCCTGGATGCCTGCGTGGTACCTCGGAGCCTAGGAGTCCCCGTGTCCTGGCTTTGCTCAGGTAGCGGGTATCCAGGCTCATTTTCTCTTGCTCTCTGCACCCTGCTCCCCAGACTGTTCTCAAAGGGGTTTTAGGTAAAGAAGTCACTTGTCCAAGTTGAGTCTCAGTCACTCCCTGCAGCCTGCAGGTCCCTCTAAGGCCTTGCTTATTGCAGGTCCTAAGTGGCCTCAGCAGCCTCCAGCCAACCATCGTCTCTCGTGTCCACCTGTGCAGGGTTAGTGCTTGGCTGTAGGACAATGTTGACAGTTGGGGAGGAGAAGGCCAATAGGCACTGTCACCAGAGCTAGGAAGGAAGCACTAATGTGTCACACACTAAGGCTGGGGGGAGGTGTCGGGATGGTTTTGGTTACCAGCCCTGTCCTCAGACACCTCTCCAGCTCTTCCACGGCGATGAGGTCACTCCCTGTGAGTATCCCCAAAAATAATAAACTCAAAGCTGATTGTAAACAGTGCCCATTCCTTCATAGCCTCTTAGCTTCTCTCTTCCAGGGGTGGTTCATGCATCGTGCCCTAACCAATGGCCCAGTTGGACACGTGTTTTGACGTTGTTTTGTCCTCCGTCCCCTCCCTTCTGTGAGCACCCTTTGCCCCAGTTGTCTAGACAACCCCGGGATGGGAACGTCAGTAAGGAGGGAGCCCAGATTCTGTGGAGGGGGGCAGTAGCCTGCACTCTGGCTTCAGGAGTTCCAGAACACTTCCAAATTGTATGTGCAAAACTGGGCACAGGTAGCATTTTCTGGGAAGACGAATGATGTTTCCAAGGCGCCCATGGAACAAACAGGGAAGGTAAACAGCCTCACTGTGGTTTGCTGAAATTCCACAGGGCACCAAGAGGGACTTGGCTAAGGGCAGAGCCCTCGGATCCTTGAGCCTCTGGGGGACAGTCTTGGATGGCCAATGAGGCTGGGGCTGGTGGTTGGTGGGAGATGGCAGAGACACCGAGCGCTGATTTCTTCTGGAGAGTGACTTGAGTTTCGCCACTGTCCACGGGAGTTTCCTTCTGTCCCATGTGAACGTGGCCTCAACTGGCCCTGAATATGGGGTGGGTCCTTCTTAAGGTAGAGAGGTCCTTGTTACAGGATCTGAGGAAAACCCCAGGGACAAAGAGGTATGGGCCAGTGTCACTCATATAGTCCTGCTGGTGGCGCTCTGTTCAACACCGCTTCTCCAGCCTGGGCACTATGAGGGCAGGGCAGTGGGGGAAGGCCCCGGCTAAAGCCAGGTTGCCTGTTGCTACTTGCCTCTTGGTGTGGAGCCGAGGAAGAGGTTCTCTGTGGATCAGAAGCCAGAATCTGGATGGAGATGCCATCAACACAGCTTACTGCAATCTGCAACATTCCACCTCCTACTCACCACGATACCTTTTGGCTTCCCATTAGGCCTGAATTCCGAACACATCAAAAAAGTCAGTTAGGAGGCTGTACTACCAGTTCTGGCCACTAGAGGGAGGCAGAAATACCATTGCCGCAGCCTAGAGCAGAAAATTCTGTCTGGCAGGGCAAGTGGTTTGAGAAAGAGTGGTGGGCAAAGCCCTACAGAGGTCTGCCTCTGTTAGAGTAGACTCTAAGGGTGCCGGTAATTAGTTCTGAGACGCTTTCCTAAGGCAAAAAGCACAGCAAAAATTATTTCAGAAATCTAGGAGAGGTTCCCGGTAGGTGAACTGTGGTCCATAGGGCTGTTGCCAGAGGTCACTCGTCAATTGCAAGGCAGGGTCTTGTCATAATCTGGGGCATGAATAAATATTTCAGGTCAGTTAAAACCACTGCTCTGGTTAGGCCACCTTTCCCGACAGTAAAAGTGAATTCAGACCCAGCTGGTGCTTAGCCGATGTGTGAGCCCTCTGACTGGCAGGCTGGTGTGATGGTGGCTTGAGCCCTTAGCTGCAAATTAGAGCTCCCCTGTGCAACATTCTACACTCCCAACCTGACTGAGACGCCACAGGCCAAGCCTTCCCCTGTGTGGTCACTAGGCCCTCCCACAGGAAGGTGGGATTCTGGACTCCCATGCCCAAGGTTTGACCCACCAATGAGGGAGGCCATATCAGAAGCTCCTGGAAAACCAGGAAGGTGTATGGGCCCCCAGGTCGGGCTTGGAAGACCAGGGCACTGAGAAATCTCTTGCAGAAGCGAAGGCTTGCCTGGGAACAACAGGACCTGGCCCTGGGGACTCTGGTTTCCAGGACAAATGCCTCCAGCATACCAAGGACCCTTGGCCAGCTCGGGGCTTGGCTGTGCCAGGCTGGCAGCAGAGCAGAGCACTTTCAGTGGGCCCTAACATCCTCCTTCCTGTTCTCATGCTCTGGCTCTGCCCTCCTGGAAGGTGGGCACATGGCTCACAGCTGGGTCTCAAACTTGTGCCCACAGGGCCCATGCTGCACCTTGAGAGGAGTCTCCTCACCTTGGGAGGTGAGGTGTGTCTTTGAGCACAACCTCAGCTCTTAGATCTGTCTTTGAGTTTCTCCTAGTGGGGTGGGAAGGGAAATGGGGGAAATTGCTCGAAATGTCCGTCCCCTCCTGGGAAAGATGCAAGGCTGTGCTCTGAAGAGAACTCAGTGTGCATTCTCTCTTTAAAGCTGGAATTGCAGGGTGGGAGTGCTGAGGGCCAAGGAAATCTGTCGTGATACAAACCAAAGGGATTGGGGTAGAGGTGGGACCGGAGCAGATCCAACAAATGGCTGTGAACATGACTTTCAGAGCACGTAGCCTGGGCTAGGATCTTGGCTCGATTCCCTTCTTGGGGCATGAACTTGGAAAAGCTGTTGTAACCTGGGGTGCCTCAGCTTCTTTTTCTGCCCAATGGGTTGTGAGGTGCTGACCAATGGGGTGCATGTGCCTGGGGGTGGAGCACTCACACAAGAAGGCTGGGAGTGCTGACTTGCTGTAGTTTTTGACCAGTGCCTGTTGGTGTAGATCACGGGTAGACGCCTGTGAAGACACACGGCAGAGGTCAGTGGAGTAACGGTCGAAGAAACGGGCTCTGTTGTTGCGGGTTTTTCCTGCTTGGAAGAGCGCTGGATTTGCCTTGGGGCGTCCGGCGGGACCTGGGGTTAAAGTAGAGAGGGCTTCCGGCTACCCTCAGTCTTCCCTCCGTGGGCCAGTGTCCTCTGCCACAGGGGCGAGGTTGAGTGTTCCCAAGAATCCGGACTGTGCCCCTTTCCCTCTTGACTGCCTCTTTGTGGCGACCTAGTACTGATTCCTACATGTGGCAGTGGAGTTTCACATTTTAAATGGGACTCGCAGATCTCAGGCCTCAGTAGACATGACCCTTTTGGCCCAGACCCTGTGCTTCTCCCCAGGCAAGCAGAGCCTGCCGCTCTGCTTTCTTCCTTGGGACGCTGGGTCCATGGTGGTCAGACTCTGATTGCAGAGGGACTCCGGTCCCTGCTAGTTCCCATTTGTGAGCCGCACAGTGGTCTTTAAATTCTCCATCTGAGCAATGGAGTGGGCTCCTGTTCTACCAGAGGAGTTTGTAAGGAATGACAGGGGACCCCAAATGGCGTCTGTGTTTGCTTGGGAGATAGGGGTCCACTTAGCTGTCCTCTAGAGGAGTCGGCACACGGCAGATGGTGGGAGGGGATGTGCACAAAGGATACGAGTTTACCTGCCAGCCACAAGCCAACCACGAACAGACACAATGACAAAGGAGAACATGCATTCCAGGTCTCAGAATTCACCCCCTTCTATTCTTGTCCCTGCCACGCTGATTCATGGATGCGCTGGGGCAGTGAATTTGGTGCATGTTTGAAGGCCAGGTGTGCTTACGCTTGAGGAATAGAGTTGTGTCTTGGAGGGAAAGTATACAGCTTCCAGATGGGAGCTAAAGCAGGCCATAGGCCCCGGGAGGCTCTGCTGCCTGTGCTGGGGGCTGATACCTGCTTACAGAGTGAATTTGCTCATTTGGATAAAGGGCTCAGCCCTGTGTGAGCGCTTAGTAGGTGTTAACTAAAGCCACACTGGCTTTGGTGCTTTAATTGGGCTTGGTAAAGTGTGTCTTTGGCTTTTAGGTAGCTGCTGTGTGTGCTGCATATGGTTGGAAGACCCTTGTCCCCAGCTGTCCCTGTGGAGCTACCTTCTAGACCTGAAGGCCTGGGGTGATTCACCTCCATCACAGGACCAGTTAAATTCTGGAAGGTCAGGACTGTTTTCATTTATTTCCGACACAGAGCCCATCTGCGCCTGGCACCTCAGGCACTTGGGCATGCATGCTAGACAGCTCCTGCCCATAGGAGCCCTGGTATGGGAAGAGAAATCATGGCTTGTTGAAGGTGGGCAGGGGTGGGCAATAAATGTTGCAGCTTCAAAGTTGGGGCTTCATGACTCAGGGGTGGTGTTAGATTGGCTGGAGCCCTGAGTCTGCAGTCAATGCAGGGAGCAGGCAAAGTCATGTTTTGTGGTCTGGGAGCAGACTGCAGGGGCACAGAGAAGGGCAAAGAGAGGGGTACAGAGCCCAAGCCCATCTGCCTGCTGTCTCCGCAGCCCCTGGCCACAGGGCTGAGGTGCAGATCACTGGACTTCCCGGACAGGCTGGATCTGAGGCACTGGCAGCTGAGTCTCCTCCACTGGGCAGCAGTCCTGTTTTGGTAAGTGTTGAGCTCCCTGGCACTGGGTCTGGGGGCAGCCCTGGCATCTCTCAGGACCTGGTGGCTGAGTCAACATCCCTTGCAAGATGCTTGGGGCATGCTGTGAACCCATGGCATGCACTTCCCATTTCCCCCCTCCTGTGGCCCCTCCTTATCCTCCTTTCTGTGGTCCAAAGGGCTGGAGGGGTGTCTTGGAGAAGCCAAGGACTGTTTCTCTGGGCAGTGAGCATCACCACCTCACAGCCAGAAACAAACCTTGGGTCCTGGGCAGAGCCACATCCCAGCAACCTTTGGGACCTGCCCTTGCTTCAGGCCAGTTGACTTACACCATCACAGGGACCTGCAAAGTCTATATTTGGAGGTAGCTGGGTTCCCTCTTTTGCAAAGTAGAAGGACCATGGGCTTTTACTGTCAACTCAGAATGCATGGGGCATAGGGGGTCCCCCCTCTCAAGGACTTGTGTTTGGGGAGAGGAATTTGGTGTGCATCCTTTATCTAAGGGTAGGTAGAGGGTGGAGAAAAAGACCATAGTCTGGGAAGGTGGGTATCAATCAGCCTGTGTGATTAGAAGATGATGTTCATGATTGAGGAGATGCCACCAGAAGTCACAGGCAGTAGCAGAGTGTGGCATGAGGCACCCCTTAAGTACGGGAGGTGGGGGAGTTGGGCTTTGGCACAGTAAGTGGGCTGGGCTAGGGAAACCAGAGCTCACTCCATGAGGCCTCAGCCATCACAATTTACTTAGCTCTTGGGGCACAGGGAATGTGTCTGTTTAGCTCTTGGAAGCTCCCAGGAGACACCAGGAAAATGACAGTCTAGTGCAGGTTTTGTAGATCCTAGGGGATGTGTGAGCACTGGGCAGGGGCTGGGTGTTCTCCGGGATTCCACGGAGCCCCTTGCTGTGGGAAGCACTTAACCCTTGGCTGTCCTCTGTCCACAGACCCTGTGCCTTAGAGCAGCAGCCCCATGACGGTGTCCAGCCATGCAATGTTCCTGGAAGGCTGTCCTCCTCCTTGCCCTGGCCTCCATTGCCATCCAGTACACCGCCATCCGCACATTCACTGCCAAGTCTTTCCATACGTGCCCTGGGTTGGCAGAGACTGGGCTGGCAGAGCGGCTGTGTGAGGAGGGCCCCACCTTCTCCTATAACCTCTCTAGGAAGACCCACGTCCTCATCCTGGCCACCACACGCAGTGGCTCATCCTTTGTGGGTCAGCTCTTCAACCAGCACATGGATGTCTTCTACCTGTTTGAGCCTCTCTACCACGTCCAGAACACACTCATTCCCCGCTTCACCCAGGGCAAGAGCCCAGCAGATCGTAGGGTCATGCTAGGGGCCAGCCGGGACCTGCTGAGGAGTCTTTATGACTGTGATCTCTACTTTCTAGAGAATTACATCAAGCCACCTCCTGTCAACCACACCACTGACAGGGTCTTCCGCCGAGGGGCCAGCAGGGTCCTCTGCTCCCGTCCAGTGTGCGACCCTCCAGGGTCCCCTGATCTGGTCTTGGAGGAGGGGGATTGTGTGCGCAAGTGCGGCCTGCTGAACCTGACCTTGGCAGCTGAGGCTTGTCGTGAGCGCAGCCATGTGGCCATCAAGACTGTGCGGGTGCCTGAGGTAAATGACCTGCGAGCCCTGGTGGAAGACCCTAGGTTGAACCTCAAGGTCATCCAGCTGGTACGAGACCCTCGTGGCATCTTGGCATCCCGGAGTGAGACCTTCCGGGACACCTACCGACTCTGGCGGCTTTGGTACGGCACAGGGAGGAAACCCTACAACCTGGACGTGACGCAGCTGACCACAGTGTGCGAGGATTTCTCCAGCTCCGTGTCCACCGGCCTGATGCGGCCCTCCTGGCTCAAGGGCAAATACATGCTAGTGCGCTATGAGGACCTGGCCAGAAACCCCATGAAGAAGACAGAGGAGATCTACGAGTTCCTGGGTATCCCCCTGGACGGTCACGTGGCGCGCTGGATCCAGAACAATACTCGGGGCGACCCCACTTTGGGCAAGCACAAGTACGGCACAGTGCGCAACTCTGCGGCCACTGCCGAGAAGTGGCGCTTCCGCCTCTCCTATGACATCGTGGCCTTCGCCCAGAACGCATGCCAGCAAGTGCTGGCCCAGCTGGGCTACAAAATGGCCAACTCGGAGAAGGAGCTGAAGAACCCGGCCGTCAGCCTGGTGGAGGAGCGCGATTTCCGACCCTTCTTGTGACCCGAGTGTGGTGGGGGTGGGAGGCAGGTGGCGCTGGTTTTGCTGACGTGGACCTACTATGGACGGTTTTTTAACTGTTGCCTTATCTCCCTCCTTCCTCTCCCACCCTGTCTGTGTGTCCTTCCCACCCTGTCTGTGTATCCTTCCCACCCCTGCCCACTCCCCTTCTGCCTCTTTTTGCCCCTGAAATTTGCACTATGTCTCGGAGGGGAATCACTGGGGCAGAGGGTGTGTGATGTGGGGTACGCCCCCCACCCCATTCAGACACAAGGCTGTTGGGTCTCTATGTGGACGGGGACAATGTTTACAGGCACCCACTCGCACATTCACACGTGCACCCAGGCACACACGAGGAGAGGCGCCTCAGCACACAACTTCTACTTTTGCAGCCGTCTTCTCAAGGTAAGAGGGTGGCTACAAGGGGACCACCTCTCCCTGGTTTAGGAGAAGAGTTCCTCCTTCCCCCGTCCCTGCTTCCTGCCCCAGATTCCCACTCCCTCCCTTGGAGCAGGGCACCTGTCCCTCCTGCGCACCTTTGCCTGGTGGTGAGCAGGGTTTTACTGTGAGGTGAACTGGGACTACTTCCTTTCTATCTGGTTTGTGATGAGCTTGTCTGTCTGAGTCTTGTGGCTACCCCTGGACCAATAATGGCTAATGAATCGTAGAAGTTTCTGATTGATCTTGGGGTCCCTCTGTGATATTTCTTTGTGCCAAAAAAAAAAAAAAAAGACAAAAAAATGTGGATCAGTTTGCTAAATGAAAATTGAAATGCTTTATTTGTGTTTTCTGTAAATAAAAGTGTGCAGTATTGTCTGAGCGTGATTTGGGGGCCTTTGAATGTTAGACAATGGGTTCTGGATATTCCTTGTTTTGGAGATGAGATGGAGAGAGAAAAGTGAGAATTAAATGAGAAACCTGCTATTCGGAACTTTTTTTTTTTTAAAGCACTAGAATGTTCTTTTTAAATTCTTTGACGGTTGCGTACATACAAACGATCTGTCATGATCATATGAATCCCCAGCTCCCCTCCCACTTCACCCAGGACCCCCAGCTCTCCCTTTCCTCTCCCTCTTGGAGCTCCTACCTTTCAGATCTCTTGATGGCTTGGAGCTTTCCATTTTATTCCCTTTTTATCAGCCATGATGGGTGGCATCTTCTGGCCAGGGTGCTCAAAGTATTTAACAAGAGCTATGGCTTTGGGACTCCGAGTGGAACAGGTAAGAATGAGGTCCTGAGATGTCCATCCTCTACCAGAGGTCCCTCCTGTGTTAGGAGGCCTGGGGCCAAGGAAGCTGGAGAGAAGTCCAGGGGCTGGGAACAGGTCAGTGCCTCAGCAACCTGACAAGTTTCCTGGTCTGCACACAGTGGGGGCGTCTGCTGTGACTCCCCATCTTTCGTGGACAATCTAGCAGGCTCTTCTAAGAGGACTTCCCCAGTCCTCACCCCAAGAACATGTAACATGAAATTTAATAGAAAATAAGAACAGTATGTTTTACTATGATTTAAGAACCAAAAAGGGACTGGCCCATCTACCTGTTTGGAGCAGGTGGCCCAGGACTGAGTCCCTTCTCCGGGTGGACCACGATCCCCAGACTGCCATTTCTAAGCTCACTGCTTCGTAACATGAAATTTACCATGGAAAAATAGATCTGAGCTCCAGTCATTGCCGCCATCATCTTTATTTTACGTGTGTGGGGTTTTGGCTGCACGTATTGTCTGTGCACCGTGCGCAGGCCTGGTGCCCGTGGAAGACAGAAGAGGTTGTTGGATCCCCTGGAACCGGAGTTATGGTTGCTTGTGAGCCTCCATGTGCATGCTGGGAATTAAACTTCGGTCTTCTAGAAGAACAGCCAGTGCTTTTAACTGCTGAGCCATCTCTCCAGCCCCCACCTTCACTGTTTTTAAGTGCACATCTCATTAAATACGTGTATAGTATGCAAGCATTACCACCATCCTCCTCCATAACTTTTCATCTTGTAAAACTCAAAGTCTGTTCCTTCAAAACAACTCATCCCTTTCTCTCCCACAGCTCCTAGCAACCATCCCACTTTCTGTCTGTATTTTTCTGACTACTGTGAGTACCACATATAAATGGAATCATGCAACATTTGTCTTTTGGTGACTGGCTTCCTTCCCTGAGCATAATGTCCTTAAGGTTCATCACCTTGTACACTCCATCATCCTACCCTTACTTTTTAAGGCCAGTGTATCTCACATTTTGTTTATCTGTTAATCCTTCAATGGGCCTTGGGCCACATCCGTGTGTCAATTGCTGTGAATAGTGCTGTGAACAGAGGGTATATACTCAGAAGTGTGATTGCCAGACCCTCTGGCAATTATTTTTAATTTTTGTAAGATCTGCTCTGTTTTCTATAGTGGTCATGCTATTTTATTATGTTATCATTTTTGTGTGTGTGCATAATTTTCTGTGTGTGTGGGTTGCATACCCGTGTGCATGTATAGGAAGAGGCCAGCGGAAGGTGCCGGGTGTCCTCTGTCATCCCGCCTTATTTCTTTGAGGCAGCGTTTCTCCCTGAACCAGGAGTTTATGGCTGGCAGCCAGCGAGCCACATCAGTGCTCCTTTCTCCTCCACTCATGGCCCTGGGGTTACAAGTGCGCGTGCAGCTGCAGCTGGCTTGTTACGTGGGATTTTAGTTCAGGTCGTTATGCTTGCAAAGCCGCTGTGTTACGAACTGAGCTATCTCTCTCGCCTCTGTACGGCTGCATGTTGCTGTGCCACGCAAGGTTTCCATCACTCCACATCCTTTCAACTCTTCCTCTCCTCCTCCCTTTCAGTGGTAACCACCCTGATGTGTGTGAGGTGATGAGCTAGCCTGTTTTCTTCCATTCTCCCTCACCAGGAAGGTCTGAATGGGGTCTCAGGTCGTGTGCCCAGATATCCTGGGCCCTGGCTCTACCTTGGTTGACAAGCTCCATCTTCCTAAGGTGTTGCCCTCAGCTGTGTGGTCTAATGATTTGCCAAGCTGCAAGAAGGAGAAGAAATGGGAAAGGACGGCAGAGACACACCTCTGCTTGCACGGGTGCAGTCCCAAAGTGACAGTCCTCCCTTCCGCTCCTGGTCGTGTGGACGTAGCTAGGTGCAAGGGGAGCTGGGTCTTTCATCTCAGTGGCTTGTACTGTGAAGGTGGCTGATGAATCCAGGGTGGATCCTCCTGGGATTTAGGTGCCTCTTCTGAGGTTCCTTCTCTGTAGAGGAGGAGGCAATATGATCAGCACCAAAAAGCTGGTCTGAAAAAGTCTGCCAGGACTGCTGGGCCAGGCCTAGGCTTGTCACTACTTTCTGGTTTATAGGAGTTACGCCCAGGCTGCGGGAAAGATGTCAAGAGGTCAGTTGACTTCTTGGCACAGCATCATTGGTTGGCCACTCTAACACCAGAGAAGGCTGGCTTTAGTCACGACCACTGCTGATGGTCCTTCCCCTGATAAAGCAGACTAGGGTATGTGTTCCATGTGTGCACTTGTGTGGAGGCCAGAGGTTCCTCGGGAGCCAATGTTTTCTGTTACAGGATCTCTCACTGGGACCTGGGCTTGCTGATTAGGCTAGGCTGGCTGGCCCGCAGGCTCCGCTGCTGCCCTTACGAGCACACAGCACCCTGCCTGGCTTTTTAAAATGTGAGTTCTGAGAATTGAACTCAGATCCTGTGCTTGCACAGCCAACAGTTTATAGACCGAGACATTTCCCTGGGCCCACAGATGACTCCCTCTATGACCAACCTGAGCCTGTGTTCTCCCTCCTTCAGTGTGTGGCTTCCGGTTAGAATTGGGAGACGCCAGAGGTTCCTTCAACTGGAAGGAAGCTCTGCCACACCTATGCCTGAGACTTTGGGGAGAAAGCTCTTTGCTGATGGGATCATTCTTTATAGATGTATTCAATATATTCATGCAGTTTTGACTCTTTTACCGGCAGGACTGTGGGTATTCTTTCAAGAAACACTGTCTAGTGAAAGTGAACAAGAGAAAACATGGCCGCAGTAAATGCAACCCATAGGTTGGACCACAGATAGAGCAGGGCCACAGTCCACTCGATGTTAGAAATCTCGTTTGTTGTGGTGATCACGGGCTCCTCCATCAGCCTCAGGAGCTCATTCTTCAAGCCCTTGTCCTTGGAGATTAGACAAGTCAGGGTCATTTCAGGGTGGTGGCATCTGAGTTGGGTCTCAGGGAGGGAGGAATTGGCTTTTCAAGAAGAATGAGAAGGCTGCTCCCAGCTTGAGGAGAAGAAGCATGTGCCACAGTGTGGATGGGAGGCCTGGGATGTTGGGCCGGGCTGCACTGGGGATGGGTGGGCTGGACTAGCCCTGACCCTCATCTTCTCGAGCCTGCAAACTTGGCCCCTTCACCAGGGATGTTTAACCTGCAGGGGAGTCCTCCCTACTCCCCACAATCTAATGTAGTTCAGGCTGGCTTCAAAGTCAATAGGTCGCCAAGGATGACCTTGACTTCTTGTCTTCCAGCTCCTGAGTAGTGGGATTATGGGCATGTGCTACCACACTTGGTATTACGGGGTGCTGGGCTTTGTGTCTGTAAGGCAAGCATCCTGCTAGCTCAGCCACACCCCCGGCTCTGCAATAGATTTTTTTTTTTTTTATGATCAAATCACACTGAAATGAGAAAGGATAAGACTAGATTCTTCCACTGTTTTCTGCAGCCCTGCACACACCAGCCTCGCCCTTCTCCGGCTTCACGCTCTAGTCTCCATATTTATTTCAGCCCTTGGATATACTAGGGTAGATTCTGCAGCCACAGCACTCCATTTACTCACGCCTCCCTCTCCCCTGGGGATGAGCCGAGGCTGCTCACACCCACTTTGGGCTTGGCTAAGTAGCTTGCTTCAGTCAACACAATGAGATCAATTGCGGGGGTAAGAGAGAGGCCGCCTTCTCTGCTGAGTGAGGTAAGCTCCTGGGCGACTTGCTAGAGAGTTTAAGAGACGAGCTGGGGAACTCAGGAGCCCTAGTTAATGCCACCCACAGTCTGGTCTGGATAGTTACAGGCACCCGGCTGAGTCTAGCCAGATTTCTGACTCAGCATTGAGGATTAAAAGCGTGTCTGTTGTTTGAAGATGCTGAATTTCTGAACAACTTATTACACGGCAAATCTGACTGATACATAGCCTCTTTGCTGTTCCGTGCTGGAGTCCTTACAGGCTGTTCCTCATGCCTGAGCGTCTGTTCCTATTCCTTTCCCTAGTTAAAGTCTGTTCACTCTTTGGATCCCAACTTAATCAGTATTTCCTTGATTTTACCAGGTTGATTCTTTTATCTTGATCACGGGCCCTTACATAGCTGCTTCTCTATCTTATATATCCGGACCACAGGCCCTTAGAGCACCGTGTACATCTCTTTTATAGTGTTTATAGCGTTTACTGCAGTTGTAATCACACCTTTTACTACAGGACCCGGCGCACAATAGGTGTCCAATAAACACTGGCCGACTGAGTACAAGAGTGAATGAAACAGGTGTTCCCAAGCTGGTAAAAGAGCTTGCCTGTCTGGAGCCTTCACATGGAGCAGGCAGAGCTTCCCAAGGATCCAAGAGACCTGAGCAGCTTGTGCCCTCCCAGGAGGCTGCTGGCTTGTTCTAGGAGGCCGAGCTGAGCTTTGTTCCATATCCTTCCCCGACATCCTGAGTCGGCATACCGACATCAGCGTTGCAGTTTCCTTGTGATGTCACCACCGGCCTGGTGCTTGTTGTCATTTGCTGGGCCGACACTCTGCGTAACAGTGAGCACCACACGGCCTGGATCACACTTCACAAATCTCCCCCTTCTGTTAGCCAACCCTTTCTAGCAGTGGTTTCCTGCTGACCAAGGAGGTCCCTCTTTCTAGCCAGGAAATGGTGTTCACCGTGCCACGTACGCAGGACTGGCCCTGAACCCGCGTCTGTGTGTTGTTCCCGAAAGCTTAGATCCTGAGGCATGCAGGAGTCACTTCCTGGTCTTGTCCCCAGACTCGGGGGCCAGTCTCACACTGTGGGGCTAACACTGCCTGCATCCTGTGTTTTCTTGCGGCACACACTTCCTCTGTTTGTGTGTTCCCGCCTGTTCACCTGGCCCCTCTCCCCGCCAGTCACAAACACATTGCATGGAATCCTGGGGAGCCCAATGGGGACCCCACTTCCTACAAGTGAACAGGGTATTGTCCACCTTCCTGGATCATCTCCTCGGCAGGAAAACTTCGCTCCGGGGAAGGATCTCTCCAGGCCAGAGTGTTTTTCCTGGTTGGAAAATTGCACATGGAGGAGAGCCTTCCTTCACCTAGAAAGAAAGCTCACAAGCAGCGTGTCCTGAGGATGGTAGAGCAGGTTGGCCAGTGCCAAATCCTCATGTGCAATTAGCGAAGGTCAGGACTCATGGAAGTCCAGCTGCAGCACTAACCGTGTGACCACTGTGGGGCTTTGTGCACACGTGTGCGGAGGAAGCTTTCTCCCACGCTGAGGGGCTGGCTGGCCTGGAATTCTGCAGCCTGCCTTCCAAGGCACCCACAAGACAATAGCTAATGTGTGGCGAGGCTCCCAGGGCTTCACGAGAACACAGGCTCTGCTGAATTTGAGTCTTACCTCTCCCGGAACTGCTATGATCATAAGCCTGGCTCTGGGCTTCTGTCTCGTCTCTGCCATGTACTCGCTGTGTGACTCAAGGGACACCACTCAACCTTTCTGAGCCTCTGTGCCCTCAATTGTGCAGAGGTAATCAGGAGACCTGCCCTCAGATGGATGCTGTGAAGACGGCGTAAGGTTGGGTGATGTGTTCAATTGCATAGAACAGAGCATGGGCTGTGGAAAGTGTCCAGTTGGTGCTATCTGTTGTCACTACCACCCCACCACCATCATCGCCATCATCAGCAGAAGTATCACTTTAGCATAGGGCCTCATCAGATGCCTGGAACGTGACAGTCATTCAATGAATTTTGTTGAAAGAAGTACATTTGGGAGTTTTCTCATTTGAGTTGTTTTCAGTGGCCAAGGTTACACTTCAATAAGAGGACCAATGACGTCATCTGATGACAAAGAGAAAGGGAGTTAAGTCTGTGGTTCCCACAGAATGATGGCCATATGCAGGGACAGTCCGGCCCACTCGCAGTGTGGCACTCAGAGGCACTCGGCTCCACCAGAGGATAGATGTTGGCCAAGGGTTCTAGTTTCTTTTCTGTTGCTCTAATAAAATACCTTGACCAAAAGCAATGGGGGGGGGGAAGGGTTTATTTTAGCTCACATTCCAGGCTGTGGCCCCTTAGCAGGGGAGGTGGGGTGGCTGGACTGAGCAGTGAGTCAAGAGGTGGCATCGTTTAGTCACAGTGTCAGCCTGGCACATGACAAGTGTCAACGCACCATGTCCACAGTCAAGAGCGGGGGAGTGAGTTCCTGTGTACTAGTGCTCAGCCAGCGTTCTCTTCCCTTACATGGCCCAGGGCCAAAGGTCAGACATGGAGCTGCCACTTTTAGCCTGGATCTTCTCGAATCAGTTAAAGCAATCGAGACAGTCTCCCACAGACATGCTCACGGGCTAACCTGATCTAGACAGCCCCTCACTGAGATACCAGGTCCGATTTTAGGTTGTGTCAAGGTGACAGCACCACCCATCACATGAGTAAACCCTCCTTCCTCTGTATTCCCAGGGCTGTCTGGTTTCTGACTGAAGTGGTGTCTGCGAGTCCTAAGCTGGCTGACAGCTTTCTGCTCCTGTGAGGTCCCTGGATCCATGCTGTTCTTCCTGTCATGTCCTAGTTAGGTTCCCTGTTGCTGTCATAAAACACTGACGAAAAACAATTTGAGAAAGGGTTTATTAGGCTTACACTTCTACATCACAGTCCATCATGAAGGGACACCAGCACAGAAGCTTGAGGCAGGAACCTGGAGGCAGGAACTGAAGCAGAAGCCATCGAGGAAAGCTGCTTATTGGTTTGCTACCCATGACTTGTCCAGTCTGCTTTTTTTTATATAACCCAGGACCACCTACCCAGGGGTAGTACTGACCACAGCAGTTTGAGGCCCCTCAAATCAGTTATTAATTAAGAAAATGCCCCAACAGACTTGCCTCCAGACCAATCAGATGGAGGCATTTTCTCAACTATGGTTCCTTCTTCTCAGATGACCCTAGATTGTGTCAAGTTGACAAAACACACACACACACACACACACACACACACACACACACACACACACACACAAAAAAAAAAAACTACAAAAAAAAAACCCCAATCATCACAACTTGTGACCAGCCTAGGTTTTCTTCCCCAAGATCTAAGGGAGACCCGGATCTATTAAGTCCATTGAGGGAGAAGGCAGAGTTTTCTGAAGTCTGCATCTCCTTGGAAACAGCTAGCCAGGCACACACACCCTGCTGGGACTTCCTTCTGTTACACTCCAGCAGACTGGATGTGATCCTGTCCAGTCTGCAAGCCATCCTGCTTTCTTCTCTCCCAGGTTGTGTGTCAGCCTTCAGTCACTCAGAGGCTGGCGTGGGGAAGCTGGGTATAACTTCAGAAGCAGGGAAGGCCTGGCATTGGGAGTTGCAGAGGACATTTAGAACTACCCAGAGAGAGAAAAATCTGCGAGTTAGGTGACAGGAACCTCAAATTGAGACCTTGTCCTATTACCTCTGGCTGGGGAAATGAGTGAACTTACAGGACATCTGTATCCCCGTGGTAGTCTGGGGACAATGAGGGGAAGCAGTATGCTTTCTGGATTGGGGAAATGTCTCAATCAATAAAGTGCTTGCTTTACAAGTACAGAGACATCGATTTGACCTCCCACACCTATGTAGAATAGCTCGGCACTGTGGTGTGTTTGTAATACCAGCCCTGGCAAGACAGGTAAAACTGAGATCCTGTCTTCAAAAACCAGGGTAGAGAGAAACTGAGGAAGATATCTGAGGTTGACCTCTCACACCTACACATAACCTCACACATATGTCCTCGCACACACATGGACACATGTACACAAACACATACCCTCTAAGAAGACTGTGTTTTGCGGTAATGAAGAGTGGATGGCAGATGAGCAGGGCAGGCTAGCCACATTCCCCAAATGTCTCTCCTGTCTTAAGAAATCTGTTTCTTCCTTTTGTCCCTGAGAAAGTTTGTTAACTATCTCAGACTGTCATAGCAGAATCATCCGCCTCTTGGTAGTTCTGGCATTTTTTGCACTGTAGCTTTGAGGCTGTGTTTCTAGGTGCATACAAGTACAATATTGTTACTAATTTCTTATGAACTGAACCTGCCACCATTAAGAAAAGTTCCTGGTTACTGTCTGTAGTAGTTTGGATCCTAAAAATACCTTGAAGGCCCACGTGTTGGAGGCTTGGTCCCTGGGGAGAGTGCTGTTGCGAGGTCAGGGAAAGCTGAAGACGTAGGACCTAGTGGGAAGTCCTTAGGTCACTGAGGACATGCCATTGAAGGGGATGTGGGACCCCAGGACCTTCCTTCACCTCATTGCTTCCCTGGCTGTGAGGTGAGTGGTTTGTTCCAGTGTAGGCTCTCACTGTGATGCCAGCACAGGCCCGAAGCAACGAGGCCAGCTGACCATGGGATGGAACCTCTGAAGCCGTGAGCACAGGGAACATTTTTCCTTTCTAAGCTGACTGCCCCAAGGGTGCTGCTCTATTGCTGTGAAGAGACACAGTGACCAAGGCAACTCCTATGAAGGAGAACACTTAACTGGGGACTTGCTCACAGTTTCAGGGGTTGGTCCATTGTCATCACGGTGGTACACACGGTGCTAGAGCAGTAGCTGAGAACTACATCCTGAGCCAAAGGCCGAGAGAGGAAGAAGAGAGACATTGGGCCTGCCGTGGGCTTTTGAAACCTCAAAGAGCCCCCCTCCCCATGACACACTCCCTCCAACAAGGCCAAACCTACTCCAACAAAGCCACATCTCTTAATCCTTCTAATCCTTCAAATAGTTCTACTCCCTCATGACAGGCACTCAAATATATGAGCCTGTGGGGGCCATTCTTACATTCTTATTCAAACCACCACAGCCACTATGTCTGGCTCAGAAAACACCTTCTTCTATTAAATTTATTTTTACCTCTACGTGTGTGTGTGTGTGTGTGTGTGTGTGTGTGTGTGTGTGTGTGTTTGCCACAGACCCGCATGCTCTGCATACTTGTGCGTGCTTAGGTAGAACCCAGAGCCTTGGCCATGTGCTACACAACCACCCTATCTCAGCTACATTCCCAGCTCTCTTTCTACAGTGTCTCACTCAGTTGTCCAGTCTGGCCTTGAACTTTCTCTGTAGTCCAGAAAGTCCTTGAGATCTTGAGATTCTCCTGCCTCAGGCACCCAAGAAGCCAAGATTCCAAGTCTGTGTCTCCAGGCCTTCCTACTGGCTAAAAAAGTATGATTTTGTTCTTATTCTTTCAGTGGAGCCTTAGAACTTCCAAACTCCTTTCTCTGTGTAAGGCCAAAGTTAATCAATATCTTCCTTCTTCTCTCAACAACATACTTTATACCTCAATCCACTTTAATTCTACTCTCCTTTTAAACTTTGTGTATGGTGATGCCCTTTTAAAACTAACACACTGCAGTTACTTTTTGTTTATTGATTGATTGATTTAAAAATCATCAACTTATTTGAGGTATCATTCAGACGCAATGAAATCCACCCATTTCAAATACATTGTCTGATAAGTTTTGACAGATGAGTATTGTGTAATTTTTCCATGATCAAGATATAGAATTATCTCTTCCAGTTCCATAGATTCCACCATGTCCCTTTGGCCACACTTTTCTTTCCCCATCCACGGGCCCAGGACAACCACTGAACTACTCTTTTTGCTGTTTGTTTTTGTGAGACAGGGTCTCCTGTAGCTCCGGCAGGCCTCAGACTCTCTATGTAGCTGAAGATGACTTTGACCTGACCCCTCCACTTCCGCCTTTCAGTGCTGGAGTTATAGACAGGAATCACCACACCTAGTGGCCAGCCCTCTATCTCCATCAACCAACCACATCCCCGGTCTCCACTCTCTGTCATTGTTAAAAAAACAAAACTCTTCAACCTTTTGGTATGAATGGAACTCTGAAGACTTGAGCCCATCATGTTGATTATCTGTGGGCTCTTTATGGAGCATTCTTCATCTTTGGTGTCCATCCAGATGTCCACATGATATCATTTTCCTTCTGCCTGAGCAACTTTATTTAGCATTTCTTGATGTACAGGTTATTTGATAACCTCTCTCAGGTTCTGTTTGTCTCAGAGTCTTTACTTTTGCCTTCATTTTCTGAAAGATATTTTACTGGATTGGACATCAGGCATGGTGATACAGAATGTAGAGTTTGCCCTGCTGGTTTTTCGTCTTGCTTTGGTCCAGTATTTCCTCACTATGCTCCCTTTCCTCCCATTTGGAACAGTAATGTGTATTCTGTGCTACTGTATGTTGGAAGCATGTGATCTACTTTTTGATTTTGATTTTACAGGGATTACAGTTAAGAGATTGCCATGAGTTGAGACTTTTATGGACTATGAGGACTTTTGAAGTTGGACGGAGTGCATTTTGCAGTATGATATGACTACAAGCTTATGGGAGCTTGTGAGAGGAATATGGTGGTTTGAATGAAAATGACCCCATAGGCTCAAAGATTTGAACACTTGTTTCCCAGTTAGTGGACAGGTGGGAAGGGTTAGGAGGTGTGGCCTTGTTGGAGTAGGTGTGCCATGGGGAAGGGGTGGGCTCTGAAGCTTCAAAAGCTCATGACAGGCTCATTATAACATTCTCTACCGTTACCTGTGGATCAGGATGCAAAGCTCTCAGCTACTGTTCCAGCACCCGCCTGCCTGCCACCACACTTAGCGCCCGCCATGATGACAATGGACTCACCCTCTGAAACTAAAAGCAAGCTCCCAATTAAATACTTTCTTTATAAGAGCTGCCATGGTCATGGTGTCTCTTCACAGCAATAGAACACCGACTAAGACACTGGATTATGAATTCCAAGTGGATAGTTTCCTTTTCACTGTTTTTCAGATTTCTGCTCTATTGTCTTCTGTTTGTTTGGTTTAGATTTTCCAGTGACACAGCAAATTTAATCTAAGACCCTGAACATGCCCGGCAAGCACTCCTCCAAGTTCTTAGTTTCTTTCTTATTACTGGGACAAACACCCTGAAAGTAACTTATTAAGTGAAGGCTTGTCTCTGCTCACTGTCCAAGGTGAGGTCCATCATGGTGGGGAAGAGATGAGATGAGATGATCAGCACTTCTCCAAATGTATGATAATGACAAACCCACAAATAGAGACAGTTCAGTGAATTCCAAATAGGATAAAAAATAAGCACACCAATGCATACCACAGTCAAAAGCAGGGCTTTTGGGGAGATGACTTAGTGATTAAAAGCACTATTTCTCTTGCAGAGAACCCAGGTTTGGCTCCCACCACCCACATGGTGCCTCTTAACCACCCAGTTCCAGGGATCCAATGCCCTCTTCTGGCTTCCATGGGTTCTGTGTGTGTGTGTGTGTGTGTGCGCGCGCGCGTGCGCGCGCACGCGCACACACACACACACACACACACACACACACCAGAAAAAGAAACCCACTTGTCTTATTTAGGATTCTCTATTGTTGTGAAGAGACACCATGACCATGGCAAACTCTTATAAAGGAAAACATTCAATTGGGGTGACTTATGTTTTCAGGGGTTTAGTCCATTATCGTGATGAGAAGTATGGCAGAATGCAGGTTGACATGGTGCAAGAGAAGGAGCTGCAAATCCTTACATCTGGATAGCAGGCAGCAGAAAGAGAGAGACAGACCCGTTGAGTCCAGCTTGAGCCTGCCCCCAGTGACACACTTCCTCCAACAATGCCACATCTAACTCCAGCAAGGCCACACCTCCTAATAATGCCACTCCCTATGAGCCCAAGGGAGCCATTTTCTTTCAAACCACCACACACTTGTGCACATAAAATAAAATTAATAAATCTTTAAAAAGCATTTTTTTAAATGACAAAACCAGAGTGACACAGACAAGATCATGGTCACATCACATCCACATTTGGAAAGCTGAGTGATAGATTGTGATGGTCTGAGTGAGATTTCCCTGCCATAGGTTCCTATATCTGAATGTCTGGTCCCCAGTTGGTGCAATTGTTTGGGAAAGATTAGGAGATATGGCCTTGTTGGATGAGGTATGTTACTGGGAGTGACATCACGTCATTCCCAGTTAGCTCTTTCTCTGCCTCATGGTGGTTGTCTCGACGTGTAAGCTCTCAGCCACTGCTCCAATGCCAATGCATGCCTGCCTGCTGCCATGCTCCCTGCCATGAGGGTCATAGGCTCACCCTCTGAAACTATAAGCAAGTCCCTCATTCAGTGCTTTCTTTTATAAGTTGTATTGATCATAGTGTCAATACAAGCAATAAAAGAACAATAAAAAAAGTAACTAAGACATAGTTGCATGCTAGATCTCAGTCTGCTTTCTCCATTTCTGTAGTCAGGGTTCTCTGCTCATGGAATAATTCCTTTACCTTTTTCCATCTCCTTGCTCTTCTGCTCAATTTTGGGTAATTTTTTTTCATAACTATCGAAGGGCTCTAGCAGGCTTGAGCATGGCAAACATGGCTCTGGCAGGCCTAGCCCTTCCGCCATTCCCTCTTCCTTGCTGAACTGTTAGATTCATTCCTAAAGCTAAGCACCACCTTATTTGGCCACTTCCTCCTCCTGAGGCTGACCATCAAGGTCCAGCTATCAAAGTATTAAAGTCCAGCAATCAAAAGTCCCCTTTTGGCTGCCCTAGTAACATGTCTAACCAAAGCAAACCCACTCTTAACACAGAGTTTCCCTTTTACCTTTATAAACAGCCATTTGCCTATGGGCCACATCCGTTTCCTCTCTATGCAGAGGCAGTCCTTTGTCCCTTAGGGCAGATATCCCTTCCCCTTCTCCTTTGTCCTCTGTCTCCTGTCTTTGTCTCTTATTCTCCACCCTTTGCCCCTCTGGGGCAAATAAATCTCCTTTGTGCTGAGAACTTGGTCTTGGGGTGTCTTGTGCCGTTTCTGGTCCTTTCAACTGTCTTCCAGTTTAAGCAATCTCCTCTTATCTGTGTCTAGTCTGTAATTAAGCATGTTTATCCCTGTTCAGTTTTTCATTTCTTGAAGTGTTCTTGTTTCCACATCGGCTTAGCCGTTCTCTGCTGCCTCTAAGTCCTTGCAGGCGTTTTCAGACTTACTTCTTTACCGTGGCAGGCATGCTTACCCTGCAACGCGTTTGATGAAATGCGGCCCTTCCGGTTCCTGTTGATCTGTTTTCTTACCGCTCCTCTCGGCTGTGGTGCCTCATTTCCTTGGGTGTTTGGTTGGTTTGTAGCAGGAGTAGATTGTTTTCCCTAGATTTCTAAATTAAAAAGAGCTAAGGTTGCTAAGGGTCCTTCCCAAGTGTACACATATATGCACAGACAGACAGACAGAACAGGCACACACAGACACACATAGATAGGCACAGGCACCTAAAGACACATACACATACACAGACAGGCAGAAACACGCGTACAGAAACAGACAGACAGACAGACACATGCACACACACTTGTTTCTGCCAGGTGTCGGGGGAGAATTAACTGGCAGTGAGCGCTCTAAGGTTGGGCTTTGTGGAGCATTTGCACCACACAGGAGGTGTGAATCCCGGTTAAGTACTGTGTAATGGAGGCTGATGGCTTCAGATTTTCAGCAGTTACTTTTTCCATTTTCAACTTAGCACTTCATTCGGAGGCAATCTCTTCCCCCAGTGGTCCCTCCAGTGGAGGGCTTCAGGTGTTTCCATTAGTCCTACTCCTGACCATGAAACTCGGGGATATTTTAGCTCTTCGGTGGGAGACATTCCAATCTCACTTTGTGAGCTCGTCCCTCTGCCCTACAACACCAAGGAAGCCAGAGCTCTGGCTCCAGGAGTGAGTGACCAACTCTGGATGGGTGCCCCTGTTTCCCTTCACCTTCAAGGATCTTGTTATCACCCCAGTTTTTGCCTTGCATATTAGTTACCTCTTTGAAGGCTCATTTTACACTCAAGAAGGCATTTTACTATTCTTCCCAGACTTTTTAGTTGTTTTCCAAATAAGGGCTAGTTCAGATGCAGTATATTAACAAACCATGGGACCAGAAGTCACATTGAGTTCCTTCTCCATTACCCAATAGGTTCTTGGGCACCAAAATAAATGAACAGATACGAGAGTAAATGAGCATCTTATGCTCAGTTTGGGATGCAGAGATGCTCGCCAGCGTGGAAGCACAGATGGACCAGGCACTTGACTCGTGGGGTTGCCCCACCTGAAAATCTTACTGATTCTGGGCTGGGATGTCACTCAGAGGTTCAGGACCTGCCTTATATGTGCAAGGTTCTGGGCTCCACCCTAGCACTGTCAAAGCAAAGCAAAGCAGGGGGCGGGACTCTGTCGGTTGAGTGTTTGCCTAGCATGCCTGAAGCCCTGGGTTTAACCCCCAGCACCGCATAAACCTGGCATGGTGGTGCACACAGAAGGATGGAAAGTTCAAGGTTATCTTTAGCTACGTATTGAGCTTAAGGCTAGCCTGGGATACATGAGACCCTGTCCCGCAAACAAAACAAAATGAAAACAACAACTCCCTACAACCCAGTTTTAGAAGCTTCATTTCTAAGACTTGACTTTGCTTTTAACCTATACGTAAGAATACAAAATTGTACGTATTTGTAAGGTGCCACATGGTGTATTGAAACAGTACACACTAGGTAGAGTTTAAACAGGCAAGAGCAGTTCTGCAGGGTCAGACTTTGAAAGATGTTTTCTTTTGAAGCATCTTTCTCTCCTGATGACATTATTTTTTCTGTAGACATCCTCTTGTGCAATTGTACCTTGGAACTTCTTGCTCCACGAGATGGAAACCCAGTATCCATTGGTGAGCCTCTTCGTTTAAATGAGACCCCCAGGTTATTTGTGTGCTCAGGAAGGTTCTAGGAACTCCTTCCCAGAATGTTCAACTGTGTGTGTCATGAATAGCTAAGTGTGTAGTAAAAGTTAGAGGAGAACTGTGTGGAAGTGAGTCTGGCAGCCTTCAGGTGGCTCACTCATTTTGGTTGGCCTGGAATCTTCCATTTTAGCACTGGAAGGACCACATTCCTGGCAACATCTCAGCCCTAGGAAGGGACAGTTGGTTCCCTTCCAGATGGATCTGGGGCTTCCTGCTCTTTCTGGGAAGAGGTGTATATCCTGTGGTCTCAGGGGGATTTGTGAGGAGGAGCCAAACAGGGGTTTTAGTACCTGGGCATCTGTCTTAGCCCATTTTCTGTGACTTCCACAAAATACCCAAGACTGGGTAATGTAGAAAGACTAAAGGTTGATTTGGTTCATGCTTCTGAAGGCTGGGGAGGTCATGATGGAGGGATGCCACATCTGGTGGGAGACTCTGTAGAGTCACAGAGTTGATCAGGACATTATGTGTTAAGAGGGGTGTCGTGCAAGAGTCAGGGCTCAGGCAAACCCACTCTGAAGTAACTATTCAACCCTAATTCACAAGTGGACCAACTCACCCAGGAGAGGGGAGATCTTAGAACTCACCCACCTCTTGTTGGTCCCTCTAGGCTCCAACTTTAACTCAACCATGTTTCAACACAAGTTTTGGTGAGGATGTTCAAACCATAGCAACATCTGGCCAGCATATGGCTACAGGGTCCCTGCAGCTGCCAGAGTAGTTCATGTGCCGCTGACCCAGAATTATGATGTTCATCTGTGAAGGGCACTGTGAGGGTGACAGGAAGTGGGATGGGACCTCTTGCCAGTGTGGCTCCAGGACCAGGGTTCAAATCCCTTCCTTCCTTCCTTCCTTCCTTCCTTCCTTCCTTCCTTCCTTCCTTCCTTCCTTCCTTCCTTCCTTCCTTTCTTTCTTTCTTTCTTTCTTTCTTTCTTTCTTTCTTTCTTTCTTTCTCTTTCCTGCTTTCTTTCTTCCCTCCCTCCCCTCCTCCCTCCTTCCTTCTTCTTTTCTTCCTTTTTTTTTGTCTAGGTGTTGAACCTAGGACTTTGCACATGGCAGGTAAGTACTCTACCACTGAGCTACAGACTTGTTCCTGTGTGAGACCAGAGGTTGATATTGTATTTCTTTCTCAGGTGCTCCACACCTTATACTTTGAGACAGTCTTTCACTGAACCTCGAGCTCACTGGTTTGGCTAGATTGGCTTTCTGGAGAACTTAGGAACCCATCTCTCTGCCCTCTTCTAGCACTGGGGTTACAGATGTGTGCCACAGCTCCTGGCTTTTACATGGGTACTTGGGATCCAAACTCAGGTCCTCATGATTTCATGATGAACACCTTACTCACTGAGCCATCTCCTGAGTCCCACACCTTTTAGAATAAAAACAAATTCTTTTAATTGTTATTATCTTGATACAAGCTCTTACTAAGTTGCCCAGTCAGGTGACGGGCCTACACCTCCAGATCCAGCTTCCCCATCTTTACATACAGTGGTAACCAAAGGCCACTGTGGATCATGTGTCCTCTTGGTGACATCCAGGTCAGCCACAGGATGAGAACTCCAATATACTCTGGAAATTAAAACTTCCTCCTTATTTTGAGACCCTGATATAAAATGGTTGATGGTCCTCACAGTCCACTCTTGTTAGCACACCCTACTTGAACAGGACCTTCATCAAGGGGAGAGAAGGAAGGCTGGTAGGTTCTTTTAATATCATCCAAGGAATATACATTTTTTAATGGTTATGAAATGGTGTTACATTTTTATCATGTACTTGTATATATGAAAATATCCTGATGATGGTGACTTTCAAGAATTTGAAGAGACAGTCATTGTTATAACACCTCGATCAAGAATGGTGCTGGTGGTGGTGCACACCTTTAATCCCAGCACTCAGTAGGCAGAGGCAGGCAGATCTCTGAGTTTGAGGCCAGCCTGGTCTACAGGGCGAGTTCCAGGACAGCCAGGTCTACACAGAGAAACCCTGTCTCAAAAGACCAAACCAACCAACCAACCAACCAACCAACCAACCAACCAACCAACCAACCAACCAACCAGAGAAATAGAAAGAATTATACAGAGGAAGCCTGGTCTGCATATTTAAATGAGTTCATGGACTACAGCTCAAGCTCCTCATTAAATTCTTTGAAGAGATTTCATAGGGAAGTTTTATACATATTCAATATTTAGCATTTGCCCTATTTCCTACCTATTTTTTCTTATCAGAATTATAGAAAAAAATGTCTTTCTGCCCAGTTCCCTGTATATACTCCGGAATCAGATCCAGTTTATTCCCACATACTGTGCTGATACTGTCCTTTGCACTGTGTGGCACAGCAGGAGGTTCCTGGGACGCCTTGCTCTGCCCTACTGAGTGTCCCACTTCTCTGAACCAATGGGGACCTCCCTGTACTCAAGAGTTGCCCCCACCCTCATCTCCCTTGCCGTCTGGGAAGGACTCTTTTTTCAGTGAAAAATCTTAGCCACCTCAAATGGTTGCTATGGAAACCACAGACTGGGAGGAGCTGGGCTGCCCTGACTTACCTATAGGCCCACAGGGGAAGCTACTGGGGAAGCTACTGGTTTCTAGGTCAATTACAGGAGAGGAGGGTTTGTGCACCAGAGCATTCATGGGCTGAACCAGTCTCCCGTAAACACCCTGGCCTGGGGTCCCCTGAACAGCTGGCACCTAGATTTCACACACAGCCTCAGGATCTTGCCCTTTCCTTACACTATTAGTGGTCCCCACCTGGCTTCTTCCTCCAGAATTTACAGTGCGCCTTGCCAGGCTGGTGGCATGAGGCTTGTGCTTGGTCCCTGGGGTCAGAGCATGTAGACCGAAGTTTTCCTCTCTGCCTCCTTTAGAGAGTCGTTTAACCTGGCCTTGTACACAAATGATGTCGTATGTCAGTCTGTGGGTACCACTGCTGTTCATGAGGACTGACTTTGTCACTATTCCCTCTTCATAAGTTGTTCTTTTTATTTTATTTCTTTAAAATTTTTACAACCAAGTCCTTCCTGGGATCTGGGTGGCTAGCAATCCATTCAGTGCTTTATGGAAATCTGACTCTGGGCCTGGGAGGATGGTTCAGTGGGGGAAGCATTTGCTGTTAAAACGTGAAGACCTGTGATCCCCAGGACCCACGTCAAAAGCCAGGCGTGATGGCACTCATGTGTAACCCAGTGTTGGTGGGAAGCGTGGACACAGGCAGAGCCCACGGGCTTGAGAGTCACACAGGCCAGCCGTTAATGACAAGCTCCTGGTTCAGGGAGAGACTCAGCCTCAAAAAATAAGGTAGGGAGCAGCGGAGTAAGCTGCTTAAAGTTGACCTCTGACTTCTACATGTGCACACAGATGTGAGCACTCCTCCCACATGCACGCTCATGCATGTGCCCGTGCTTGTGCACATGTGTGTACACACACACACACACACACACACACACACACACACACACACACACGCCTGAATCCCTAAGAAATAATGCCACAAGACAGAGGGGGGAAAAAAAAGCCTGGAATGTTGAGCAGATAGATCGGTAATTGTGATTCCTGTGAGAGTAATTAATGAATGAAATCAGTAGGAAGAAAACAGCCCAGAGAGGCTGTTCCATGCCTATTATAAAAACGGCACAGAAACGTAGCTAATAGCCCGAACTGCAGGTGTTTGACTCAGGGTTTTGAAACTGAGTTCTGGTGATCAGCAATTCGGTCACTTCTCACACACCCCCTCAGCAGAGCCCTGAGCCAGGCTTGCTGCTAAGTTCTGTGCCGAATGAGGATGGAGCCAGCTCTTAGCTGCCTTTGCCTCTCCTGTTTCTCCCAGTCATTCAGGACCATCACCAGCTGAGAAGATGAGATTCACCTGGCGGGGGGTGCTCCCTACTTGTGCTCACCCAGACAGCCCCGGAGCCTGCAACATTCTCTTTGGAAGCAGGGAAGGGAGGGGGAAGGCCTAGGGATGGAGACCATCTTAGTTTTCTCTAACAAAATGCCTTGAAACCAGATGGCTTACAAGCCACAGAACTTTGCTTCTCACAGCTCAGGAGGCTGGAGGTCCAAGGCCAGGATGGAGGCACCATCTGGCTTTGGTGAGGTCCCTTGTGCAGCGTCTAAGGCCCTTCTTCATTGTATCCTCATGTGGCAAAAATAGGTCAAGAGAGGTCTCTGGGCTTTCTTTCTAAGGGTGTTAATCCCCGTCTGGGGATTCACTTTTACAACCTAATCACATCTCACAAGGCCTGTCTCCCAATAGTGTCACACTGGGGATTCATTTTTAAACCTATGCATTTTGCAAGTACTCTGACATCCAGTCTATATATACTAGGGGCAGTGATGGCAGCTTCCGGTTCTCAAGCGAGAAGAGATTGGCTGGATGAGGGGCACATACCTGTAATCTTCGCACTTGGAAGGTGGCGGAGGTGAGAGGATCTTAAATTCAAGGCCGACCTGGGCCCCATTGTGAGGTTCTATTCCAAACCTAGACCAAACAGACCAGCAAACAGGATGGAACGGTTGATGTTTAGATCATTATGGACCTGAAAACATTCAGCAGTGGGAAAAGCCCAGGCCATTGTGTGACCTTAGACAATGGCCACAGGTGTCCAGAGAGCATTTTTGAGAGAGAAGGATAATAGCTTTAAGTCTTCCTGTTTCAGAGCAGAGCAGCTGGGGCTCCTCTGCTCCAGCCACAGCTTGCCGAAGCCCTGCTCCCCACTGAGCAGCGCTGGGGTGAAGCCAAACAGCCCTGGATGCCAGCCAGACTCCGCTACTTCCTAGCCATGCCCACAAGCCTCAGTTTCCCCAACTTGCAAGTTGATGGTGGCATCGCCCACCTTACGAAACATACTGAGGGTGAGCAAGCCTATAGCTGTGACACTCGGTGCCCCATCACAAAAACAATTCAGTTAGTGGGATTATTTTTTCTTTCTTTCTTTTAGATTACATTTTTGGTTGTTTGTTATAGTGTGTGTGTGTGTGTGTGTGTGTGTGTGTGTGTGTGTGTGTGTGTGTGTGCACTACAACTTGCTGAAGTCAGTTTTCTCCTTTGAATTCAGACCATGAGGCTCCGTGGTAAGTTCTTCACCACTGAGTCATCTCCTTAGCCCAAGATGGAGATTTCAAAAAGCAGTGTAGCAAATCAGCAAAGAAGACTGTCTTCTTAGGTTCACCATGACCCTGGTTCAGAGCCAGGGACCACAGTGTGTTGGGTTGTGTCCTGCTTGTACAGATGGAGGTTGCTGATGGACTTGGGGACCCAGGGAGGAGTCAATGAGGGAGGGCAGGCTAGAGCTAATGTGCTAGAGTCTCTTCTCTGGATGCCAGCGTGAGAGGTAATTAAAAAATTATGTATTTACTCTGTGTGTGTGTGTGTGTGTGTGTGTGTGTGTGTGTGTGTGTGTGTGTGTAATGGTACATACCCATGAGTTTGGGTGGCCATGGGGACCAGAGACATCAGATCCTCTGGAATTGAACCTTATCTCTAGCTCCAGGAAGTGTTTATTTGTCCACTGTAGATACTGAAATCTAGAGGCAGTTCAAGCAGAATCCCTGGGATGCCAGAGTCTCAGACCTGAGACAGGCTTCCAGAAGGGATACCCAGAGCTACACACAGAGAGTTGGCCCCACAGAGAAAGGGCTGTTGCCAATGGGATGTGCACCAGGGACCTGCTGGCAGAGTGGCTTCTGTCTTTGCAAGTTGATCTTGTGATGACAGTCTGGAAACATAGGTTATGTGTCTGCTTCCTGACGGGCTCAGCTCTGCATCAGTGACTTTCAGGGAAGTGTTTGATTGGCAGAGCCAAGTCATGTGCCTGTATTCTAGGAGCAATGAAGCTTGAGGTCTGAGTGACACAGCCAGACTTTGCTTCAGCAAAGGGTAGTGATGGTGGGGATTTCCCCACATGAAAAGCTCCCGGTAGATAATATGTTACCGATATGCAGATGCCCCTGAAAGCACCATGCAGGGATTTGTGGGGGTCAGTCCAAGCACTTAAAGATGTACCCATTAAGTGCGGGTAAACAAATATTGCTATAGGGCTTGTTAGTGAGCGTAGGGATTTATAAGAACATGAGTCATCCCTACCCACTGTGTGTGTGTGTGTGTGTGTGTGTGTGTGTGTGTGTGTGTGTGTGTGTGTGTATTGAATCAGAGCTATCCCCCACAGGCTCATGTATTTGAACATTTGGTTTCCAGTTGGTGGAATTGTCTGGGAAGGTTATGGAACCTTTAGGGGGTGAAGTCTTGCTGGAGGAAGTACGTCATTAGGGATGGGCTTTAAAGAGCTTTGTAATTCGGCCCCACTTTCTATACGATCTCTGCTTCCTGAGTGCCAGGTCAGCTTCAGGCTCCTCTCAACATACCTTCCCTGCCATGATGAACTGTATCCCCTCTTAGACTGTAAGTCAGAGGAAACCCCCTCCTCCTTAAAGTTGCTTTGGGTTATGGTAGTTTATTATAGCAACAGGTAAGTAACCAATGCGGTGTGCTTCCTGTGGCCAGCTGGTGGGAGCCTGGAACACCATGACCTTCTCTTTGGGAGTGATGAAAGATCATGAAAAAAGTAGGGACCCAATCTCAGCTCTTCACAGCCTTGTTCCTTCATTTATATGAGGGGACAATAGCATCTACTTCATAGCTGCCACTCATATTGGGGTAATACATGTAAATGGCCTGGTATACCAGATGTCCAGTAGAAGGAGTAGAAGGAAGGTAGTGAGCAGCATGGGTATGATGAGAGAGTGCTCTTTCCAGGGGTCTGGATAACTGCTTTTGAGAGGGAGGGGAAGGGCTACCTCTATGGAAGACCATAGAAAGTCTGACTTTTTGATGACCATAGCATCCTTGGGACTAACTGAACAACCTTTCATTTGTGAAGCTGTGATTGCGATTGCCATCACACAAAACACACCCAGAGAACCCCCGCCCTCTCTCTCTCCAAGGCAGCAGGTGCTCTCTGCAGCAGGTGCCACTTGCCCATAGTCCCTGCTCAAGCAGAGCAGCAGAGCTGGGCCTGGGGACCATGGCTGGTAGGCGCTCCAGCCTACAGCCAAGAATATCCTATTGTTAGCTCCAGCTCCCTAAGATGTGACAGAGGTCAGTGAGTGGCATCCGTGCAGGGTGGGCGGCTTGTCATATAGTCGGGTTCCCAGAGGGCCTTCTGCTTGCTTCTTCCTGGGGAAACTGAGTCAACTGCCCTCACTTCCCCCAGGCTTCTACATGTCCACATGAACTTCTTCTCAAACCTTGACAGTTAGGGATCCGTCAGGGTCCTCTTCAGGAGAAACAATAGTCCAAAGGGTGGCAGACAGTGTGGTGAGGAGGAAGGGAGTGGCTTTGCAGTCAGGTAGGCTTGCTTTCGACATCTGGTCTACCTCTTCTCTTCCAAGAGGTTGGGAGTGAGAGACTTGCTGAGGGCATCCTATAGCCTCATTGTAAACTAACTGCCGCCCCTCTCCTCCCTCCTGTGCCCTGCTTCCAGCTGTAAAAAGTAGTCATCATGGGTGCTGGGGAAATGGCTCAGAACTTGAGTTCAAATACCACAATAAAAAGCTGGGTATGGTGGTGTGCACTCCATGGCTGCAGAGGCACAGAGTCAGGTGGAGCCCTGGGGCTGGCTGGCCAGCCAAAGCTCTAGGCAGATGGAACCCTGTCTCAGAAAAATAGAGTGGACAGCTCCCTAGGAATAACACCAAAGTTGTCCTCTGGCTTCCACATACAGGTACATACACATGTATCCATTACACACACACACACACACACACACACACACACACACACACACACACACTTAGAAGTACATGAAAGAGTCAGCATGAATCAATTGGCAGGTAGAAAACTTCAAAGGACAGATTTGAAACGTCCTGAAAGAAAGAAGGGGCCAATGGCTTCCGTGAACAGATGACAATCCAAATGATCCATGGCATAGTCCTCTAGTGGGCAAGACTGCTCATAAAAGGGTTGGGAAGTTCTAGGGGGAAAAACAACCTAGAAATTTGTGACATTGAATCCTAAATAAATGAATGAGGAATGAAAAAGAGACGAAGCATGTCTAGTGACCCGGGGTCTGAAAGAGCAGGTTCAAAGAGAAGAAGAGATAGACGTTGGCCAGAAGTTCCCTTTAAGCAAACCCTAGCTTCATTCCAGCTGGATTAAACAGAAAGAGTGGTTTTAGGAGCTCAAATGACATCATGAGACCAAACCCCAAGGGCCCCTTTCTCACATGGAAATTCCTTTTTTTTTTTTTTAATCAGTTTATTTTATGTGCATGGTGTTTTGGCTCCTTGTGTGTATGTGCAACATTTGTGTGCCTGGCACCTGCAGAAGCCAGAAAAGGGTGTCATATATCCTAGAACTGGAATTTCAGACCGTTGTGAGCTACCATGGGTGCGCTGGGAATTGAACCCAGCCAGATCCTCTGGAAGAGCAGCCAGTGCTCTTAACCACTGAGCCGTCTCTCCAGGTCCTGGACATTCATTTTGTCATAGCTAGGCTGCTGGCAGCTGTTGCAAGTTCACAGGTTCCCAAGTTCAAGTCCAGCAGGATACCCAGCCTGGAGGTCCCAGGAAACATGTTACTGCTGAATTAGGTTGTATGATTATTTACTTACTTCTGTGTGTATATGCATGCATATGTATGTATTCACGTGTGTGCAGGTGAAGACACACGTGTGTGTAGATGTGAAGGCCAGAGGGTTTATCCTCCTCAATCACTTCTTGCTTTACTTTTGGAGGCAGGGTCCCTCAATGACCCTGGAGCTCATCAATTCAGCTAGACTGGCTGGCCAGCCAGCCCTGGGGATCCTCCCGACTCTGCCTCCCCAGTGCTAGGATGATGACTTTTTCGTGTGGGTGTGGGGATCTATCACAGGCTCTCACACCGTGTGTTAAGTGCCCTTCCCAGTGAGCCCTTGATTGCTCTTGAAGGAATGGCTGTGGGAAGGGAACAAAGCCCGTTGATTGATGGCTATTATGAGCCTATCAGTAGGGTTAGGGGGCTGGGCAAACTCAGCACCAGCATTTTCTAGGAGAGTGGAGGAAAGCTAGCACTTGTGCTGGCTGGCTAGCTTTATGTCAACTGGACCAAACTGGCATCACTGGAGAGCGGGGAACCTCAACTGAGAAAATGCCTCAATAAAGGGAGGCCTGCAGGGCATTTTCTTAGTGATTGATGTGGGAGGGCCCAGGCCATTGTGGGTGGTGCCATCCTTGGGCTGATGTTCCTGGGCTTGATAAGCAAGCAGGTGGAGGCAAGCAAATCACAGTGTGTTGGAGGCTAACCTTGTCTACATATTGAGCTCAGGACAGCCAGCCAGGGCTACACAGTGAGATTTTGTCTCAAAACAAAACAAAACACCTCCAAACCAAATACAAACTTAGTTGTTTGGGAGCTACAAGTGTCTTCTAAATTACCCTTGGCCATAGACTTGACTCTCTTTTATTGACGCTTGCTTACTTGATCTTGCATGAGAGGGGTGGGCTACAGTCTCCTATTGTCTTTGAGGTTCTGCCAGTTGCTGCTCACACTTCTGAGAGTCTGCTAAATATATTCAGTGCTCTCGTCTCCGGCACATTAAAGTTCATGGCCCTGACAACGGCTTCATTACTGGCCATAACTTTTATCCATGTCAAACGACTCTCTGCTCTATTTAGTACATTTTGCTTCAACTTTCCTGCTGCCCGTTATGGAGTTGGCCCTGTGATCTTGGCTTCTCATTTCTCCACTTATATGTAGGTCCAACAGTTCTTGTGGAAGGCTGCAGAATGCCTTCTAGGTGGACAGAGCAGAATTATTCATCATCTCCTTCTTTACTCCTGTGCCTTCTTTGGGATCAGTGAAGTACAGGCATGGAAAGAAAGCAGGAGAAAATGGGCACAAAGTTTACGGTGGGCTGGCGGTACGGCTCAGAAGTAGAGTCCCACTGAACATGCGCGGCATCATTGGTTTGCTCCCTAGCACCATGGAGGAGAAGGAAGGAGGGGTGAGAAGGAGAACGAAGTGCCTTTGGGTTGGAGGTGTCTGTCAGTAGGAGAATGGTTGCTGAGAATCCACCAGGGAGGGGCTGGGGGCTCAGTGGTAGAGTGTCTGCATAGAATCCACGAGTGAGGGGCTGGGTGCATGTCTCAGACATGAAGCACTTGCCTGGCCCATACAAAGCCCTGAATTTGAGCACCAGCGTGAAAAGAAGAGAAAGAAAGAATGAAGGAAGGAAGGAAGGAGGGAAGGAGAGAAGGAAGGAAGAAAGGAGGGAAGGAAGGGAAAGAGAGTGTCTTGTGCTTTCCTGCTGCTCCAAGTGAGCTCTGAACTTCAGACTGAGTGAGATGGATGGCTGAGCCCATGTCTTTGTCCTTGAGAGGTGGTAGTGTTCTGGTTATTCCTGAAGATAGGCTGGGGTGTGGGCTGTTCCCCTCTCAGAAGATGAAGAGTATGTGTCCTGGGTAGGATTTCTGTTGCTGGGGTGACTGCCATGGCCCAAAGGAAGTTGAGGAAGAAAGGGTTTATTTGGTATACATGTCCAGACTCCAGAGCATTATTGAGAGAAGCAGGGCAGGAACTCGTCCAGGGCAGGAGCCTGGAGGCAGGAACTGAACCAGAGGCCGGGGAGGATGCTGCTTACTGGCCCACCCCCTTGCCTGCCCTGCCTGTTTTCTCATATAACAAGGATCACCTGCCCGGGCGTCCCACCCACATCCACCATTAATCAAGTAAAAGCCCCACAGACTAGTCTACAGGCCAATCCGATGGAGGAATTTTCTCAGGTAAGGCTCCCCTCTCCCAGATGACTCTAGGTCATGTCAGACTAACAAAAACTTGCTGTCACAACATGGGTTCTAGTGTTTAGAAGGGCGGCATTTTTCTCTGGAAGACAGGCTTGTGGCTCAAGGGGCTCCTTTCTGGGAAAGAGGGCAATGTGATCAGAATTCGGCTTGGACTTGCTGAGAACAAGCCTTGTCAAATCACTGAAGTCCTTTAGCAGTCTTAGGGGTTTTGAGCAAGATGTAAATCTCTTTAGTTATTAAAAAAAAGAAAGAAAGAAAGAGAGAGAGAGAAAGAAAGAAAGAGAGAAAGAAAGCCACAACGAAGTCAATGTCTTCATTCCCCTCTTTCAGCAGAGTTCAACTCACTGCCAGCCTGCTGCACTCGTGACCGCTGACCTTCCACCCCAGCCCCGAGGGGTTTGAAGCCAATCCTAGATACTGTGTAAACATTCCATTGCCCTCATTCCCCGAGCCCAGTCATGCCACCACCCCACCTGGATTCCTACCCACTGCTGCGTGACAATTGCCACCAACCTCGGCTTACATGGATGGCTGGCTCTGGTGAGTTGATCAAGTTAAGGTTTTTTTTTGTTGTTGTTGTTGTTGTTTTTGTTTTTGTTTTTTTTGTTTTTTGTTTGGCTTGGTTTTGGCAAAGTCCAGTACCATTTAGGGCTCCAGTGGCAAACAGAAATACACCAGGACCTCAGCCAAGGCAGAATCAGCAAGCTGCTGTCTTCTCTGGAAATGAGTCTGGAGACTCGGGGAGGTGGTGAGGAAGTTCGGATTCCAGAACCCAGAGCTGGGGCTCAGACTTGCCAGGAATTTCCACCCAGCTGGATGACCAGAGGGACATGAAAAAGGGCCCAGCAATCTGTAAGAATGGTCCCTTCTCCCATCTTCTGTCTTCTGCTATCACCCCAGTATCAGCCTGCCAGGGATAAAGGCAGTTCTGGGTTTGGGGTGGGTCCCCCCAGAGTACACATATTAGAAACTCATTCCTGGTGTAATGGCTGGGATGTGGAACCTTCAAGAGTTGACGAGGCCATCAGGACCCTCAGAGTGGAGAAATGGCCCTTATTGCAGGAGTGGGTGGGGTCAGGCTCCTTCCTTCTTGTTCTCATCCTCTCTCGTCCGTCCTTCTGCCTCTCTCCATGGGACAGCACATCTCACAAGCCCTTATCAGATGGTGGTACCAGGCTGTGGCCACCAAACCATGAGTCAAGTACATTTCTGTTTGGTATAAACTAACTGGGCTCGGGTATTTTGTTATATTAACAGAAACAGACTAAGACAGGCAGGTGATTTACAGGGTCAAATCTGCCACCAAGTAGAACGTGGGTGGTGGTGCAGTGGCTGGGGGGGGGGGCTCTGAGCAGTGAGCCAACGAAGATGGTGTGTAACTGAATTAGTTACATTTTGTGTTACTGTTACAAAGTATCTGACAAAAGCAACTTGAGGAAGGAACAGTTCTTTCAGCTAGGGTAGTCCATCTTGGAAGGACAGACACCCCGCCCCATCCCCCCAGAGAAAGGCAACTGATTACATTGTATCTACAGTGGGGAAGCGCAGAGAGGCATGCTTCTGCTCAGTTCTGTGTCTTTTTTATTCAGTCTGCCGTGGTGGTGGGTCTTCTCAGCATAGTTGAACCTCTTGGGGAATGCCCTTGCAGACACACCCAGAAGGGTGTCTCCTATGGGATGCCAAATCTAGTCAAGTTAGTATTGAAGATGAGCCATCCCAGTATCCATCGGGTCACATGACGCTTGGTTGATTGTTATCTCCTCCTCCCCCTCAGCTCTTGGTGATAATCCCCATAATCCATATATTCTGGACCCCCATGGAGCACTTGCTTGTTCACATGCAGTCATGATATGTATGCGAACAAGATGGAAAAATCAGAAGACATGAGGCAGTGCCTGGGTGGGGTGGTGTTCCGCTGACCATGTGTTGTGATGAATGGCTCATTGTCCACCCACAGGGAGACTTCTGTTGGGGTTAGTGCCTGACCCTGGGCTGTTCAGCAGTTTTGTCAGTGGTCTGAATGGAGATAAAGGGAACACAGAAGCATTTGGGAGTGTGTGTGTGTGTGTGTGTGTGTGTGTGTGTGTGTGTGTGTGTGTGTTAACCATGGGGAAGCATGAGCCACAGAGGGGAAAGCTAGCCATCCTCAGGGCTCCCTATGTCCAGATGTCCAGATGGGGGCCTCCTCCTCAGTTCACACTCTTCCGTTGGCTCCTTCCTGCCATCCATGAAAGCTGTGGCCTAAGACATGGGTGGACAGGTGGCCATGGTTGATGTCTAGTTACCAGCTCTCTGTGGATGTCTCTGATCACTGTAGTCCACAAAAGCTCTTCTCTAACCTGACACAGTCCCTTCCTGGCTGCGTTCCAAGAAGGGAGTGGCCATCTGGGGATTCGGTTGAGAATCTGGCACATAAAGGGGAGTTTGCCTGTTGTGCAGGTGAGAGAGTGATGTGGTGGTGGTGGTGGGGGGTTGCTGCTGCTGGAAGAGGAAAATGTCCCACAGTCTGAGTAAGTGCAAGCTGCCCTTCCTCTGGGCCGTACAGGTCCCCCTGCCATTGGTGGCAGACCCCAGGGCATCTGTGTGGGCGCTTGCTGCTGTACCTTCACTACCACCCATCTCCCGCATGCTTCGGTGGTCACTCTACCTTAATCAGTTACAGACCTTTGCTATGGTCCAGGCAAGAGTCCCAAGAGCCCCTGTGTGCCGTCAGGGATGCTAGAGAGTTAGCCTGTCCCACTCGGTCGGGCCTTTTGATTGCTGAGATTGCGGTCTGAGCTCTTTCTTGGAATCTGCTCAAGGGATAAGGCAGAACTGGGTGAGCAGTGGAGAGTCAGCTACTCAACAAGTGATGCTGGGAAGCTTCACCTACCTGTGCATCCACATATCCATGCCAATCACGCTCCCAACCATCCATCATCCATCAGTTCATATATGAACGGATCAACTCATCCATCATCCATGCATCCATACATCCACCCATCCATTTATCCATCTATCCATCATCTAGACATCTATTCTCCCAACCATCTTTCTGTCTATTCTTCCATTCATCCATCACATATGCATTCAGGCCTCTACAAATTCAACTTCTTTCCATCCAGCTGTCCATGTAGCCGACCACGTCTTTCTCCTTCATCCCTCCTGAATCACCTCCATCTATGGAGGGCACTATGGTTTGCTGTCTGAGTCCCCTCGTGATGAACCCCTGGCACTCTCGCTGGCCAGCAGTGCTGGTATCCGAGGCTTTTTCTGTCTCCTCCTTTAGCTGTTGTCTCAGTCACAGAGAGCTGCTTGCCTAAGAGCAGGCCCTTCCGAACACAGCCTGCACCCAGTGACTGATAGTGTGGGAACATAACAGGCTGGGCACCCTGCCCCTCCAGGGCATGTCTGAGGCTGATCTTACTCTTGAGCTCCCCGGGGTGGCAGCCACAGTGTGCTGCCCTAAAGCTCGGCTTCAGTCTATGCATCCCGCTTCTTTCCTCTCCTTCCATAGGTGTGGGTCCTGTGTGAAGATCCTGCCTGTTAAAACTCTGGCATGCGCTCTGCTTTCTGTGGACTCCGCCAAAGACCCAGCCCATCCCTTCATTTGTGCGTGCTTTCCTCTTCCATGCAGCCTCCCACTCAACGAGGAAACATTTATCTGCAGTGTGCTATACGTACAAGAGTTTGGCATCACTGACCTAAACGCGGACCCTGCCCTCAAAGAGTCTCATGGGGATGTTCAAAGCTCTTACCAGGAAGGTGGGTGGGGCATGGTCAATACACACTGGGGGGCTCCAGGCAGGCTTCCTGGAGAAGACAGTGCTTGAGCAGAGAGTGATGGGGAGGGGACTTGAGCTTTTTATGTCGTCTGGGGAACCTGTGGAAGCATACAGAGGGAGCGATGAGCGTCATCCATCAAAGAGAAGAGCAGGTGTGACAGCTGGGCACAGCTGGACTTTGAATAACTTCCTGACACTCACTCCCTCTGCTTCCCACCCTGCCTCTCTCCCATGGAGTTCTTCCTTCCCTCCTAGCTGGTCCTCCCACCTGCCTCCTTACAGGAAATGTGACTTGGTCGCCAGCCCGAAGCCTTTGCAATGTAGCCATCACAAGGAGGGACAAAGGCCACAGAAGGGAGGAAGTATGGGAAGCTTCCCTGGCTGCGGGTAGGGGGTAGTGGCGGGAGGGTGACAGCATGGCTGGCAGGCTCTTACCTGGGGTGGCTTCTTCCCCAGAACCCTGCTTCCCCCACTCATGTTTGCATTACTAAGAAGCCAGATGGGCCCAGCTGGTTGGTAAAAGTTGTATGCTAATGAGGCCAAGGTTACAATGACCCCTGGAAACGCCTAGAAGCTTTCTGTGCAGAAAGTCTGTTCGTAGATCTCTGACCTGGGCACAGATGGCAGCCTTGACCTTGGCTTAGTACACAGCCCCCAGCCCTGCCATTGACTGAGCCCCGACCCTGATCTCAGCCTGAGCCAGAGTCTGGCTGCAGAATGGGCCCTGAACACCAATCGATCAATTCATTAGCAGCTGACAGCCCTGCATGGAGCAGTTGCTGGAGTTTGTAAGAGCTTTTCCGGGATGCTGGAGTTGAAATGTCACCCAGTGGGCTGTGGCCCAGCAGGCTCCGCCAAGTCCCAGGTGGCAGGCACACTCGGGCCGAAGGGACGTGTGCTCAGGGCTGCTTGCTCTGCTTCCTTCGAGGAGGCTTTCTGTTGTCCACCCTGTGCTGCTGAGGCTTGCTCTCCTTTAACATTTGTGTGTGTATGTTTGTGTGTATGCGTGTGTCCCTTCACACGTGTGGAGTGCAGAGGTTGAAGTTAAGAATCTTCCTTGGTAGGGAAGAATGTTCATGGTTCCGAGAGACAGACATTTATCAGACTATGATTGCTCCAAACAACAGAGGAGGCAAAAAAAAAAAGTCTGCATGGAACCATGAACACACCTAACAGCAGCTTTGAAATCTTCAAAAGGACTAGGGTAAAGCCATTAAGCTGAAAGATCTGCTTTGGACTACAAACTGCTTAGAACAATTTCAAGAGGACTAGTTGAGATGATCCAGCCTGACAAACTACTCAAACAAGGACTTGAAATAAGCCCTGAACTTTCCTATTATCCAGAGACTGGACAAACAATACAGGACTTGATGATTAACCCCAAAATTTTCTTTTCAAGATTCCCTAAAGATATCTTCACCCCTAGAAAGCAAAAAGAAAAAGAGAATATAGATATGAGATAGATCATCGAATCTACTCTGAGAAAAAAGATAAATAATAGGATAAATAGGTAGATCACTGAATCTACACTGAAGAAAAAGGGGAAGATAGATATAAAAAGGTAGACTAATGAATCTATTATGAAAAGAAAAGAGAAAGAATATGGATATGATAAGATAAAAAGGGAGATTATGGAATCTACTTTTAAAAAGGAACTACTTGTTTTAAATAAGATAAGTAATGAAAATTTTTTGGTCTGAGTTTATCAGATGTTACTGGACTGGACATTGTTAATATATATAATGGAGTTTTTATCTGAATCTGTCAAATGTTAATGGACTAGATATCATTAATGTAATTTTTGGCTGTATATATTGTATATACTTATTGGATAGTTTTTCTTGTATTAGTTATAAGCTTTTTTAATTTTAGACAAAAAGAGAGGAGATGTGGTGGTATTGTGTCACCAAAATATTGTGTACCTTAATAAACTTACCTGGGGTCAGAGAACAGACAAGCCACTAGTTAGTCAGTGATAGCACACACCTTTAATCCTAGCATTCCAGAGACAGAAATCCCTCTGGATCTCTGTGAGTTCAAGGCCACATTGGAAATAGCCAAGCATGGTGACACACACCTTTAATCCCAGAAAGCCAGCCTTTAATCCCAGGGAGTGGTGGTAGACAGCAGAAAGATATATAAGGCGTGAGGACCAGAAACTAGAGGCTTTTGGCTGGTTAAGCATTCAGGCTTTTAAGCAGTAATTCAGCTGAGACCCATTCCAGATGAGGACTCAGAGGCTTCCAGTCTGAGGAGACAAGACCAGCTGAGGATCCGGCGAGGTGAGATAGCTGTGGCTTGTTCTGTCTCTCTGATCTACCAGCATGGACCCCCCCCAAAAAAAAAAAAAAAAAAAGAATCTTCCTTGGTCACTCTCCACGTTTTTTTGAGGCACCATCTCCCGCTGATCTTGGAGCTCACCAATTGGCTGGGCTGGCTAGTCAATGTGCTTCAGGGATCCACCTGTTCCTGCATAGCCCTGCCTCCACCCGACCAGTGCTGAGCTACAGACGCATGCTGTCACACCTAGCTTTTTACATGGGTGCTGGACATCAGAACTCAAGTCCTCACACTTGTAGGGCAGGTGCTTTCTGGCTAAACTACCCCCCCTTCCAGGACTGCTCTATTAGCTCTCCAGCAGATAAACTGACAGACAGCTGCTAGCTTGTCACCCTTTAATTGACCTCAAGAGCAGAGCATGATGGCATTGGCAAGGAGCCTTCACTTGCTATTAAGTGGCCTGTGCCAATGGCTTTCTTTCTTTTTTTTTTTTTGAAACAGGGTGTCTCTGTGTCATTTTGGTCCCTGTCCTGGATCTCGCTCCGTAGACCAGGCTGGCCTCGAACTCACAAACATCCGCCTGCCTCTGCCTCCCGAGTGCTGGGATTAAAGGCGTGTGCCATCACCGCCCGGCTCCTCAGCTTGCTTTCTTAAAGCCCCAATTTCCTCATCTGCATGATAGAAATAAGTAAGTGTGCATTCCCCAGCCCTGCAGAGAGCCGTGATGTGACTGTGTGTGCTGGGCACTGTGACTACAACAGGTGGGCTGGGGGGCTTTGGGGTTTCAGGCATGGTAGGAGGGCCACGGGAATCCTGCCCTTCTTCCCAGACAGCCATAGCTTCCACCCTGAGCCTCCCTCTGCCTGCACAAGCCTGTTACCCAGGGACTTCAAGCAGAAAGGTAAGAGGGACTCTGGATCCATCTGTGGGGAAGACCACAAACCATTCTGCTCCCCTCCCTCTTCCTTCAGGGAGACTCAGGACCTTCTGCAGCCTCTGCAGAATTCCAGGTTACCATAGTAACCTGCACACGGAGGAGCAGGGTGGGTGTGACTTTGGGCCAGGAAGTTTAGTTCCCAAGGCAGAGCTGCCCTCAGGTCTGCCACACAATTGGGATCCTAGAAGGACAGTTTGGGACAAGCTGTTTAGGAACCAGGGCCTAACAGTCCTCCCAACTCTGCCTCTTCCAGACGTCTGGTCTTTGCAATTCAGTCCTTCATCTGAAGCCTGTGGAGTTCTTTAGTAGGGACCTCCCCATCCTCGGATCCCACATTTGCTTGTGTCTCCCACTGGTTCTGACTCAGGGTCCTTCCTGACTCTTCTCTGCCCAAGATGCATCTGGGAAGGAACTTGAGGATCCACAAAGAGCAGCTTAGTACACTGCAGATTGGATTAGGCCATTGCTGCTCAAAAAGCTTTAATGGCTCCCTAGGAGCTCTGAGAATAATACTATCCTACCTCCTTTCCTCATAGTATGCCCCGCTCCGGTCTCCATTCAGAGAGGGAGGAGGGGGTGGAGGGGAGCAGAGAGGGGAGAGGGGGCGGGTTCTGAGGCCTGAAGATCTCATCCTTTGCCAGCCATGGCTCATCTCATTCCCCCTGGACCCCTGTCTGCCTACTGACTGCTGACTACTCACCCTCCCTTTCTCAGCCTGGAGGGCAGGTCCCAGAGAGCTAATGTGGAGGAAGATTAGATCAGCCAGGAATTTCTAGGTCACAACTGACATTCACCAGCTGTCTTCTGCCTCCAGGGGGCTGCACCCAAGTGTGTGGCACTACTTGATAAGGCTGGGCAAGAAAGAAGGGAGGTAGGAAGAAAGGGAGGGAGAGACAAGTGATGAGGGGGTAAGAAAGGGAAAGGAAGGGAGGGAGGGGGGATGGGAAGAAGGGAGGGGAAAGAAGAAAGGACGAGAGGAAGGGAGGGGATGAAGAAAGGGAGGGAGGGAGGAAGGGAGGGAGGGAGGGAGGGAGGGAGGAGGGGAGCTTGGTAGGTAAAGGCACTTGTCACCAAGCCTGGTGCCCTGAGTTCAATCCCCGGACCCACAGGGTGAAGAAGAGACTGATGGTCACAAGTTGTTCTTTAATTTCATATGCACATTGTACTGTGTGCGCACCTGTACTTTATCCCCACAAATAAATAAACGTAAAACTATATCATGGAGAGGACTGAAGAAGAAACCTGACATGGACCTCTAGCCAGGATGTCCACATGCACACACACACACATGTGCACACATACATAAATGTGTATGGATACCACACATGCACATGTGCGTGCACACACACACACACACACACACACACACACACACACACACACACACTTAAAAAGAGGGCTGGGGACACAGCTTAGTAACACTTGTCTAGCACATCTGAGGCCCCACGTTTGATCCTCTACACCAAAAGAAATAGAAACTGTGCCTTCAGGAATTGATACAGCACACTGGGTCTGTCTGTTCTGTGAGCTACTGGGTACTGATTACAGAGGCCTGTGGTAATATATTGTGTACCCTAATAAATTTGCTGGAAGACCGGAGAAGTGGAACAGCCAGCCACTAGTTCTTACCTCCACGACATCCTCAGCCTAAAGAGAGTGAGTTCCTGTTTTTTCATGCCTTATATACGTTTCTTTGCCCTGCCATATTATTTCCTGGGATTAAAGGCATGTGTGCTTCTCAGGCAAAGGCATGAGATTTCAAGTGCTGGGATTAAAGGTGTGTGCCACCACTGCCTGACCTCTATGTCCAATCTAGTGGCTGGCTCTGTCCTCAGATCCTCAGGCAAGTTTATTAGGGTACACAATATATCACCACAGAGGCCCCCAGAAAAGACACCAAAAGTCCCACAAATGGCACCCAGGACTGCACAGACACATGGTCAAATGTGGCATACCAAGCATCAGCCATTTGCTGTAGTTCTGGGGCACATATAATTTGCACATATGTATCTGCATGTATAATTAATTAATCTCCCCAGGGAGGCCTTGAAAGAGGGACCCATTGCTTCTGCTTCTGTCCTGCTGAGAGGGGCAGTCATCCCTCCTGGGTCTTCTGTGAACAGGTATGGGTAGACTGGGGGACTGAGTTTGGCCCCTGAGGAAGGTCCTCTTTCTTGGAGCTGGCCCTGCTCTGTTTCCTCTCTTCTGCCCCAGACCTGTCCCCATGGTAACCACCCTGGGTATACACACCCTTGTTTCAACTGTCCCCCTTTCTCTCCTGTCCCCAGCCTTGACTCATGGGGCCCTGGGGGAGGGGAGGCCAGTGGTCTTGGCACTAAGGCTAGACAACGTTCCCACTGAGGGGCATGGGAAAGGCATTGAGTGCCACTGTCTGTCCAGTCCTGAGGCAGGGTCTCACTTCCTGCACCAACCCCAGGTTGGGCGTTTCCAGTTTCCTCAAGGGGCTGAGCTCTCCTCCAGGGAGCTGCTCCTGCCATACAGAGCGAGGGGAGCCCTGCAGGTTTGAGGGGCCTGTAATGGCTGTGTGGTGGGGGAGTGATCTCTCAGGGGCAACTGAGTCTCTGTGGCAGGTTGGGACGGGTGCACTCCTAAGGTCCTCACAGGAGATGTAGGGGGGCTTTACTTGCTAACCTGTACTGTTCTTTCTGGATCATCTGAAGGATGCGTATTTCTTTTAGAACCACAAAAACAACTATAGAAGCAGTCCTATTCTTCCACTTCGCAGTTTCTGTTTTGTTTGTTTTGCTTAACTTAAAATCACCCCCTAGGTCAGGCAAGAGGCCAGCGTGGAAGGTAGACCCAGGCTCAGAGCCTTGCCTCAGCTCTCTTCCCGAGAGCCACATAACAAATACCACAGGCTATGGAGTCAGGTTTGGTTGGAATCCAAGCTTCACAGTTAACGGTTGTGTGACCATAGAGCAGCTGAGTGACCTTTCTGAGTCCCAGTTCATCTATTGCAAGTAGTTTATAATACAAAACATGTAGGGGCTTGACAGGCAGCTCAGCATGTAAGAGCACTGGCTGTTCTTCCAGGGACCTGTACTCAATTCCCAGCACCCACATGGTGGATCACAACCATCTGTAACTCCGGTGCCAGGGGAGCCAATGCCCTCTTTTGGCTCCATGGGCACAAGGCGTGCATATGGTGTACAGATATACACGCAGACAAAGCAGCCATACACATAAAATAAAAATAAAGATTTCAAAGAATAAAGAAGCAAAGTTATTTTCTTTGCTCAGTACAGGCTCCAGTGCATAAGTACCATGTAAGTGACGTGTTGCATTTATTAGGACAGAAAGGGTTGTTTTGGGAAAATAACCCCACAAAGACTCCCATGGAAACCCATATTTGGATATCTCCCAAGCCGTCATGCTTGATTCCTTGCAGGCTACCTGTCCTCTGATGGTGGCTGGCAGGACGGCAAACACTGCTGGTGTGTGGAGGGCACTGGGACCACTGGGACAGTCCTGTTGGGACCCCGCACTTTGTCTAGTCAGTGAGACTCAGGCCTTATGGGCAGAAAGCACAGCAGGGGAGGGTGAAGTTACAGTGAGGCCAGACACTCATCATCTAAAAGAGCTTTCCAAGCTTTGGCGCACATTAAAATACTACTGCAAATCTCACACTGACACATACCCCGTGCATATGCACACATATGCACACACACACACACACACACACACTCATGTGTACACATGCGCACACACTCACTCATACATACATGCATGTGCACACACATACTCACAAAACACACACTCATGCATGCACATGTACACACATGCTCACGCATACATGCATGTACACACACACACACACCAATGGAAATGGCAACTACGCATGTAGCCTAAACCTGCGGTGATAAAGAGGTGATCCTCAGAGCAGGCAGAGGAGCAGCACAGAAGCAGAGGATGCTCCCCTTGACTTCTTGCTAGGCACGGTGCAAGCTAGAGGATGGTCGGAACGTCTTCACACACACCAAAAACTTGCGTTAGAAATTAAGGGTGAGTCGGTGGCCACTCCCCCCCTGAATGTGCCTGATCTCGACTGAACTCAGAAGCTAAACAGGGTCGGGCCTGGTTAGTCCCCCACATGGCTTGTGTAGTGAACTTGGTCTCCAGAGGCAGGGTCTTTGACAGGCAGTGAGTTCCAGGGACTCTGCCCTCATACGTAGGCAAATATATTCATGGATCCCTGGCGAACCGTTCTCATGAGCAGCTTTGTTATAAGGATAGGCTCTCTGCAGCATGCTGCTCTTCATCTCCACCCCTCAGCCTTGTCAGGAGGCAGCTTGAAGCCCTCACCAGAAGCTGGTGCCAGGCTATTGAACTCCCCAGCTTTCACAACTTCCAGCTAAGCAAACCTTTAGTCTTTGTAAAGATATCTAGCCTCAAGTATTTTGCTATAGTAAGAGCAAACAGACGATGCCATTAATAGATAATCCCACGGAGCGAGGCGAGTTGTTGAGGAACGAAAGCAGTGAGACAGATGTTGACAGCATACAGGAACAAGCGAGCGGGAACAGCTTTCCAGGCAGGGGAACAGCAGGTGCTAAGACCCTAAGGTGTGGAGGTGAGATCTAATGAAATCAGAGAGAGGGGAGGGTCCTAGTCCCCACAGCCCCTGGAGGCCTGGGAGCAGCCTCTTGCCAGCTGGGTTGACAGTCCCTCTGTTAACTCCTCCATCTGCCTTGAACCTCGGTTTCTTTCTCTGTGACAATGGAAGCTGAGTTCTAGCGGGCCTTCAGCGAACACCAGTCCTTTCTGCTGCCCTCTGTGCCTTGACTTCCCGGCCTCCACGTGAAACAGCAGAAGAGGTAGGTTCCAGGGCTTTATCTGACTGGAACATTCTCGGCACTTCTGAAAGGAAGGCGAGCACTACAGCAGAACCATTAGAAACATCACTCCAAAATGAAGATAAAGTGTCTGGGAAATTGTGTTGTAAATCACAGCTGAAATGGGATTCCATTTATAAAAATTCAATTTGAACGCGATTTTTCTCAGGAACACACACTTCCCGTTCGGAGTAAGGTCAACCCGTGAGCAGCATGCGCCCTTACAGACAGTTGCCCGAGCCTTAGGCCCCAGGGCTGGGGCGGCTTTGGGGAGCTTCCTGGGATGAGTCCCCTCCCCATCCTGGAACTGGTTAACCTCACAGCCTCTGTGGAAGCCCGAAGCTCGAGGTCCCGTCTAGTGGAGTTCGAGAGAGAGCTAGGGAAGAGGGGGTCTCTTAGGAGACCCTGGGCTCCAGGACATCCATGGGAATCTTCAAGAAACCCCGGAACCTCACCAGAGCCCCACCTCCAGGGCGGACCCCTGACCCAGTGAGGCAAAATCATGCCGTTGATTGGTGGCTTAGAAGCTGCCCTGACTTCTTCTACAGCGGCCTGTCCAGGCAGCCTCTGACACGTGACCAGCGCTGAGTGGGCCTCTCTGCTGTCCCCAGTCTAGATGTACTTCTCTGTGGAGTCTCTAAGAGGGGAAGCGGCTTGCTCAAGGGCGCTAAGCTATTAAGAGGCATAACCTGGCCCTCCAGCTTTCTGTTATCGCCAGGTGACCTCAGGGTAGGAGGGGACTCCAAAGGTTGGGAAGGAATACATCATCTTCATGTCTCAGACCAGGCCACCTGGATACAGGAATGCTGACCCGACAGAATCACCAGGGGCTTCTGGGACTGCAGTCTTGCCTCATATTTTCAGTGTCAATATGATTAGGTATTTAGTGTCAAGGGTGGAGACAGCAAGCTGAACCAAAGCTCCGGCTCTCATTCCTTGCTTTCTGCTGCTCCGACTCCCCTGTGGTGGTCCTTGAACTGTGAGCTAGAACAAGCCTTTCCCTCCTTCAGTTTCTTCTGTCACAGTATTTCATCATAGCAGCAAGAAAAGAAATCAAGACACTGTTTTCAGCTTCCTAGTCATTTTGGTTGCTAAAGCTTAAAATACAAACAAAAGCACCATATTCCCCCATCTAACTTAACCCATTTTGGGAGTTGGTCCAAGTCCAAGACTCTCACTGCTCTGGTGGAAGGCTGAAGGAGGTTCTTCTGTACAGGAACGTTTTTTGCCTCCCTCATCCTGGGTTTTTTTTTTTGGACACATAAGCTCCAGCCTCTAATAGCAGCATCCCAAATTTTGGAGTGGACTCAGGTAGAGTCTCAAGTTTTTCTCATCCCCCCTTACCCCTAAGATCTAGACCCCAAATAGCCTGGCACTAAATAACTCCCTCTTGCCTGGTGAGTCTGAATTCAACCTCAAATTGGGGCTGTAAGAATCAGAGAGACTGGGGTGCAGGTGAGTCCTTGAAGCAGATTGGAAGAAATCCCCCACAGTCCCTCCTGCTCAGGATCAGCCGTGGTGTATTTCCACTGAACATTTTGGTAACCATCTGCTCTTAAGCTAAACGAAAAATTATCCTTCTCCTGCCACGATGGCGGCTCCCTCAGATGTTTTTAATAATAAAAAAAATCTATCATTTTAATGCAGGCAGCTCAGATAATAAAAATGATCTGTACCATTAGTAATTATTCCACAAATACAATGCAAACCAGCAGAGCCCCTGCAGGGGAGTTTCTGCTTGGTTGTTGCCTCCCTGGTCTAGGGCAGGTAGGGTAGATGAGGGAGGTCCTAAGAGAGGTGAGCCCAAAGTTCACAGAGGGACCTGCATGGGGGGTGGGGAAGCTAGGAAGCAGAGCCTGTTTTCAAGCATGCTAGAGCTTGGAAGGGCACAGGGCAACACATACCCCCTAACTATAATGATGCTAATCATTGCACGGTTTCCCAGCTCCTGCCATGTCCTCCAGACAAGGAAATTGCTGAGTACACTGTCAGAGACTCTGAGAGGCCCCCATGGAGAGGCAGCTGCGGGCAGGGGGTTCAGACTCACATGCCCCCGAGAGGCAGCAGCATGGGTGTAGGAAAAATAGAATGGAGGCTTTTGCCAAGCTGAGAGATTATTTCATATGTACTAACTTTTTGTGCATGAGAGAGAGAGAGAGGGAGAGAGAGGTAGAGAGAGAGGGAGAGGGAGAGGGAGAGGGAGAGGGAGAGGGAGAGGGAGAGGGAGAGAGAGAGAGAGAGAGAGAGACTGTGTGTTTGAGAAGACAACCTTGGGTGTTGCTCCTTAAAAGCCATCCACCATTTTTTTCTTGCTCTAATTCAGGGTATCAGGGTATCCCACTAGCCTGGAACTTACCAAGTAGGCTAGGCTGGCCAGCCAGCATCAGGGTGCCTGGCTCTTTTTCAGAGAGGTCGTGGATTTGAACTCAGGTCAAGGTAAGCTCTTTAGAGCCATCTCCCCAGCTCTAAAATCTTTTGATAAAACAAACATTTAAATACAGAGTAGGCAAATCCTCTGGGAACAAGAAGGCTGAGTCAGGAGTCATCAGCCAGACACAGAGGAAGCAAGATGTAAAAGTACCAGTAAGTCAAAAGCCACATGGCAACTTATAGATTAATAGAAGTGGGTTAATTTAAGACATAAGAACTAGATAGCAAGAAGCCTGCCACGGCTATACAGTTTATAAGCACTATAAGTCTCTGTGTGTTTACTTGGATCTGAGCGGCTGCAGGAACTGGGTGGACACAGGAAAACTCCAGCTACAAAATCCAAAATGTTGCAAATTGCATTTGAGCAAAGACTATGAGCGTGAGGACTTGGTGCAAGCCCTGCCTTCCTTGAAACCCTCCTCCTATGTGATATAGACCGGGGTGGGGGGGCACATCTTGGTTCTTTTTACAGTCTCTCAAGGTTGGGATGCCAGAGGGGCAGATGGGTAGGCAGGGGCTCTGGGCCTGCCCTCTTTAGAACCAAGGGCTGACTGTAGGGCACCTCTGCATTGCAGCTGAAGACTGAGGGGCCAGGGAGGCTGGGGTAAAAGGATATAATACATAGGGCTGGGAACAAAGTCTATGGATTCTCAAACTTTCAGCTTTCAGAGAAATTGGATCCTAGAACTGAGCAGGGGGAGTTAAAGTGAAGAGGAAGGTGATGTTTGGTTAGTTTCAGGTTCAAGTTGGGCTGTGGTCCGAACTTGCCAAGCTGAGAGATTATTTCATATGTTTCATTATTCCACAAGCTGGGCTTGTGACTTGGAGAAGCAGAGTGGGTTAATTAAGACTCACTGGGCTTAAAGAAAAACATTTTGGCTTGTGGAATGGGGAAAATACAGGGAATAGCTGAGTTTGGTTTGAGCACAGCTGGATTTGGGGTTTGCACGATGCTTTCAGGAATCTTTCTTTTTTTAAGTAGTGAAAATATAGAGTTATTAAAACTGAGAGGAAGGGCGTCAAACAGGAATGCAGCAAACATGTGCCCCAGGAAGCATTCATGGCGGCAGGATGGCTGCCAGCGATACCCTGTCACGCCTATTGTCAGCGGCAGTGGATGGGGCAAGCCTGTTCTAAACGAACCAGACAGACGTCCTGGGACTGAATCTCTTTGCTGTGATTGGCCCAATCAGGGTAAATACTCTTCCCTGAGCCAATCACTCTGATTAGTCTCTCTGGCTTCCAGGTCCTGGGCAGGCTTTACCCCACAGAGGAAGAAGAAAGGGGGGAAGTAGAGGCATCCAGTGGGATACTTTCTGTGTGCCAGGATGGGTTTTATACTGAGCACTCTTTTTTTTTTCCCCCCGAGAAAGCAGGACGTCTCTGTGTAGTTTTGGTGCCTGTCCTGGAACTCACTCTGTAGACCAGGCTGGCCTCGAACTCACAGAGATCTGCCTGGCTCTGCCTCCCGAGTGCTGGGATTAAAGGCGTGCGCCATCACTGCCCGGAATACTGAGAACTCTTAACTGACTTTTATTTACTAGCCCTGTATTCTACCCCCGTTTCAAGTGAGGAACTAGAAATGGGCTTGGTGGTATGAGTCTGTAATCCCAGTACTTGGGAGGTAGAAGCAGGAGAATCAGGAGTTCAAGGTCATCCTTGACTGCACAGAAAACTCAAAGCCAGCCTGAGCAATGAGACATCCTGTCTCAATCAACTAAGAGAGGAAAGGGGACCTGAGAAGTTAGTTACTCATCTGCCAGCTGGTGGAAACAGACTGGGCTGTTAGTGCTGACAAAAATGGGGTCCCTGAGACTCCAGCACCCTGCTTGCTTGCTCTTTTGCAGACTGTGAGGTTGGGGACATCGCCTGTTTTTCCCCATGGGGTCTCTGCCTTTTCTTTCCTGTTAATAGGTTACAAACCACACTGTCCAAGTCAGTGGTGGCCCTTTCCCAGCATCTGTGTGATAAGGACCGGCCCCTCCCTGCCCTCCCTGCACTAGAGGGCAGGAGCTGCGTCGTCCTTGACTCCTCTGTTTCAGTTCTGAGCCAGGGCTCAAGAACCTACATTCCCATATGGAACCTGCAGCTGGATGCCCAGCATCCTACACAGAACCCCTGGGGCACCTCTCAGGACCTCCAGAGTTCCCCCAGAATGTGGTCCTAGCTGTTAGTTAGCTAAGAGTGGTCATTGAGGGACTTCTGGTCTAGAACATTTAGAGACTTCTTGGAACCTTCAGAGCCCAGTGGAGGTAGGCTTGAACCTAGGCAGGTCTTAGCTTCAAGAGATACACTTGCCTGAGAAAATCAGGAGGTGAAAGGGGCCAAGTTCCTTCACAAACACCTGGTGTAGCCTCCCCAAGCTACCACTGGGTGCTGGGGTGGCTCTTCCGGGTTCTCATGCCTACCAGTCTCCATCCAGCTGAGCCAGGCTGGCACACTACTTCCCTCCAGGCAGCACTGGGGTGGTAGGCAAGGGCGGGAGAAAAGGGAGTCGTCCCCCTCCCCCCCCAGCTCTCCAATCCCGTCAAGTTTTCTTGTGGCATTGTTTCCAGGGCCACTAATATTCATGAGCAACTTCCCCATTGGGCGTGCAATTTTCCAGCCAAGCCAGGCAAGCACCCTCCCTCTCAGGTAATAGGGTGCAAAGCTTGCCATTCAGGTCCTATTAGCAAGTCTCTCTTAGATTCTAGGCCCTCTGATAGTCATGCTTCCCACTGTGGTGACAGCCAGAACAGGTCTGAATCCGTGTGACTCTCAGACTCCATCACAGAAACAAAGAGGAAGGTGGCAGGAGGGGAGCAGTCTGAACCCGGCATCTTATTAAGAGGCTCTGAAGGGGTTGGGGTGGTAGGAGGGAGAGGTTCCCTGTAGATGGCTGCCTTTACCCCAGATAGGGACCACTCACCCAGTCTTTCTTCCAACCACTTATCCTTTTGTTTATTTAGCAAAATATTTGCCTAGTGCTTCCCTTGTGCCCAGCCTGGGCAAGGTTCTGAGATGTTGATTGGCATGCTGCCTCTGTCCAGAACCCGTATGTGTGGACACATGTCCTCTGGTGGGTACTGGGGAGAGGAGGATGCTGTGTTTTGATCCCTAGAGATGGGCAGTGAAGTAAAACTGGGCTTAGCCACACCTGGGAACAGTCAAGAGAACACAGGACATGTAAGGATGGGCAGCAGGGCCAGGAGCCAGCATCAGGACCACTTTGAACCTGGAGGAGTTCCTTTCCAGTGCCTAGCAGCTATGTGGCCTTGGCCAAGTCTCTCTTCCATTCCTCCCCAACTCCTTTCACCCCTGGACCTGGTGTCTGCCCCACCTCCTTTCCCACATGCTGCTGCAGCATCACCAAGAACTCCTATCAACCCCCAAATGCCTAGGGATGAAGAACAGAGCTAAGAAAGTAGCTTGAGAGAGGCGTGCTGTTCTCAAACCTGCCCTTGTTCTCTAAAGCAGTAGAAGTCTGGACACTCTGCTGAAAGGGCTCCCAAAAAGGGTGACTTTGGCTCTGAACTTTCGTAAGGAACTGAGAGTATGTCTGTGAGGAAGTACTGTTGAGGTTGGGCTTGGGGGACCAGAAAGACATTGCTGGTAACCACCTGAGCTTTCCAAATCACCAGTAGCTGAGTTGGAACTGTCTCAGCTGCAGGGTAGATGTGTGACCCTGAGCAAGCCTCATAACCTCTCTGGACCACCTGGGAGGAGATCATGAGGACTGAGAGCATGGATGTAAAATGGCTCAGCAATGAGGCTGCCATGAAACAGGCTCTTAAACGGCTTTTGTTTGGAGACTGGCCTCTCAGTATCCTCAGCTGGTGAACAGCTGAGCTCTTACTGTTTTGGGAAAGTGAGTGGAAGCTGGATGCCCTGCCCTTTGACCTCCAGTTGGACAGAGTCAAGGGATATTAGAAGATCATGTGAGTGGTTACTGAGGCTGGCAACTGAGAAACAGGAACCCAGCCCACAGGCATGCCTCTGGGCAGGTTCCTTGGGGGAATCTCCGTGTGTGTGTGTGTGTGTGTGTGTGTGTGTGTGTGTGTGTGTGTGTGTGTGTGTAGGGGTAATGTATTTTTTATGTAGAACTGAAGTATCTAGAATGACCCAGATGGAACTGAGGACCATCCTGGGCATCCCCCTTAATTTCCTTTAGCCACTTATATTAGTTGTCTTGCTACGCTAACAAGTCACGACATACTTGTTGTGTGTAAAGCCACATTCAGAGTAGGGGGGATGTTTGGGGCTGGAGAGATGCCTCAGTGATTAAGAGTGATTCTGCTTTGGTAGAGGACCTAAGTTCAGCTCCTAGCACTCATGTCTAGCCAAAAGTAAAAAACCCAACGATTTATTTTTATTGTGTGTGTGTGTGTGTGTGTGTGTGTGTGTGTGTGTGCACGTGCATGGTCCTGCATGCCATGGCATGTGTGGGGGTCAGAAAGCCACCTCAGGCATCAGTCCTCATCAGGACTCTTGACCAGGTCTCCTGGACTGGGTTCTGGGGTGCTGGTTGCATCACCGACTACACCAAGCCAGAAGAAGATCTTCAAGCTTCAGGGAGCTTCAAGCTTCAAGCTTTCCCTGTCTTTGCCCTCCATCCCACAGAGGTACTGGGATTGAGATTTGAGTGTCTTATGTAGATGTTGGGGATCTGAACTCAGGTCCTCACACTTGCTTGGCAATCATTTTAGCCACTGAGACATCTCAGCCCTCAGCCCTTGGTACTTTGAATGAACCTGTACAGTCTTTTCACAGACTGATCTGCTTTGTTTTGGTGAATGTTTTCATGACCCCATTAAAGTTATGCCATGTTAGGACAGACAGAATGTAGGACGTGCCTAGTCTCAGAGGGACATGAAGATGGAGAGGCATCTGCAGCCAGCCATGTCCCTTTCCCCCTCTTGGCTCTGTTCAGATCAGAGTTGCTACTATAAACCTAGTGTTTTCCTTTCTAATTGCTCAATACTTGAGGGACACGTGGCGGTCTCTTGTCCCTGCCTAGATGATGATTACGGATTTTAACCTCTATGAGGAGAGCTGGTCTATGGTAACAATGGCTCATTCCTTCTCCATCTTTCACTTAGACCTCTCTAGGGCAGGCCATCCCTCCTGACCCTGTGCGTACTTGTGGTTCATCTGCCCAGTGTAGACTGGTAGGAATCAGCTTTCCTCTCTGGTTCGGCTGGCCTTCAGCATCTTCATTATTTATCTTTTTGATCCAGTCCATCATTACAACTTTGGTGAGAGAAACTTCTCTCCGCAGTGGGCAGCAGTTAATGCTGAGACTCATTCCAAAGAGCTGAGAATGAGCGGCTGTTGGGTGCTTAGCCCTAACTGAGACATCTCCATCAATACCTTGCCTCCAAGCCTAAGGGGACATGATGGAAGACAGAAAAAAAAAGTGAGAACCAGAAGACGGGAAGAAGTGCTGCAAAATGCTGTCTTCTGGCCACGATGTGGCATTTGTACCCATGAATTCACAACAGCCGGAATCATGTGCACAAGACTTGCACAAGATCAAGCCAGTCAAAATTCCAGAATGGATGAAGGACGGGTTCTTGAGGTTCCACCCACTGCTGAGAAGCTATCCACAGTTGATGGCTTCTTGGGGTGAGAGTCAGTTTTCTTTTGGGGTGTGGTTCCTGCTATGGTGCCAGTTTGCCAGTGGATGGTCCCATAGCCATGCGCATGCAGGCGGTGTTACATCTGCCTGATGAGTTATTGTTGAGGGCTTGGGGGAAGCGGGAGGGAGGGAGGACTGGGGGATGGATATGATCAAAGTGGGTATGAGGCTGAAGTGAGTATTGATGTAGTACTGTGGCTGCTTCCTCAGGGTCACCATTTGCCAAAACACAGGTTGCAAGGTGATGGAAAGTACCATAATCCTAAAATAGAACGTGCTTCCTTTAGAAATTGTTTTCAGTCCCAATCAGGGCAGGATTGTATGCATATGGAATTGTCAAAGAATAAGTTAAAATACTTTTGAAACATTGTGATGGAAATACATATTTACTCTACAATCTTTGATAGACAGATGTGTAAATAAAACTCTTCATTCCAATAACAATGGCAGAAAATCAAAGCACTGTAGGACAGACACACCTATAACCACAGCACAGGGAAGGGAGCTAGGAGGAACCCCTGGCTTGCCGGCCAGCCAATAAAGCCAGATCAAGGAGTTCTAAGACCAGAGACAGATCCAATCCTCCCCCCCCCAAAAGGTAGAGAGTGATTGAGGAAGACAGCTGACATCAACATGCACACACACACACACACACACACACACACACACACACACACACACAAATAAGGTGTGTATTAGCCGTGTGTCCTCTTTCTGTCTGTTAGCAAAGCTCCTGTGTGTTCCATGTTGCTGGCCTCAGGGAACTGCAGGTCCTGAGGCTCTGAGGCCTCATGACCTGGTTGAGCATCCCTTATACAAGTAGGACAGTCCAGCAGGCAGCAATAGATTTTTTCCCTCACAGGCAGAGAAAGATTGCTTATTAAGGAGCATACTGAATATGTCTTGATTTTAATCCCTGCTTTAAACTTAGCATAATAATTTTTTACAATGAAAGCTAGTCTATTCCACAATAGGTGCTGAGGGTCTGATCTTGCCATTCAACCAGGAGAAAGCCTGTTCCGCCCGCTAAGAAAAGGAAAAAACAAGTCAGAAGTGCACAGATGCCAGCCTGCCCCGAAGCCTCGCCTCTCTTCTGCAGCTACTCAGCTACAGCTGCTGCTTCCTGAATGATGTTCCGAGCACCTGCAGGAATGGGCAGTAGTGTGGCCAAGGCTGCCCTTCATCAGGAAGAAATAATAAAGTCAGTGAGCTGAAGCTACCGTGAGTGTAGACCCAGTCTGGTGGCTGCTTCATTGGAGTCAGTGTTTGGGGCACCAGGTGTTGGAAGGTGCCAGAATTCTCCGGAAGGTTCTTCCTTTAGAAAGTGGCTCCAACTCTGGACTAGGCAGGAGAAAGTCTCTGCAGGAGGCCTTGTTGTCTTTACTGTGGCTCTAGCCCCAGCCTAGCTCTGGGGGCCCCAGCCTCGCTCTGGGGTTAATGAGGGACCAGAGGTCTGCGGCCGCCCCTTGTCAAGGTGGCTTCTATAGGCAGCCATTCTGGTTTTCTAATGTGGGAATCAGAAAACTGTCCTTTCTAAATCAATGGACATAGGACTGGAAGCCGCTGAGTGCTAGAGGGCTCACCTGGGTACAGGAGGCCCTGAGCCCCACCCCCAGCACCCTGCCCCCACCCACAAAAATATTAGGATTTACATCCTTAGTTTTAGCTACTGGGGAGGCTGAAGCTGAAGGAGTTCTTGAAGCAGGAGTTCAAGGCCAGCCTGAGCAACCAGTATTAAATACCAAACCAATCCCCAAAACAAACTAAAAACAAAACAAAACAAAAAAACAACAAACAACAAAACCACAAAAACTGGAGATGTAGAGAAGTGATCTAGTGTTTTCCTTGAATGCCTCCGAAACCAAGCCAATCAAAACAAACACACGAACCCTCTTCACAGAAGCCTAATACATCTGTGGTTTTGTTTTGTTTTGTTTTTATAAAAGGCCACGGTAAAGAAACACACCAAGTAAGCAGACAAGTGGGGGGCGTGCTGCCACAGAGCTCTGGTAGGTGCCCAGTGCTCCTGTTGCTCAGGACAGTCAGAAGCCACTGTGGGGCCTGGGGACCTGGCTCAGTGGGTAAAGTGTCTGTCACAATGTGAGGGGGTCTCAGTTTGGCTCTCCAGCACCCACACAAAAGGTGTGCATGGTGGTGTGATTCTCCCCAGTGCTGGGGAGTGGGTGGGTGGGGAGGCAGAGGCAAAATGATTTCCAACCTCATTGGCTAGCCAGTCTAGCTGAATTGGTGAGGTCCAGTTTCAGGGCAAGACTCTGTCTCAAAAGGTAAGGTTGAGAGCAAGTGTGGAAGACACCTGATGTCAACCTCTGGTCTAAACACATGTATACACATGAGAACACACACACACACACACACACACACACACACACACAGAGAGAGAGAGAGAGAGAGAGAGAGAGAGAGAGAGAGAGAGAGAGAGAGAGAGAGGAGAGAGAGAGAGAGAGAGAGAGAAAGAGAGAGAGAGAGAGAGAGAGAGAGAGAGAGAGAGAAAGAGAGAGAGAGAGAGAGAGAGAGAGAGAGATTAGCATTCTCTTTGTCTTGATTGCCCAGGTACCCTTGCTGACCTCAAGCATAGAAGCCCCAGCTCCCAGGTGCCCTGGGGCCAGAGGGGCAGATGGGAAGTCTCTTCACAATCCCCATGGTAGGCCAAAGGGTACTGATCCATGAGTGTCTTTGGAGGCCAACAAAACGATGGCAGTAATCAGAGCATAGCATCCACGTAGAACACAGGCAAGCTCAGAGAGGGCTCTTTCCCACCTGCGACCTTGAAAGCTTGGAGTTGTCATTCCTAAGGAATGTGCCCCTCTGCAGGCTTCAGTGGTGGTTTGTCGCTTTCAACTTCAGGAATGCTCATGGTCACAGGGAGAGGGAAGAGAAACCCCCCAGGGAGGGACTGGGGTAGCCAGAAACAACAGGACTAGAGTCTGAGTTAAAGTATGCCTGGAGAAGGCTCTGTGAGCTTTGGCAGAGGAGGCTGGGAGGCTGCCAAAGGCAAGGCACTCACTCCTACATCTTGTCACCCTTTGGGCCACCCAGGTCTCTGTAGGGACAACCCTAATGTGGCTGACAGAACCTGGGATTGGGAGTCAAATGGACCTGAGCTTCAGTACTGGTCTTCCCAGACCATCTCGGGTCATGGACAAGTCACTTTCTGCTCATATGGGCAACAAGGTATGTCGGGGACAATGTAGGCTCGACCTGGCTGTCAGCCTTCCTGGCACACTGCACTTCTAAATAAGATGCATGACACACCGTGCTCCTGAATATTCCCAGAAGTCAGAACACCGAATTCCAAAGTAGCGTGCATAGCCCCGTTGCTGGCCTGTGGAGGACTCTGCACTCTCCATGTCTTCTTTAATGTGCTTCTTCCACATAGAGACCCTGGTGGTTTGAGCGCTCACTGTCCAGTCCGAGCTAACGTGCTAACCAATCACAGCCGATAGGCTTCGCCATACATAAGTAGTTGCTCATGTGCAATAAGGCAGATGCGCTTCCCTGAAACTGTCTCCAGAGTGGTTCTTCTCCGTGCCCTTCATGGAACCACAGACATTGCAGTCTTTTGAGGGGGGGACACCCCAGTAATGATGGCAATGGCAAAGGTAGAAGCTGCTGCATGACATTTTTGAGGAAGTCTCTCCAGGGGCAGTCTAAGAAGTAACTGCCCCTCAACCTCCCTGCCACAAGCGAGAAGACTTTCAGGAGGCTGTGGCCCAGCAGGATTGAAAAGCCCTGAGCTTTCAGGCACTGTCGGGGTTGGGTCCCCTAGAAGCTGAATTGAGATGATTATTCCTGTGCATGTTGAGATTGGGAGAGAGTGCTCAGGGAGGGGTGCAGGACAGGGCAGCAGCAGCAGGGGATGGTGTGCGCTCAGCAGCAGCTGGACATTGACTTGCTCCACAGAACCGAGGCAGGGATTGCGATATCCATGCTAGTCACAGGGCCCAGGCTGCCTTGAGACTGGGGTGACCTCCTAGGCATCTCTGTATGCAGTGGCCACAGCCAGGCAAGGACCTTCAGAGAAGGGTGCACTGTGAGCACCTGCACCCCTGGGTGGGGGCACCCAGTGAGTGACATCTGTGGCAGGCTGCTCTGTTTTGGGAAAATCATTGGCGTTTCCTTTTATTCCTGTTGCTTCTAATCTTAGCATACTGGCATGACCTGCCGAGGGAGCAGATCTAATAAGGGCACAGGGGACCACCCATTTTTTCCCTATATGTAACAGGCTGTCAACAGAGACTAGAAGAACACCCATTGCCCAGGAGTGTGTGGCTGGCAAGATCCAGTGAGTCCAGGTCATCAGGAACCCATAAACCAGACAAATGGATATTTGATAGAAATGTAATTCTGGGCTCTGAGGGCCTTCGCCAGCCCCATGGTGAAATACAGCTGCTGTCTGACCTCTGGGAGGATAAATCTGCCCGGAGCTTTCCAGCCTGAGTTCTGGAAAGCCCTGGCAGGCTACTTTCCTGGAGGAGTGCATGCACTCAGCATGGGGTGTTTATGCTCAGGCAGAGCTCCCAGACTCCATGGCCAGCCTGGGCCCAGCTCCTTTCCTGCCCCAAGTACATCTCAGTGCTGCCCTGGTGTCCTGGGGCTACCTGGAATGACCCAAAGCCAATGTTGAGAGGAAGAGCTGCCTCTCACAGCCTTCTAGTCCTTGTTGAAGGAACAGGTCCAGGATAGAGAGGTGACTCAGCTGGTAAAGGCCCTTGCTAATAAGCCTAATGGCCTGAATTGGATTCCCAGGGCTCAGATTGGTAGAAGGGGAGAACCAACTCCCCCAAGTTGCCCTCTGACCTCCAAACAAATGCTTCGGCATGAACAAGCCCTCCTCCACACACGTGCATAAAATAAATATGTAAATATACTTAAAGGAAAGGGTTAATATAGCATAATAGCTGCCACTTGGAAGTGGCCAGTAGATGTGTGAGAATATGGCAATGGACTTTTCAGCCCTTGACCTTGGGGGCAGTTGTATGCCAGCTTCAGAGTTAGCAGCTTTGGCCATCAGCAAGGGCTGATACCAGTCCTTTCCTTCTAGGGCTTGAGGAGGATAAACATGTGACTTCCTAGAGTACTCTGTGGGGCACCTGTCACAGAGTCACTGCTCCAGGGAGGTCACCCGTTATGAGGGCATACTGGTAATTTGCTGAGAGACTGACCAGTGGTGGCATAGGGGTATAGCTTACCGCCGCATAAACAGGGCACGATGGTGGTACACATCTGTTACCTCTGTGTTCTGGTAGTCGAGGTGGGAAGAACAGAAGCTCAAGGTCATCCTTGGCTATGTAATAAATTGTAGGCCAACCTGGGCTATGAGAGATACTATCTCAAAATAAATGAGTGAATGAATAAGAGAATAAGGAGGACACTGACTACATGACAGAGACTCAAAACAGAATCCAGGCCAGAACTGATACCAAGGCTATAACCCACGAAGCCTGCTTCCTGGTCACTACCTACCTACCTCTAAATAGCTTGTCATTTCCATAGACAACTGTTCTTGGCCTAAATGCCTCCCAAAAAATCCTGGCCAGCCAAGTAGACAGACATCTCTCACTGGTATAACAAGAGGTCACAGGGCTCATAACAGGAGGTGGTGGGATTGATTCCACTTAGAACAGCTCAGAAAATTAAGGCAGGACAAACAAGCTGCTTCTGATGCCAGGCAGAACACAGAGTGCAGACATATTCCAGCACCACGGACAGCTCCTTGCAGGCTCGTGGCTCTTTCACGGTGCTGCTGATTCCTAGAAGTTCAAAACCTGAGCTTAACCTCTGAGGGTGGTGGTAGACATCCACAGGTTGACTGAAAAGAATCCAAGTGTTTGCAGAAAACAAAGTGTGATTTGGTTTTTTTAAAGTTTGTTTCTACTTTTAAGATAGACTCTCAAACAGCTTAGGCTGGCCCCAAGTTTGTTATAAGGCTGAGAATGACCTTGAACTTCTGATCTTTCAGCTGCCACCTCTGGAGTGCTGGGAATTTAGGTGTGCATTACCACACCAAGTTTAAGTGGTGCTGGGGATTGAACTCAGGGTTCCCTGCAGGCTAGGCGAACACTCTCCCAAATGAGCTCCATTCTCCGCCATACATACACAATGTTCCCAAAGCAATTTAAGATGAAGGAGGTGCCTAGCAGCACCAGAAGGGATGAGATAGTTATTTTAGAATGTGTTTAAGCCGTGGTACGCCTCTTCTATCCACAGTAGGGAGAGAAAAGGGAGGAGGCAGGAGGAGAAGCCAAATGGGCAGAAAGGAGAAGGTCCTTGGAGAAAGGGTATGAAAGGGCAGCTGAAGGCTACAGAAAAAGAATCAGGGTGAGGGGTTGGGATAAGAGAAGGTTCCCAGCTGCTGTGGAACTTTCCATGGGCTCTCTGACACTCCCGGGGACCCATGGCTGCTGGGAAGAATGAGTGGCTTAGCTGCTTTTCAAGTTCTTCCAGAGCGCACCATGTTGAAGTTACTGAAACTGCACTCTGATTAGAAGCACCATCATAGTCTGTTAGAATAAAGCCATCCCTGCAACCATCAGAAGAGAGCTTAGTGAGGCTGAAATGGCCTGGCATGGGACATAGGTTTACCTAGAGCCTGTGGTCCTTCATTGCTGGTCCATGAGGTCACTCGTTGAAGACAGGATGTAAAGAGTGCCCTGCTGGGCCATTCAGCGTGTCACTGAGCAAGCTAGGCATCTCAATGTGCCTAGAAATCAACAGAGAACCTGTGCAGATCTCATCAAGGATGCCTCTGTGCATCAATGTTAAGGGTTTGGTGGCACTCAGTAGGCTCTGTTTGAAAAGGTAGAAAGCTATGAAACACCCCCAGAGACAATTCCCTCAAGATAATTAAAGTTCAAAAGCTTAAAGGCGTTAAGTTTCTGAATCTGGGGAGAGCTGATTCATGTGTGATACCTTGCAGCCCATTGGAGCTGGACGGTAAGGCGTGTGTGCTCAGCCAAAAGGTTGATGCTATTACAGTGAATTATAATGAATTAATCTGAGAGGTAAAAATACAATAATGTTGCAATGTTGTATGAAAAGGAATTCATATTTGGAGTTCTGTTACAGATAAGCATGGTGCCAGGGCTCTACAAGCTCTGATAGACTGGATTTCTGCCCAGCAGATAACCACTTTCCTCTCCTCTGAGCCCATGCTTTCGTCCCTACCCCATTGCAGGGTCAGTCGAGTGATTTATCTTGCCCAATAGAAAGTAGGTGGGAGTGACATTGGCCAAGTGTAGAGCCTAAACCTGAAGAGCCGGTGTGAATTAATCCAATGACCTCATCATGAGATGAGCAGGCTCCTTCATGTGAGGACATGAGTACACAGAGTCTATATCCTGAAGCAGAAATATCTGGGAGAAGTCAGGCTGGATCACAGAATGCTTGTAAGATCTATGGGTTCAAAAATAAAGTATTTGGGAGCTGGGGGGCATGGATCAGTAAGGAAAGAGTTTGTTGGCCAGACTAATAGGAAAGATGATTTTCCAGTTCAGTGAAAGACCCTGTCTCAAGGCAGTAAATAGAGAGCTATAGAAGAAGATACCCTATATACATACGTGACTTCCATGTGTGTATCCCTTACATGTGCATGCAGTACATATGCCACACATATGTGCATCACACATACACCACACACACACACACACACACACACACACACACACACACACACACACTCACACTCAGAAAATAAATGCTTGGTAGGCAGTGGACTTTGAGGGCTTTTGTTTTTCAGCAGAAACTACTAAATACAACACATGCTGTCTGATCTTACCCACCCCCTTCCACTTTGTGAAGAGTACTACACATCTCCACATTTTAAGAGTCCGTCTCAAGGCCACAGAGTGGAGAGAGCAGGTGGTTGGCCCCACACTGATCTGGAGGGACTGCCTGGGCTCCGTGGGGCTGGTGGGATCACCTGTGCAGTGGCATCAGGCTGGGGAGCCAGCCCTCGTTCTTATCCCCTCTCTGGTCCTTCCACTAGCTCAGGCTGGGATGAGAGTGGGATGCTGAGGAGTCGCAAAGAGAGCTATGAAGCTCCTTTCAAAGAGCCAGCAGGGGCTCCCCGCCCCATGGTTACTGGAAAAGGTCACCGTTGGCGATTCAGCCCACAGAACAATGACATTTCAAGGATCAAAGAAAAGGTTAAAATATTCCTATAAATCTATTCTTGGGACTTTTAAGTATTTCCAATGTAAAGGGAAAATGTCATTTCTTTTCCCCTCAAGAGTGGTGGAGGGTGGGTTGCTGGGAATGGGAATGGATGGGTTTGCCTGCAGAGGATGAACAGGGAGGAAGGAAGGGCTTCGTTCCAGGGTTTTCCACATGGAAATGAAGGTGCAGTTAACCCCAAACCTCATTTGTTTATGGAAATTGAATCTCCACTGGCCCCAGGAAAAGCTTCCCCAGGGGAGAGGTGGGCACTGTCCACCCAGAGCTGCTCCCTCTCTGAGAGTGGCTGATATACTAGTGCTCTAGAGGCCTCCATGGTGGCAGGACTGGAAGGAGGTGAGGCTGGTAGAGGCAGAGAAGTCCCAGGAACCTGGCAGTCCCCCTTCTGCACTTCAGATCCTTTACAAGTTATTTAGTTTTTTTTTTTTTTTCCAGTTTTAGATAGGGTCTCGTGTAGTCTAGGTTGCTTTCAACTGACTTTGTACCAGAGGATGAACTTGACCTTCTGATCTTCCTGTCACCACCTCCCTCCCCAATACTGTAGTACACCTGTGTTCTACCACACTCAATTGACATAGTGCTGAGGCTTGGCCCTTGGGCTTGATAATTGAGTTACAGCCGCAGGTTGAACATCAGGACCTTATAACCAGCTGCCCATGCATTTTTGTGATGAGCTTCAAGCCCCTCCACCCTAGGGGAGCCCAAGCCGACTCTCCATCTCCTGGATTCCATGTTTGAGGGAGTGACATAACCCTCCTCCTTGGTCAGCAGACACACCTAAGAGTTACATTCCGAGTGCCAGGTATTGTCCCTGGCACAGGGCTGGTAAGGGAGGGACTCTTACCCTTCTTGGGACAGTTTGTAGACTATTTGTGGGGACAAGTGTTAAAAGGGACAGGGACCTACTGTGGGTACATGACTAACACATTTGGAGGTCAGGTGTGAAAGCAACCCAGAGGAGGTTTTGAGAAAAGACTTCCCAGGGAGTCCATTTAAGCTGAAGCAGACTCACAGGGCATCTTTGTTCAAGACACAATTTGGGCAAAGGTTTGGGGATCATGGTGCACCCCAGGGAGAAGGCAGCTTGCTAGCAGCACTGCTTTGAGCCAGGCATCCTGCTTGTCTGTGTAGGGGGCCGCCGCTCCCCACAATCTTCCAAAAGCTTCTGTTATTCATAGTCCCCAAGCGTCACTCACCTCCCACGGCCCATCAGTCACCCAGCCCATTCTCATCTGCCTCCCAGACACCTCTCCTTGCTTTCCACCCCTGCTGTCGCCCACAGCTACCCCCCACGGGGCCTCAGCATCCTCCAGGGATAGGCCACCAGTCTCTGCAGCAGGGCTCCCTGTGGACAGGCTCCCTGTCTGCCCGGCCATCCTGGGCAGTTTGGGAGAGATATGCAGAGAAGTCCTCATCTTGGGCTCATTCTCAGTGAGATCCTTCTACTGGCTCCTGATGCCTAAAGGAAGAGGTCCTTCATGGCCATCAGGGCGCCACCCCAGCCTCTGAGCTCCTGGTCGCATTCACCCCTCCAGCCCTCAAGCATCTGGCTGCAGAGACCCATGTACTCTTGCTGCCTTGAGCATGTCACAGATGGATAAATGAGGCTAACAACCATTTCCTGGCCACCACAGCCTCTCCCTGTGTTCTACATTCACTATTCCCAGTGTTTGAAATCATCTTTGTGTATACATGTGTGTAGTGCATGTGGATACACATGCCTGTGTAGGCAAATGAAACTGCATTTGTGCAGAGGCCAAAGGAGGATGCTGGGTGGCCTGCTCTGTCATCTTCCACCCCAGTCCCCTGAGATATGGTCTCTTACTGATTCTGGAGCTAGACTGGTGACCAGCAAAACCTCGTTCTCTGCTCTTCCCCCCGGCCTCCCAGTGCTGTGTGGCCATGCCCAGCTGCTTACATGGGTGCTGGGGATTTGAACTCAGGCCCTCATGCTTGCACAGAAAGCACTCTTAACTGCTGAGTCATCCCCCAAGCCTGAGATCACTTTTTCAATATAAGGCTTCATTTTCAGATGCTTCTCTCATTAGAGTAAGCCTTCTCCATGGCCAGAGGAAGCTCACAGGCAATGCAGATTGTAACACTGTTGGCCTCTGGGGAGGGAGGCAAGGTCCCTGATCCTCACTGGTGGAGTAGGGCTCAATGAGTCTCTGGGGCTAGGGCTGGGGCTAAGCCAACAAATAGACCCCTGGCTCTGAGGAACCACAGCTGGAGCATGGGGTCTACGTGTCTGGCCACCAATGTAGGGAAGGTCCAAAAACAGGTTAACGGCATCAGCAGCCTCCATTTATCTTGCAATGAGCAAGCCCATGAGTCCACCTGTCTTCTCTCCATCCTGAAAGACACTTAGTATCCTCAGGAAAGTGGCTGGGTAGAAAGAGTCCATGTCCTTTAAAAGTGATTTAGTGGCCATGCCTGGGGAAGGCAAGCTGCAGGGTACAGGGCAGTGGGGAGTTGAGGCAGAAGTCCCCCTGGGGGCCTCTTGCAGAGGCAGGGCTGGAGAAAGTCAGACCAGAGAGGGGAAGGGACCCTAGTCCTGGACCAGCATGGACATTTGCACATCCAGTTCAATAGGCTGTTGGTGATGTGAGAGCGAGGCTGGCCTGGTGAATTTGAGGAGCAGGTGAAGATGGGAGACTGCTGCAGAGGGCCCAGAAGGGGACCAAGAAGCCCTGGATGCTGGTTGCCTTGCTGATACTGCTGTGTGGCCATGGATGGTTGGCTCAGCTTCCTCACCACATGGGTCTTGGAAACAGTGTCAGCTGGAGTCCATGCTCAGGGTAAGGAAGTGGTATGTCTGGGGAGGCACTGAGCTGGGTGTGATCTCAGGAGGGAAAATGAAGGTGGTGAGGGTCACTCTCCCATCTTTTTGACTTGGGACAAACTTCTTCTCTACTTATACCTCATGTCTGCCCAGGGATGCTGTAGTCCATCCATAAGCATTGAATCCCTTGGCAGTGAGTGTCTCCTATACCCAGAGGTCTGTTTGGTGATACAGATGTCCCCAGAGGTTGTTCATTCTACTTGCCCATCAATCTATCCACTGGTCCCTCTACCACCCACTGATAGAAAACAGAGTTTCTCCGGGTCCCCCCACAAGGTTAGATCCCCAGGGGAGATCGGATGCTAACTGTGGGACTATGGGTTGGGCAGTGAGAGGGTCCATGCCTCAGGTGGAGAGGCCTCTGGGGTGTCCCAGGTGAAGACTGCATGCAGACTCCCTGAGCTCATCATCCTCATTGCCACCCCACCCCAGCACATTGTTAACCATTAAGAAATTGCTGGTTGGACCTTCAAAACCCACCCGGACCTAGCCACCTCCGCCACCACTGAGCCTGGCTTTGCCAAGTTCTCCTAACTGGTACTCTTGCTCTGACCTGGGTTCCCTGCAGTCTGAACTCAGTATCATTTTACTTTAAAACATCTAAGTCAAACCACACCACTCCTGGACTCACAGTCCTGCGATGATGACCCGTTGCTCTCAGCTTCTGCGAGGCCAGTGTCCTCAGCATGTTCTTCACAGCCCCAGCCATCAGGTCTACTGCTGGATTCTCTACTGGCTCCAGGTCCTTGCCTTTTGGCATGCAGCCACCTACCTGCCAAAGCCTTTTATTTTAAACTCCACTTCTTAAGGTGCACTTTCTGACCCCCATGTTAGCTGGTGTGTCCCCCTTTCCTGACGGAGTCCTCTAGTGACAACTCATCCCTCTTAGCACACCACACACAGGGATGGACTGAGCTCCCCCTACCCCACTACCCCCCCCCCTCCCCGTGAGGAGGGAGCACCAGCCACCCCACACACTCGGTGACGACCAAACCAAAGTCTAGAGGCTGCTGTGAAGGGGTTTTGTAGACACCATTAAAGTCCGCCATCATTAGCTGACTTTAAAAGAGGAAGCTGGTCTCCCAGGGCTCCAACCTGATTAGATTATCCTCCCGTGGGACCAGGCTCTCTGCTAGAGGCGCTCAGGGAATGGAGGTGAGACAAGCTTTCCCTCACCGGCTTTGCAGACAGAGGATTATGTGGTTGAGAGTCACCCCATAGAAGCAGAGTCACCCCACCGTGAACCAAGGAAGAGCCTGAGGTGGCCAGCAGCCACATAACCTTGAAGAAGGTTCCCAGACTCCCCAAAGGAGACCAGAATGGCCCTCACCTCAAACAAGTTTTCTGCTTCAGTGGTCTCACCAAGACATAGGCCCCTTCCCTACCTCCCGTAATAAACCTGGCTGGTCTCCCAGCAGGGTGGGGTGGGATTTCTAGTGTTAGACTTTCCTCTGCCTTTAGGCTGCAAGCCCAGGTGACCTTGCTTCCCACCCAAGAATCATGAGTGCCCTCTCTGGTCCCAGAGCTTGTTCAAAGCTCTAGAGTGGAAACAGCCAGTCAGCCTGTAGATACGGTGAATCATGGTCTACAGGGAATGTGGGAACAGGGCTCGCCTCACCTCTGAGATGTCCATGTCCCTGGCTCCTGTGTCCTAGTCCTGAGAAGGCAGGGTATAAAGACAGAAGCCCAGAACCTCAGAGTATTAGATTACCAAAGGCCATAAAGATACCCTGAGTAATGGCTGAGGCGATGGAGACCCAGAGAGGGTAAGAGGCTTGCCTGAAGTCACACAGAAAGTGCAGGGGAGGAACCAGCTCCTTCTCCGCCATGGTCTCACCACGATAGAGTGAATTTCTAAGGGCAGCCAATCTCTGCAAAGGGGCAGGCCTTCCCCAGGGCCAGCCTGCCAAGGTCTGTTTGCAGCCATCAAGAGGTGGAGGCTGCACATAGAAATCAGACCTCAGAAAGGGCTTAGAGACAGCTACAAAATGGGCTCCCCTTTACAGATGAAAAATAGGCCCAAGTAACAGGCTGCACCCCTCGCATGTTGTATGGCTTCCACGCTCACCTGTTGTGTGACTTTCAGAATGCCACTAACCTTTCTGGGTCTCCATTTTCCCATCTTTCTAATGGGGATATATATGTATATATGTATATGTATGTGTATATATGTGTAAGTATACATATATATTAAACTTCCTAGGGTTGTATGAGGATCAAATGAGCTAATCTGAGAGAACTCTGAAATCTCTGCAGCGACTGTCCTCCTCACCATCACCACAGGGCACTTGGTTCCCAAGCAGGCTGCATGCTGAGGGAGCAGGCTTGGCTCCCTGGCCTGGTGGTCTCTTGCTTGTTTGGAGACTCTGTGTTCTAGGGCAGGTGACTGTGACACAGGACGGAATTCAGAGGTCTGCCTCGTGAGCTTAGGACTTGCTGGCTGCCGTGGCTCTACTACAATGTCCTCGTGATGGCCTGTATTCATCTAAAGTCCTCACGGTAGCCAGACGGTGGTGGCACACGCCTTTAATCCCAGCACTCAGGAGGCAGAGCCAGACAGATCTTTGTGAGTTTGAGGCCAGCCTGGTCTACAGAGCGAGATCCAGGACAGGAACCAAAACTACACAGAGAAACCCTGTCTCGAAAAAAAAAAAAACCTAACTAGCTCACTCACTCACTCACTCACTCACTCACTCACTCACTCACTCACTCCACAATATGTCCAAACCTTTAGTGTGAGAGCCCCAGACAGGGGCAAATGCACAGGAGGTGAGGGGAGATGAAAGAAAAGGCATTCCTACAGACATCCAGCTGAAGGTCAGAGGGAGAGAAGGCAGGGTGGTACCCGCAGAGGGAGACCTGCTGGGTGCTGGCCCAGCCTGTGCCCACCGTCTTCTGTGATGTGACTGGCACTGTTGTGTAGCTTCTGGAGCACTGGGTACTCCAGAAGTAGGAAGGGGCTGCTGAGTCTCCAGAGGAAATTTTGGCAGACTGTTCCAGATGTTCAGTGGAGAGAATAGCATCCTGGGGACTGGAAGCAGCAGCTGATAAGAGCTGAGCTACAGGCTGGCAAGAGAGTGGTCCTCATCTGGGGAGACACTTGGGGGTCAGTGTTTGACGCAGCCTTGTCTGTCTGCTGTTGAGTCCCAGCAATGGGCACATTATAGGAGGCGGTGAACCCAGCCCAGGTCCCAGGCAAGTGGATGCAGTATCTGGGGCCAGATTGTCTGCTGGGCACACTGGGGTCCACCTCAAGTCATCTTTGTGACTGGCCTGTGAGCAAACAGTGGGCAAATCCTGGTCTAGATAAGAGAATGGGGTTCAGAGACATGAATGTCACTGTCAGTCTCCTGACAGGTGACAAGTAGCTAGGCTGCTATTAGGTGGGGAAAGGCTTGGGAACCCTGAACCAAACAGCCTGAGAAAATGTTCAGGCCCATGGGAACATCACCCTTCACATTCAGGAGCCATCCTCACCCCGGGGCCTGCCAGCATGGTTGGGGAGGGTTGGTTCATCCCCTGGGCAGCAAGCACAAAACACTTTGAAATCTAGAATCCTCCATGCCTGCTGTGGTGACTCAGAGGCAGGATCCCGCCTTCCTCTTTGACCCTGAGAGCCAGAGGGGTCCATGAAAGGCTCAAGATCACATGCCAATTGAAGTCAAGGTCAGGGTTCAACTTCACCCCAGGAGGGCTTCCATGTAGATTCTGAGTTGTATTTTTGATTTTGAGTGAGTCTCATGCCATCCACTTTTGTCCCTAAGTGAAGCCGCGAGTTCTGGGAATCTCTGAGACCACCAGTCTATACCCAGCTTCCCAGAAGTCCCTCCAGAGGAGAGACAGGAGCTCTACAATGGAGCTGCTGCCTCCAGTGTGTGCAGACAGGACTTCCCTCATGGCTGGGAACATCACAGTGGGTTGGTTCCTTTGTTGTAAGTCCCTGAGGACTCAAGGGCGGGAACCCGAACCTTCTAGATCACTAGACAGGAACAGTGTCTGCAGTCCCTCTCTGGCCAGGGGAAGCTTGTTTCTCAGTCATTCCTGGGTCTAAGATCTTGGGGGGGGCGGTAAGGACTGTGGTGGGGTTGTCCTACTTGCCTAAGCTCCTTGTATGTCTGGCCCAGTCCCATGTCTGACTTGGGTACTCACGTCAATGAGGGGAAGACCAGATGCTTTAGACAGCAAGTGACAGGCGTTCAGGGACATAAACAAGAACTGGGTTGCCTCAGAGATAAGACATTCCAAAGGAGTTGCTTAATTCTGTGACTCAAACATCCCTCAGGCTCATGGCTCTTTCCCTTCTCCCTATCGGACATCCCTGGAGCGGGAGCAGTTCCGTGGTCACAAGGTGACTGCCACTGCTCCAAGTGTCACGGCCCCATCTAGATATGAAAGACAGAAATAGTCTGCTGGTGTTACAAGCAAGAAAGCCCACCCACCTCTCCCAGATGCTGCTCTCACCCGACGCCAGGGCTCTTCCCTCGTTTGGCTGGTCAGGGCGCCCCACCTCCTGACCACCCCAGAGCATAGCCCTATGATTCCTTTGATTGGTTTGGGTCAACTGTGACGCGCTCCCAGAGTGGCAGGGGTCCAGCCATCCCTGACCTTCTGTCATCAGGGAGGCTCCACCTTTTCCAGAGGACAGGTGAGAACAAGGGCTTGGGGGACAGGAGGCCCAGCGTAGGTCCGAGCTTAGATGACCTACAGCTCATCACTGCCCTGCCCCAGATCCCCGGTGGCTGATCTCAGAGCATTCTGCCTGCAGCCACGCAGGGGCTCTGTCCAAAGGCTATCTGGGAGGTGCTTGTGTCTTCCCAGCCTCTCAGAAGTGACTCTGGCGCTGGCCTCACTCAGCGGGAGCAGGAAGCCAGGGCTGGACAGTGGCTAGGACTCAGGGGTTCTGAGACCACCCCCATTTACTGCAGTTCCCCAGACTGCAGCTTTCTGGACAGGACCTCGCAGGGCTGCCGGGGGAAGTGAGCAGGGCAGCGTAGATAAGGGGCCTTTGGGTGACTGACCAGCTGGCTGATTCTTCTCCTGTGTTCTCAGGAAGGTCAGTGACTCCCGGGATCCTGCATTCTTGGTGTCTGGAAGGGAATTCAGGGTAACACCAGTATCAAGGAACTTGTAACACCCAGAGATGATGGAGCTTGGGAGAGGGAGATGGACTAAGGGCCCACTGTAAAGACAGAATCAATGACTATCTTGGTTCAAACAGAAATTATGAGGCTTGCTGACCTAAGCCAGATACAAGCCTTGCAGACAGCAGGCGCTTACGACTAGAATCAGGGACTGTGGCTGAATTATTCTGAGGAGTCACCTGGGGACCCATCTAACACAGACCCAGGGTATGCTTTGCCTAAATTGGGGGTCCCTATCTGTCTGCACATCTGCCTAGGAACAAGTTTCAATTTCCAGATAACCATGAGGAGTGCACGGTGTAAGGATGTGGCTAAGAGCTTGAAGCCCAGGGCCACACAGCTTCTTCCTCAGCAGGGTTCGCTCGGTCCCAGGGGCTCCAGGATACACACCAGCTTAGGACACATCAGCTCAGGAACACACTGCTGAAAGCTCCCCAAGGCTCTGCAGGCTGCAGGGTGCCACAGTACCAAGACTAAGACAGGCTGGCGGACAGCGTCCAGGCGCCATGGCTTTTCATGCTTTGGGAACTTGGAGGTTTGGAGAGCTGGGCTCACCCTGGTAGATTGAGAGGTTCTGTGGCCTGGACAGACCTTCCTCTGGACCCCTTCTTCATCCAGATTCAAATTCAAGGGGCCCCAGATTCAGTTACTAAAACTAGAACATCCATTTAAGTTTGAGATTAAAAAAAAAAAAAAACCCACGTTCAAAGAATTTAAGTAAAGCCAGGGACAGTAATACAGACGTGTGATCCCAGAACTCTGGAAACTGAGGCAGGGAAATTATGATTCTGAGTCCAGCTTGGGCTACACAGTGAGACCTTGTTTCAGATATTATCTAAATCCAGGCATGGTGGCACATGCCTGTAATCTCAGTACTAAAGAGTCATGGGTAGGAGGATTATCTCGAGTTTGAGGCCAGCCAGGGATGCACCAGAAGACAGTGTCTCAAACAAAACAAAAGTATAAGTGTATTTATTATAGTATATACCCTTATCCACCACTTACTTTAGCATGGATTATCTGATAGACTATTTCCGACAGATTAGTCCTAAGTACAGTCATGGGCATGGCAAGATGGAGCAGAAGTGTCAAGAAGTAAAGCACTGGGAACCTTTGACCGCCTGGCCCCTGTTCCTTTGCAGAATCCACATTGGAAGAAGGATGGAGCACTGGAGTAGGAGTACTCCTATCAGTCCTCTGCCCTTGAAGAAGGTATGGCCTCCCACTGCCTCCTGACAGGCTGCGGTGAGTGTTAGCTTTAAGGGTTAATTGGACGGGATCTAGGATAACTGGGGAGATTATCTACATAGGTTAGCCTGTGGGCATGTCTGTGGGGGACTGTCCTAGTTCATTGATGTGGAAGGATCAGCCCACTGTGGGCAGCAGCATTCCTTAGGCAGAGGGGTCTTGAATTGTAGAAGAGTGGATAGACGGAGGTGAGCACAAGCAGGTCAGCATCAATTCACGGTTACTCTCGCCTCTTGCTGCTTCTGTCACTGCATGTTATCACAGCTTTAGCAATGAAACCCGATCTTGATTGTTAGGCTGGTGGGACAGGGCAAGGGAGGTGGCACTCAGGTGTTGGAGTTCAAGAACGAAGGGAAGGCTTGAAGGCTCGGGGTGGGCCGAGGTGCTGTGAAGCCTGGCCCGTGCCTCTCCCAGCAGCCTCTCAGAGAAGCAGCTGCCCTATCAGAGCTCAGGAAGAAGGGCTGAGTCTCTTCCACAGCCCTTAGCCTATCAGCCTGTGTGGGGCCAGGGCCTTCTGAGATGGGGAAGGGCAGGCTGGGTAGGCCGCTGCTCTTCGGTGTCCCCGGCAGCCATGACCCTCCTTCCCTGCTTCGTCCTGACCTCTAGTCCACTCAACTCATGCAGATCAGAATCTTGACTCCAAGAGGGACTTGGGCTGACTTTAATAGAAATGAGTCTCTCCTGTGGCTCTGAGGCCCAAGCTGCCCTGAAAGGGTAATTAGTTGAGAGAGAAACATCAGCTCTACTCCAGGGTGTTCTAGAGAACTCACGTCCCTTCTCCCGCCTTCCCTCCCATTTCTCTGTGTCCCCCTTCCACCTCACACCTTAGGCTGTAGATGGATGTCCCCCACCCGTGCCTCTTTGGGGGTGTGTGGCTCTGGCAGCCCCTCTGATGGGCTGCGTCTCTGAGAGCTTCTTACTGTGTGATCATTAGTGACAGCAAAGTCGGAGAAGTCTGACCTCAACTCAGGGGAGAGACGGTGTGCCTAAACCACCCTACGGAAGGGCCCGGGGGACACGCCCTAGAAGGCCCTTCCCAGTGGGGGAGGGGGTGTCTCCTTGGGTCCAAGCTGGCCCTTCCCCTCTCTCTCCTATCTCTACTGCTGCTCTCCAGGGCTGAGGACACGGGGAAGCCAGGGCCTGGGTGGGGCTGACATCGCCAGACCCACGGCTCTCCTTCCTACGCGCTACACATTACAGGCGTTTCCGAAGGATTTCACGTGAAGCTTGAGGACCCACAGCCCACCAGCCTGGTGCTACCATTTTATGGAGGTGACAACTGAGGCTCCGAGAAGTTAGGTTGCTCAGTCAGTCACTCGGCTCAGAAGCGGTCGAGGCAGAATTCAAGCTGGGATTTGGGGCTTACTGGTCCTCTCTGGCTGCCCCTGGCTAGGATATTCAGCCAAGACTCAGGTGCCAGCTCTCCACCAGCACCCCCTCTTCCCATCATGCCCCTCCCTAGGCCTCTTCTTTCGTCCCTCTGGTGCAGTCATCCTCCCTCTCTCTTGCCCTGTCTGTCTCTCCCTCATCTCGACAATCAAGACAGATCAGTGCAGCTGTTGTACAAGGACACCAAGGGGCCAGCAAGCTCTGAAGTGAAATTAGATGTAATGAAGAACAAGAGTGCTCAGCTAAAAAGCCCTTGAGAAGTCCCCAAGGCCCCCTCCATGATTACCACTGAGGGCTCTCACACCCCACCTCTACCGGCCCCCAGTATGGCTTCCTCAGAATTTAAGGACTGGACGTAGGGGCTGGGATGTAGCTCGGCTGGTAGCATGTACAGAGCCCCGAGTTCTATCCTTAGTGCTGAATAAAAGTAGGTATGCTGACCCATACCTGGAATAGCAGTGCTTAGGAGAATCAGAAGTTCAAGGCCAGTCTGGGATGCATGAGAGCAGGGCCAGGGGTTGGGAGGAGTGGGGGGGGGGAGGGGGGACAGAACAGTGAGATGGTTCTGCAGGTGTGGTGGTTTGAATAAAAATGGCCCCCATAGGCTCATATATTTGAATGTTTGGTCCCTGGTTAGTGGAAATGTTTGGGAAGAATTAGGACAACAAATGTGGCCTTGTTGGAGAATGTGTGTCACTGGGAGTGGGTGTGGAGGCTTCAAAAGCCCACACCAGGCCTTGTATCACTCTTTCTCTCTGCCCAGAAGTTATAGATGAGGTGTGAGCTCTCGGCCCCACGCTTGCCTGCCTACCACCAACCACACTCCCCACGGTAGTGATAATACTCCTCTGAAGCTGTAGGGGATGGACTGCTTTCTCTTATAAGTTGCCTAGGTCATGGTGTTTCATCACAGCAACAGGAGAGTAACTCAGACAAGAGGTAAAGGCTTGCTGTCAGGCCTGCTCTGATGACCTGATTCCTGGGACCCACGTGAGCCAAGGAGAGAGCTGACTCCTGCAAGTTGTCATCTGGCTGCCACACACACTATGTGGCATGCATGCCCTGTGTGTGCGGCACACACACAATAAATAAATGATTGTAGTACTTAAAAAAAAAGAGTCACTTTAAGCCACGTGTGCCTGTAATCCCAACACTCAAAAGGCTAGGCCAGGGGACTGGAACTGAGTTTCAGGCTAGCCTGTGTAAGCAGATTTTTCTTTGGGCTGCCAGCTCACACACAAAAAAAAAAAATGATGGGGAGACTTATTATTAATTATGAAAGCTTGGCCTTGGCTTAGGCTTGTTCCCAACTAGTTCTGATAACTTAAATGAACCCATATCTTTTAATCTACGTTCTTTTATATGGCTTGGTCACCTTTACTCTGTACCGCCCATCCTGCTTCCTCTCCATCCGGCTGGCGACCCTGCTTTCTTCTTCTCAAAATCCTTCCTGTCCAGAAGTCCCTCCTTATACCTCCTGCCTAGCTATTGGCTGTTTAGCTCTTTATTAAACCAACCACAGTGACACGTCTTTACACAGTGCAAAGGAATATTCCACCACAAGCCTTGGCTACATAGAGAGACCCTGCTTCAAGAAGACAGAGTTTTCTTCAGTGCTTGAGCTCCGAGGCAGTCGGACTGGCCTAAGATACCGTTGGCATCTTAGGATGAAGCTGGAGTTTCGAGACAAAACAGGGGCTCCTTTAAGCAGGAGACCCTTCCTCACTGCAGCACGGCTCAACTACCCCCCACCACAGTTGGGACCAGGGGCAGGTGCTGAGGGGGGAAATCAGTAGTAGGGGTATCCCTAGTGTGAGGACCCAAACTTATGGATCGTGTCTAGTGAGCATCCCTCTGGTGACTGTCTCAGATGTTCTGGGGAGAACCTGGGGTTGACCTAACACACTGCTCTCATGGTTTGATATCTGTAGAAAATCAGGACGGCAGGAAGCACGCTTACCTCCAATGGGAAAGATGAGCCTCTGAGCCTCACATGGGCCGTCTACGCTGAGGTGGCCTCTTTATTCAGTAAGAGTGCACAGGAGGCCTGGGGAGAGGGCTGCAAGCTTGGGGAGCTGAGTATGAACGTCCCAGAATCCAGTGAAAAGCAGGGCATGGTGGCACATGTTTGTAATCCAGTGCTGGGCAAGCTGAAGCTAGGATATCTCTGGGGCTCACTAGCCAGCCTCACCTACTTGGCAAAGTTTCAAGCCAGTAAGAGACCCTGTCTCAAACAAAAGGTGGGGTATGCCAAAGAGTAACAGCTGAGATTATCCCCCGGCCTCACATGCATACACACACACACACACACACACACACACACACACACACACACACACACACATCTCCAAGACTGTACAAGGCCACCAGAGGCTTGATCTTGGAGCTAATTCAGGGAAAGAAAGGAGAAAAATTGGTAGATGGGGACCTTCCAGTTCAGGAGGCAGTGCCTTTCATGTCAAGACTTGTGGTCTGCAGAGGGCGGTTCTGTATCAGTTGTGTGACCCTGAGTGAGTGGCTCCATCTCTCCTGAAGCTCAGTTTTCACATCTGTAAAATGGGCTGGCACCTCAACAACTCCATCTGTAAGAGGTCTGGCCTGGTACCTGCACACTGGGCTGCTTAGAGGTCTCTGCACTTCTTCCCAATCTGCATCTGTCTTTCCAACGCTCTGGGGCGAGGTGACTGCCACCCTTGCTCCTTCTCTGAGGGATCATATTCTCGCACACTGGGGCCTGCTGTATGGGTTTCCATCTCTGAATGAGAGGGCACGAAAGAGCAGAGTCTGACTTGCTTCCCCCGACTTACTCTGGCGAATGGCCGACCCCGCTGGGGCTTGGGTTATAAACCGGGAAACCTGGTGAGCAGTTAGGCCCCAGCTCATGTGATGGCTGGTGGCTGACCTGGATCCCATCCTGACTGAGGGAGTCAGTGGATGGTACCCACGAGGGGACCACGTGAAAGCATACTGCTATAATTAATGCCGAGTGTCAGGGCCAGCGACTGCTTGCTGACGCCTTTCTAGAGAGTCGGGCTGACATCCATTTCTTGTCAGAAGGGCTTGTCAGAATAAGTTTTTCATTAAAAAGGGCAATTCTTGCCAGAGCCACAGAGTCCTGTTGTCCAGGGCTCTTTGGGAGACAATGGGCTCAGAATGAGCTCTGAGCAGTAACATTTGCTAATGGCTGGGGCACAGCTTTGAGTGTGGCTTCTCCAAGGTCAAGGGCCCACAGGCCTCTGTGGGATGATTTGCATGTGGAATGTCCCCCCCCCCCAGGCTCTTGTGTTTGGACACATTTTCAAACCATTAAAAGAATTTATTTTGTGTGTGCATGTGGGTATGCTCGCCACAGTCATGTGAGGGGGGTGGTGGCCAGAGGATAACTTGCATATTTCCATTTGGAGTCTCAGGACTGGACTCAGGCTGTCAGGCTTGGCGGCAAGCACCTTTACCTGCTGAACTATGTAGCCAGCCCACTTGTGTTTGGATACTTCGCTCCCAGTGGGCTGCTGCTTTGGGAGGTTTTCGAACCTTTGGAACTGTGGCCTGGTGAACAGAAATGGTTTGTTGACAGTGATAGCTGCCTCGACCTCTGGGATGGTAGGAACCCTCGCCATACACCCCTACCACCAGGAAAGTGATGGACATGCTCCCCATGGTGGGTGGGGTCATCCCTGGGCTAAGGGTCACAGGTTCTGTGAGAGAGCAGGCTGGGCAAGGCAAGGGAAGCAAGCCAGTGAGCAGTACGTCCCCATCAGCTCCTGCCTCCAGGTTCCTGCCCTGTGTGAGTTCCTGTCCTGACTTCCTTCAGTGATGGACTACAATGTGGAAGTGCAAGCCAAATAAACCCTTTCCTCCGCAGCTGGCTTTTTGGCCATGGTGTATCATCACAGCAGTAGAAACCCCGACTAAGACAGATGTGATGGTCCGTCTTCATTGCCAACTTTGGGGGATTTAGAATTCCCTAGGAGACACACCTCTGGGGGAGTCCATGAGGAGTTTCCAGAGAGGTTTAATGGCGGCGGGGAAGGTCCTGATTGTGACCGTCACCTACTCACAGAGTGGCTGCTGGGTGCCCGCTGTGCCCTTCCTCAATAGAGCTCTGGGACTTCAGAGGGGCTCACTATTCTAGCACGGAGACCTTCCATCTCCAGCCAGCTGGCAGCTCTGCTCTGCCGTGTCCTGGGGACTCAGGTAGTGAGTGACAATGGTGGCCCTCCTGAGGACTCTGTGGAGAATGTGAGGAGATGCCGACCTTGCCTGGAAGTCACCAAGCAGTCCAAGAAATGCCCTCGAAGCCTTCTCAGTGAGGGTATGGCCACACAGAATTCGAGACGAGTCCAGGTGAGGTCCACGGTGCCTCAGGAGAAGTGGAAAGAGCTCCTCAGGTCACTGTAGCTGGAGTACAGACATGCGTGGGGTGGGTGGAGGAGCGTGCGTTTCTGGCCCCTTTAGAGACCCCTGGCTCCAAGCCTGCCTGTTCGGAATTTGGAAGCTGCAGTTGAGGAAGGACAATGGGGTTGTCAAAAGACACACAACATGTCAGCTGCAAAGCTGGGACTGAACCAGGCCTTTGAAAACACTGCAGGCCGTGTCTTCTGTCAGTCCAGCGAAGAGAAGCATGAAGGGCAGAGTCCTGGAGCTGGTGGGTGGGGTGTGAGCACCTTCTGAGGTCTCTGGGTTTACACCCATGGCCTCTGTTAGTTAGGGCTACAGATATGAAAAGCCAGACTCCAATCCCTTCAGCCAGCCATAACCAGGAACCACACCATGGCGCTGCAAAAACAATTCACAACTAAAAGGTTCTCCCTGTTCCCTGTCCCCTGCAGTTCCTGCCTGTGGGACTCACTTAGAGATGTCCCAGATGGAGCTATCTGCTACAGCACAAAGCCCTGGTGCAGGGCAGGAGAGGGGGCTGCCATGCTGGGTACAATGGGCAGGGGCTACGGGGCAGGCCTGTGTTGAAGGCTGGGTGAGTGTCCTCATTTACATATTCCATAAACATGTGAGGCTGGCATTGTTTAGTCCCCAAATGACAAGGGAGCCAGCTGAGCCCCAGAGAGATGGATACACTTGCCCCAAGACACATAGTAGGCACCTAAGCCAGACTCACACACAAGGCTGTCTTACTCGGGACCATGAGAATTCCATCACATCAAGGTGTCCCTGGAGGGAAAAGAAAGAGAGCTGGGGAATTGTCTTCTTGGGGGCAAAGGCTTGAAAGAGGGGGGCAGAGGGAATGGAGAAAATCAGCTACTCCTTGGTACCTTCGTGCTTTGGATTTCACCCCAAGTTCCCCACTGAGTTGAACCCCCATTTGGAGGTTGGAATGGTGCTAAAGGTCTAAATGGGGAAACTGAGGCTCAGATAGGCTTGAGAAACCTCTTAGGCTAATGTGATGAGGCTGTAGCCTAGAGCTGTGTTCTGTCCCCGCTATCTCAGAAACTACTGTGGTTTGGATAGAATGCCTGTGAGTCCCTTCCTTCCAGAACTCTGAGACTGAAATGTGGTCCCCCCACTGCAAGCTATTAACTCAGTACTGAATCTGATTGAGGTGTTTAGTGGTAGGGACTTTGAATAGTGATTAGGATAAGGTAGGCTTACCAGGGCAAAGCCCACACATGATTGGATGCTGGCGGTTTTATAAGGAGAGAACAATCTCTGTCTCTTTGTGGGCCCCTGAGCCATCTCAGGACTCTACCAACAAGAAGGCCACCAGACACGGTGCCTTGACCTTGGGCCAGAACCCGGAGCCAAAATAAGCCTCTTTCTAATGTTCCCAGTCTGTAGCATTGTTATTTGAAGCAGAAAATGCTGTAATTTAGCGATTTTAGCATGTAGATGGAGTCTTGGTCCTGGGCCCAGCTGCTCCCACAGATAGGCAGTTCTTCTCCATTAGTGAGTGACAAGGGTCAGTGGAAATTTCCAGCAGAGTTGCTGTGCTATGAGGGTGCACACACGCATGGGCACCCTTCAGCTCAGCTCTCTCCTCCCTCTAGCTTTCCTTTTCTCTCGCTTCTGCATCCTCATCCCCCCCCCCCCGCCCCATCCCAACCCTTCATCCAGCCTCCCCAGGATGGGGTGGGGAGGGAGCTGGCAGGGGCATCCCAGGTTCCCTTCTCCAATCAGGTGGAGAAGCAGAAAGCTGCCTTGTCCTAGCCCTGCACCCTACCTTCCATCTCAAATCAGCTCCTTTCCCACGGCTTGCCACGGGAGAGGAGAAGGAGGGGGGGGCGATTATTTCTGTTTTGCTCCTAGAAAACTTTAAAATGCTATCACCATGGAAACTGCTCTGAGCAGCCATCCAGCCTGCTTGGGGGAAGGAGAGAGGCAAGGGGAGGGGGAAGGAGGAAGAGATGCTCCCAGCTCTCCCAGCTGCCGAGGCTCCACTCCATCATTCAGTTTAGGATCCCCAGCAGGACCAGGCTTCCCCCCTTTGAGGTGACCTGGCAGATCTGAGGTCACTGGGCTCTCCTTCCGCTTCCTGATGAGCCCCCTCCAGCGGCCTCACTGACTATGTGGGGAGCAGGCTCCGTATGAGTGTGAGAAGAGCACAAAGCTGAAACACAACCGGCCTTTTCCTTCCCAGGGACTTTCTGGCCAGAGGAGAAGGAGGAGGAATGGACAGTCCTTCAGAACCCACTAGTAACACGTGCCTTTGGTTACACTGCCTTTCTACAGCCTTTCATCTATCCTGTCAAAAAGACAGCCATCTTTCCATTTTATAGAGGAGGAAAGTGAGGTGGGGGATGCCAGTGAATACCCCTCCCCAGGCCCTGGACAACAGGGAGCAGATCTTACCTGGGCCTGGAGGTAGAGAGGATGCCTAGAAGGAAAGGGTTAAATACAAGAGGAAAGCTTCTTGCCACTTAAGTTCCCTGTGCTTCCTCTCAGAGAGAAAGGGATAGGAAGGAAATAGTGTGTTACTCAACATGGGCTAGGATATGCCACAATAACAAACGAAAAAGCCAGTGACTTGCTCAAGGATGCTCTACAAGTTGATGGAGAAACTGTACCTGCAGAATTCAGTCTACTGCATGCCAGGCACTGCAAGAGACATTTTGTAAATGCAGAGTTCTCACGGCCTTGCTTTAACTCCGAGTTCGCATAGGAGGAAGCTGAGGTCAGTGGGGTTACAGAATTTCCCCAAAGTTCCACAATCAAGAGGCCACAAAATGTTCTGGAACAGCATGGTCCTACTGTGTGAGAACTAGCATCAAGGTGCCATGAGATTGGGTGTAATTTATAGGGGAATTTGGGACTGGAGTGTGGGCCCCGATGGCAGCAAGACCAGTACAGTGGATGCCAGAGACAAGGATCAGGAAGGACAGGACAAAAGTGACTTTATCCAAGCCAGGATGCAGTTGGTTTGTCTGGAGCCAGCATCTAAGGCTTCTGGCACATGCCTGGAGCCAATGAAGTTCCCATAGCACTGGGATGGTTTGTTCTCTTACTAGTTTGCAGGGAAACTGTTGGGTAAACAGACCAGAGATACCGACAGCCAACTATGGTGAGCACAACACAAGATGGCCACCGTTAGGCTAAACCAGAGTAAGAGGTGAAGGGTAAGGCTGGGATTTCAACCCATGAGGGTCTGGTGTTGAAGCTGGTGCCTTGTTTCCACTAGTGTGGACTGAGGCTGCTCTCCTCATCTTGAGGATCCAGAGTGAAGACCCAAGTCACAGCCTGGCTGCCTTTTCATGCTGTTTCAAAGTCCCAGACAACATCGAAGATCTTGGCCAGGAGAGGCAATGGCTCATAACCAGCCCAGTGAATACCCTTCCCAAGGAAGTGACCATGAGAATGGGTCCTCCCTAGACCCAGAGGTAGGAGAGAGGCTACCTGGAAGGAAAGGGTTAAACAAGAGGGAAAAGCTTCTTACAGCTTTAACTGCCATGTGCTTCCTTTCTCAGGGAGAAAGAGAAAGAAAATAGGGTATTATTCAGCATGGGCTAGGTTATGCTGCAGTAACAAACATCACTAGATATCTGGGGCTCAGTATTCTGACATCTATTTCTTATTCATGCTACATTGTATCAGCTAGTTACCTCTGTGAAATACAACCACTTGAAACTTAGTGGCTCAAAAACAACCATTTAATGCGAAGTAATACAAGGGTGTCTGACCTTTCTACATTGTCGTCTAAAAATGTATTGGGTGCATTTGCAGCTAAACTGGGACACAAAGGGTCCAAAAGATGCCTGGTTGATAGCTCTTATTCTCTGTGTTAGTTGAGGGGTGACTCTGGACTGCTCCAGTTCAGAGGGCGTCTTGGTGGTTTAGAGAGGCTCTGTTCACATGTCTGGTACTGCCAGTGGGACAGCTGAGACCCCTCCCTCTGTGGTCTCCCTTTTTTCCAAGGAGCTATTGGAGGCTTGCTCACAGTGGTATTAGCATTCCCAGCTGGGAGGAAAGACCAGATCCAATGAGCACGCTTCTGCTTCCTCCTTTTCTGTTATCATATTGGCCATATTGACCAAAGGGGCAGAGCAGAGAATGATCAAGGGTCATGGGAAGGGACTCCCTACCCTCACAGAGGGGAGTAATAGGGGGCCGAGCATTACAATAGCCATCTTCCAACCTTCCAGTGCATCCCCATTTCTGCTCCTCTGAAAAGTCTAGCCTACCTCCACCTCATTCTGGAAAGGGAGGGGCTGAGTGCGGCTCCATTTTATCACTGTATTTGGTGAAGGCAAAAGAGGAGATGCTGAATGTCACATGGCTCTTAGAGCGCCCTCAAAGAGTGACACGTGACCCTGGGCATTGGCTGGAGCAGCTCATGAGGCCACATTCAGTTTCATAGGGATGAGGAAGTAAGACCACAAACATCTGGAGAACAGTGGTAAGGACTAGGCAGGTGTCATTCATGGAATACTTTCTATATGCTGGACCAAAGTGTGAGCCTCACGGTGTGTTTGCAGAGGAGGGATAATCTCTTAGCTACTAGAGTAGAGTGACCAAGAAGCCCACCCAAGGCCATCCACTTGACAAGAGGCACAGCGAGCCCTGGGACCTAGGAAGTTTGACCTCAGGTGGCATGCTGTCTATTGTCTCCCACCTCTTCAGAGAACATAGAGCAGTGATGTGGGGTGACTTCTTCACTTATCCATTCACCCCTTTGATCCTAGTTGTTTAAATACCACCACGGACAAGAGGTGTGAAGACAGGATGAATGAAATCCCTGCCCTGGCGGAGCTGTGATTTGGGGCATCCTCTCTGATCTCAAAGGTCAAGGGACCTTTAAAGCTTTGCTTGTGACAAATGGGGAGTTTGGAAAGTGAAGAGGCTCATGGGGGTCCCCAAGGATCAAAGGATCTGGGAGAGACCATCCCAGCTCCTGGGTTTCTCAGAAGGCCTCGTGGGCCTGCACACAAGTGCTCAGTGGAGAGCAGTGAAAGAGAGGAGCATCTCTTGGCTGCTCCTGCTCTAGAGGGTTGCCCCCCCCCACCATGAGGTCAAGCACTCAGGGAACCACACAGTGGATCTTCTATGTATAGGAGAGCTTGAGAAGAGGCCACAGTTGTTCTAAGTCACCCATGACCCTTATAGTGCTCAGTTTGTGTCACTGCAGATGGACACTGGGATCCAAACAGCTAGGTGATATGGTTCAGGCTTCTTTCTCTGTTCTCATCACTTTGCAGAGACCCATGCAGAGACCCTACTGCATGCCTGTCCCGTGGTCCCAGCTCCCCCAGGCTACCTCCAAAGGACAAGGATCTCACTACCTTCAGCAAGTGTCTGTCCCCAAGCCCTTTCTTATTATTTAGCTCACAAAACTCATATATCACCAACCACATGGGGCTAGCATATGCTGGGCTGCTGCGTCCTGGGTGCGATGGCACTCTGGTGGCCTTGGGCTGCTGGGCAGGAAGGCAGTACTACATGAGCAGATGGACAAGGCTCAGCCTGTCGGTCAGAGATGCTGGGCCTGCCCTTGCACTGGCTCCCAGAAAGTACAACTATTTATAAAAGATGAAGTGTGCCAGCCTGGGACATCTGCTCCTTCTGCCGGAGTGGTCTGTGCTCACCATAGGGCCCCAGTTTGAACTCCCATCAGCCCCCATCTCTGCCCCACCCTAATCTCCCAATGGACCATCTTGGGGGATGGTGGAGAATGGTCTGTTCTCTCTGTCTTTCTCTTTCAGATGCAGCTTCTAGGGAAGGAGGGTGTTTTCTTGGGGAAGGCGACATGAAGCCTTGCTGCCCCTTCGGAACAGTACTGGCTTCACCTTCTCTCTCCGAGCTGCTCTCTGGCCACTGACATCCACATCCCCTCTGACTGGCACTGTCCTGGTGGCAGGGATTAGGATCCGCCAGCACAGGGCCATGCAGTCCAGGTATAGCACACAGGCCTGGAGCTGGCTGTGGAACATTCTGGAACAGATGCAGAGAGGGGGCTTAGCACCCTGTCCCAGGGGTTTTTCTGAACTAGTCTGTTCTCACTCAGCAAATGGGTGGGAAGGAAATTTGTTCTTCAAGGTGGTGAAATATTCCGTGTCACCCAGGGTGAAAGTTTCACTGTGATGTGAGTGATGGAGCTCTGAGCCTGTGAGGAAAGGGATAAAGCAGAACCGTGTGTCTGAAGACCTGGGCTCTCCCACTGCACGGCCAAGTGGCAGGAGCTTGAAGTGGCACTGGAGTCCTCTGTAAGCGTCCCCTTTGTCACATGTGCCCCTCTTTGTTGTGACAATGATGTCTGTGGGCCTCCTTCAGGGGCTGCTGAGGGGTCTGGGTGGATTAGTGAAGAGGGAACCGTCCTGTTCTTTGAATTTTATGCAAGTACAGCCATGCCTGGACCAGGTAAGTGACACTCCTGTGTAAAAGGAACAAGGACGGAGAGGACCAAGTGAACAGATGTCAAAATATGAGCTAGAGGCCGGTGGGTGGCTCGGTGGGTAAAGGCGCCTACCTCCAAGCCCACCAACAGACGTTAGATCCCTAGGACCCACATGATGGAAGGAGAGAACTGACTTCCGGAGGTTGACCTTTCACCCCCCATGTGGGCCATGGCATTCACACCTCCCCCAACATCAATAAATGCAATAAGAGATTTTAAGTTGAATTGGCTCCATGCCTAGGAGCTTAATTCTGCTCCCTGCTTTCAGGGGGCTTCCAACCATGGAGCGTACTGCTCCCCAATGTGTGTGTTTTTTTCTCTGTAAAATGGGAACAACAGCATTGCATTTAGGAGGTGTGATGAGGAAGCCAGGTTTTCTAGGGATGCCTTGTGAGGTCATTGAGGTCATAAGGTACACTCACAGCCACCTGTTTGGGAGGACCTAGGACAGCCCTGCCAAGCGCTTGTACTTTGCCTCTCGTGTGTATAGACCAGAGGTCAACATCTGGCATCTTCCTTGATCACTTTCTACCTTACTGTTTTTGAAGCTGAGGCTCCCAGTGACCCTACAACCTGTAATTTGAAAAAGGAGTCTTGACATACTATCCAGGATGTCACAATGTGTGTAGGCTGGGCCTCAGATCCAACCACTGGCTCCTCTATAAGAGAAAAGAAATGGAAGTCTGAAAAACACAGTCTCTTAGGAAAACATTCCTCAAAGGCAGCGTGATGCCTTGGTAGCCACAAGCCAAGGATGCCTGGAGCCACCGACAGCTGAACTGGCAAGGGAGACCTTCCCTACAGCCCTCAGGGACAGTGTAGCCTGTTTGTACTTCTGCCCTCCAGAATAGGGGGAGAATGTTGTTTGACACACCCCCCGCCCCCGTCCCCCAGACTTGCAGAGCATTGGAAACTGCCAGAACAAGATGGGGCTCGTGCCAACCTACCAGATCTCCACAGGGCACTGAGGACGAATGAGGAGGCCTAGGGGAGGTAGAGCCAGAGACAACCTGCTGTGAGATAAAAGGGTTGTGGGGCCAGTGTAGCTATAGTCTGGAGAGAGGGAGGCAGACACCTGACCGTACCTCTAAATGCCATCGCAGGTTCTTACTTATTTCCTTCAGAAACATGTCTGTGTCTCAGGTCCCCTGAGGAGGTGAATTACCTGTGTCTGCTTCCAGGGCCACCAGCTCACCTGTGACCTCAGGTGGATCTTGGGCAGGCAGGTTTCACTGGGACCCACATTCACTGCTGAGCACAAGTCTGGAAGCAGGAGCCGAGCCCGAGGGAGGAGGCTTCCCTCCTGAGTGTCTCCTCTCAGCCTGCTGTGGTTCTGAATTAGATGGAGCAGAATGTTCTTGGCAAGAAACACGGGCTTCTGGGCTCTCAGAAGAACTGTGCCTATAGACACACAGGGGAGGCCTTGGCTGAAGACAGACTCGGTCTCATAGGGAAGGTGGAAAGACCAGAGGCTTCCCCAACGTGGTGGGTAGTGGCATTGGCAGGGGCCACAGAAGGTCGGCTGGTGGAGCTCTGACCTGGTCACCCTGTTTTCTTCCTTATCATTGGGCAGGAAAAGTGGCTGTACCTCTTAGGGCAGGATTATTCCAGAACAGGAGATTCTGTGTTGTTATCGCAAATGAACGCAAGGCAGGGATGGAACAGCTGGAGCTGGGTCTGGAAGGGGACAGGGTGACATGGTGCTAGGTAGGACAGTGTAGCACATGTTTCTAGAGAAGGAAGACTCCTAGCTGGAGGACAGTGGGGTGAGTCCCAATCCTGCAAGACATCTGGCGAGGTGGGGATGGATGGGGTGGGGTGCCACAGTGTGGGTGGGACCAGGCACCGGCACTTCCTGAGTCCTTAGCAGAGTCTTGAGAAGATGGGATTGCTGTGTCTACTTTAAAGCTGAGTCCACGTTCCAAGGGCAGTGTGTAGGTTGGACAAACTGCATGACCCCTGGGGGTCAAGTTGGGAAGATCTTGTGAATTAGAAAGTGGAGTCTGGACTTGAGGATCCAGGTAATAGAGAGCCATGGTGGATGCCTGAACATAGCATAGCACAGTGAAGGAGGTGCCCACACTGGGTGGTGGGAAGAAGATCAGCAATAACGCAGTAATGATAGTCTGCTTCCCCCTTGCCTTGTATGAGGTGTGCTCATGGGTGTGTGTGGTGTGGTCTGGCCGGGCTGGCCTGGAACTCACAAAGCTCTGCTTGCTGAAATCAAAGATGTGCTATTATGCCTGACCCATGCCTTTGTTTTTATTATTATTTTAAGATTTTGTGTGTGTGTGTGTGTGTGTGTGTGTGTGTGTGTGTGTGTGTGTGTGTGTATGGTGAGTACAGGTGCCTGAAGAATCCAGAAGAAGGCATTCACTCTCCCTGGCTTTGGAATTATAGGTAGCTGTGAGCTGCCCCACATGGGTACTGGGAACCAAACTCTGGTCCTCTGTGAGAGCAATACAGGGAAGTATATTCTCTTAGCCACAGGGCCATCTCTCCAGGCTAGAGCAGCGATTAGATGGTAACACAAAGTAACATCACATTAGAGGTACGGGCAGCAGAGTGTCTCTCCTATCTTAGCATCCCCCTTTTTAAAGATGATATGAATCTGAAGATCAGGCTGGAGCAGGGGCATGCCCAGGATGGAGAGAGGTGAGGAGTCCAGGGTGAGGTCAAATGAAGGAGAGTGTGTGAACTGAGCAGGCTGGAGGGTGACCCCTGGGACTGTTTGACTGGGACAGTGAGGAAGCTGGAGGCAGGACCTTACTTGGGTTGTGGGGCATCATGTTATTTCCTTGCTATGATGGAACACCCGACAAAAGCAACTTCAGGGTTTATTTGGGCCCCTAGACTGGAGGTGCAGTCCATCACGGTTCTGGAGTCATGGCAACAGGAGCTGGAGACAGCTCATCACATGGCTTCCACAGTCAGGAGTAATACGAGGTGCATGTCTGTGCTCAGTTCACTTTCTCATTTCTTTGGGACATTGTCTCACGTAGCCCAGGCTAGCCTTGATTGTTGAGGATGACCTTCATTTCTGAACCTCCAGTCTCTACCTCTCTACATGTTGGGATTGCAGGTAGGTGCCACCATACCTGGCTTGTTGGCAGTGTTGGGAATCAAACCCAGGGCCTGTGAATGTTAGGCAAGTACTCTACCAGCTGAGCTGCATCCCCAGCCCCAACTTTCTCCTTTTTATTCAGTTTAAGGCCCCAGACTGTGGGCTGCTGCTGCCTACAGTCAGGGTGGTTTTCCCTCTTTAGTTAAGCCTTTCTGGGAAGGCCCTTGTAGACACGCTCAGAGGCGTGTTTCCATGGTGATTCTAAATCTGTCATGTTGATAATGAAGATTAACCACTATGGGCACCAGCACCCAGCTAGGGACAGGAAGGCACCGGTGCACAGCTTGACTGCTACCCAGCTGTGCCGTCTTGGGCAAAGCGCTGCACCTCTCTGGTCTCTGTTTCCTTTTCTTTAATTATACATAACACACATCTCAAAAAGCCCAGGTGGCTACAATACAGTCCTCACGTCTGGCTTAGGGTGATGGCATCCACGGACAGTATCTCGGTTCCTTCCGGCCTCTTCTAGAGACGGGCATGGCTCCCTGCCAAAAGCCTAGCAGCCAGCTGCACATGGAACCTCTCCTGGGCCCGATGCTGGTCTTTCTGCAAATGCCATGTGTGCTTCGGGGACTAAGGGACACTTGCTGGTGATGCCATGCCATGGCAGAGACCACAGCATGGGCGGGAGGGTAGGGCCTCAAGGCCCTGGCGGTGGTGGTGGCGGTGGTGGTGGTGGTGGTGGTGGTGGTGGTGGTGGTGGTGGTGGGGCAGCCACTGGGAGCAGGCTGTGAGGAGCGAGCGGCTGGCTTTTCTATTCCCATGCCGAAGGGGAAGGCCATTTCTGCTCCAGATGCAGGAGACGCCAGGCTTCATTACTTCCAGGGATTCTGTCCATGTTCTTGCTCTCGATTCAATTAAAACAATCTGAGGTAATTAATTGAATTTGTTATTTGATTAATAAAGATAGAAATTTGGCTAAGTTGCCGTGAAGAAAGAAGCCATGTTGAGACCTGAGGACAGAGGATCCTGGAAGCCTCATTCTGTTCCCGCCTTCCTTTTGGCCTGATCCCCCTCATTCCTCTCGTGTTCCCACTGCGTCATCTCTGAGTCCCCCATCATTCCAGCTGGGACCAGGAGACAGGGCCTCAAAGTCAGGGATAGGGACTAGAAGGAGTGAGGAGGTGGCTAGGGAGCATGTGATCTGTGGGGGTGGGAAGTGGAAGTGGGGAGGAGCCTCCATACATCTGCAAGGGCTTCATGCTGAGAGGACAGAGGCTGGGCAGGCCAGAAGAGCCTGACTGTGTGCAGGAAAACTTAGGCCAAATGCAGAGCAATGAGGAGTGGGAGGGTAAGACCAGGGCAGGCGCCACTGTCTGTCCAGAGAAAGCTGTGCACAGTGGGAGCTGCCAGCATTGATTGCGGGTCAAACCAGAGAGGAAGAGCCAGGCCAGACCCCAGTGTGGGGAGTCACTGGGGATCAAGGGTTAAGACTGAGCGTTTCCTCTGCCGGGCAGTGGTGGCGCAAGTGGATCTCGGTGAGTTCGAGGCCAGCCTGGCCTACCAAGTGAGTTCCAGGAAAGGCACCAAAACTACACAGAGAAACCCTGTCTCAAAAAAAAAAAAAAAAAGACTGAGCGTTTCCTAATACGGCCCAAACCTAGCAACTCTACAGAATTCAGACCTGCAAATTTGATGAAAGTGCATAGATTCAAATGGCAAATGAAAAGCTAGGGGAGATATTTGAAGCTCACACCACATATGAAGGTTGAATTCCTTCCATACGTAAAGAGCACCTCTGAGTCAATGAAAGAAAAATTCCCACTTATAAAAGGTAGAGAATGGTTGGAAGGGATAGCTTGTAGGAATGGAACCACAAATGATATTTGCTTATTTATTCATTTATTTGTTTAGTTGGTATTATGGGAGAGAGGATCTCATGTGGCCCAGGATGACCTTGAATACTTGGTTTGACTGCCTCTACCTCTGAGTTCTGGCATTATAGACATGTATCATCTCACCCAGGCTACAAACGGCTTTTAAACATATGCAAAGTTGCTCATTCTCTTTCTGTAATGAGGGAAATGCAAATTAAAAGTGGGCAGAGATTCCATTTTTATACTTAAGATTGAGCTGGGCGTTGTGTGACACTATTCCTGGGGAGACATGAGCAAACGTCTACTCACCCCAGGTAGAGAACCAGGCACAGGCAGGTACAGATAACACCAAAGTCCGCTGCGGTGAACCAGAGTCTGCTGGAGTTACCTCAACTCCAGGAGTATAGGTTAGGGGTTACTTGCAGAGTGAGCTGCATCACAGAAAGTCCGTCCCAGAACAGGCAAGGACTTAGGAACGCTGGAACCCTGGATCTTTCTGCACAACCTGCAGGCAGCTCCACTGGTCAGAGTTTCCTCTCCTCAAGAGTCTTTACAGCTCATGGAACCCAGGGAGAAGGAGGGGCCTGTGAGTCCAGGAAGCTTCAGAGACATCCTGGGGTTTGAGGAATTTGCTTCCTGGGTCTTAATGAACTTTGCTTTAGAACTTCCTGAGTCTTAAGGAGCCTTCCTTAGGATACAATGTTTCAATTCAGAAGAAATTGCTACACAGCGCTCCACCCCTTCCTCCAGCCATTCCATTCTTTTTGCCTCCTGTCTGTGGTGTTCTCCGAGCCTTGGAGGAGGTGGTGTAGACGTCTAAGCCTTGGGCTACTTTGCTACAGCAACAGCTGCTTGTTCTCAGGACTGTCTCTGTAGGCCGCCACTATCTACAAAGGAAATATCATGACCAATTGCTGTTGACAGAGGTGCTTTAGGACTGGTCTTCAGCACAGATGTAGTTTGACAGACACACCACATCCATTTAAGAAAGCAATGGCTGTTGCTTCCCTTCCACCAATTTCTATCCTGGTTCACAGACTCTGGAGTGATTTCCCTTCTGTGGAATAGGCTTTAAATCCAATCGGAAAGTTGTTGGTTGTACCCCAAACAGTCTGTGCCACTAGTGGACCTGTAGATACATCTCTCTTGACATTTAGATGGTGTTTGCATGCAGCATCTTCAACCAAGTAGGACTATTGGTGAGACCCTCCCCCAGCAGCCTTCAATACATCTTTCAACATGATGAAAGCCAGCAGTGAGCAAGCGAGCGTCCAGTTTAGTCCCAGCCTAACTTCTCTATGTCGTGTGACCAGCTCATGGATTGTCTTCAGCCAGAGACTCTTACCTAATTCTGGTGTGCAGTCAACAGCAGTGGCAGTGACCTTATCATCTGGGGGGCTTTGGGGACCTTCCATCCAACAGCTCATGGGGAGGTTACCCACTCCTGGCACTGCCGTTTTTACTTAACCACTTTATGGCTTTGGACACTTGTCTTTCTCCAGACGTGTAGGATGCCCTCTGAAAAATGTTTACTGTTGTGTTTACCCTCCCCCCCCCCAGATGTTTGTGTAAATCTGTAAGACACTCTGGGGCTGAAGTACTGGCTCAGTGGTTAAGAGCACTTGTTCTTGCAAAGGACCTGGGGTTGATTCTCAGTACCCGTACGGGGCTTGCCACCTCCTTGGACACTAGGCATACATGTGATGCATAGATACACGTGAAGGCAAAACACTCATACACGTGAAACAGTAAACCAAATCTAAAAACTCTATAAGACACTCAAGCACTAGTGTTACATGACAAGACCTTTTTGCAGAGAATGTGCAGGATCTGTGAAGTCCCATCGTTGTCTATTTCAAATAAATGTAGTCAACTTTGAGGGTTAAGTGGATACTAAAAAAGAAATGTTACCAAGGCCCAGTGTGGTGTGAAAGGGTCTCATCGCTTTTATCAGTCCTTGAGTCAGAAGAGCAGTGTTGGGTATAGTCACGCAGACAGGAGACAGCCCCCATTTAGCCTTCCATGATCCATACACATTGCCCCACTGCTGATGTTGCTTCTGTCTTAGGTCCAAGAGCTTCACTATAACCTGCTGTGCCTGCTGCTGGAGCTGGATCTCTCCTTCTGACAGGCTCCAGGCCAGTGCTGTGGCCCTTAACTTTCCATTAGCCACACCTGACTGCTGAAGGGGCCCCAATGTAGCTGGAGTTTTCTTGGTTCTACCTGGCCTACGGTCAGGACAAATCTCTCTCACCCGCCAGTCCCTGCAGCTGCTCAGACCCAACCAAGTAAACACACAGAGACTTATATTGCTTAAAAATTGTATGGCCGTGGCAGGCTTCTTGCTATATGTTCTTATATCTTAAATTAACCCATTTCTATTAATCTATAAGTTGCCACGTGGCTCGTGGCTTACCGGTATCTTACCTCATACTTCTCCTCATGGCGGCTGGCAGCGTCTCTCTGCCTCAGCCTTCCACTTCCCAGAATTCTCCTCTCTCTTTGTCCCACCTATACTTCCTGCCTGGCTACTGCCCAATCAGCATTCTATTTATACAAAGAATTATCCACAACACCCCAATCTGAGTAACAATCTCTCTCTTCCAGCATACTTACCACACACTCTGGGGTGGGCATGGGGGGATTGTTGCCCATCCCTAGGACAGGCTTAATTCTTTTTTTCTAATAATTGTTGCTCAGGCTTTCTAACCTTTCTGGAGTTGACTCACACAGCAGTTTGTTGTGGCATATGTCTTTACACTGTATAAAGATACTTTACATTGTGATTGGTTTAATAAAAAGCTGAATGGTCAATAGGTAGGCAGGATTTCCAGGCACAGAAGACGCTGGGAAGAAGAAGGCAGAGTCACTATCCAGTGTAGAGGAAGCAGGATGTATAGGAGATGAGGAAGCAAGCCACGAGCCATGAGGCAATGCATAGATTAATAGAAATGGGTTCATTTAAGTTACAAGAGCTAATGGCACAAGTATAAGCTATAGGCTAAGCTTTCATGATTAATAAGTCTCTGTGTTGTTTATTTGGGAGCTAGCTGGTGGGAAGAGGAAAAACTAGCTACAGCAGTTGGCTTTCCATTGATTTTTTCCCCTAAGACTCCTTGACACAAATCTTGTCACGTTTGCCTCTGAGTGGTTTGTGCATATCTCTTTGTTCATTGTGTCTTTCTTTCATACCCTCTTGGTTGCTTCGTTTTTAAAATAAGGCTCATTGAAATGGGAAATAGACACCTTACAAACCCCAGGAAGTCCCTGAAACTTACCAGATTCACAGGATCCCTTCTTCCCCAAGATTATATAAGAGTAAAGACTACTGAGAGGTGATGACCTTGAACTTCTGATCCTGCCAGCACCCACTTAGTGCTGGGGTCACACGTGTGCACTGTGACACCAAGTTTCCGAAGTGCTGGGGATGGAGCCCAGGGCCTCCTGAAGGCTAGCAGCACTGTCCTGACCGAAATCTGTGGTTCTAAGAGCTGATGCTGTGTTCCCTGAACTCCAGTCCATGGCACCATATCTTCATGGAGGTTCTTGAAGAACTGGTGTGCCTCGGACCCCCCCCCCCGGCCCCCCCCCCCCCCCCCCCCGTCTCTCTGCCTCTATGTAAATCTAACTTGCAAGATGTCAACATGGCAGTAAGTCATGGGCAAGCACTTGATCTGCTGTTCTGGACACTGGGAAACCTCTGACCTGGGCAACGCCACTAGGAAGTCAAACTCTACCTGGCATTCAAGGCTCCAGCCTGACACCACATGCACTCTGGGAGATGCTGCTGTATGAAACTTTTCCCATATTAGTCAGGCCCTTCTCACTGCCTAGGATCACTGATCTTGGGCCTGAATCTGGGCCTTTCTTCTCCTTTTCCCAGGAGCCTTTCTTAGCTGTCCTAGGCTTGTTTCCAAACTCCTGGGGTACTATCTAAAAGAGACTGAAGGCAAACAGAACCAGTGTTCATTGCAAATGTCTGTGATCGTGCTCCTATGACCCTGGAGAAACTAGACATCCAAAGGAGGTACACATTTACTCAGAGCTCTGCTGGGAGCCATCTCCTTGGGAGGAATGGCTCCAGGCCTTCAGCTTTCTCACTGTCCACAGCCTCAGGAGATCCAGTCAGGGCTCTTCCTTGCAGGTTCCAAATTTCCCTTTAGCAGTTCATTGTGGAAACTGGCATGATGGTGCACATCTGTAACACAACAGTTTTCCAGGTGAATACAGGAAAATCAGGAGTTCAAGGTCATGCTTGGCTACACAGCCGAGTTCAAGGCCAACCTGGGTAAACAAATAAGTATTTAATATCACCAGCCCTCAAGAGACTGCATTTCCAGTCAGCTTATACAAGTCTTTTCTTCATTTGTTTTTTATTGAGATGGAGTCTCACTGTGTAGCCAGACTGACCTTGAACTCCTGATCCTTCTGCCTCTGCCTCCCAAGTCCTGGGATCCCAGGGAAGCCCCTGCGAACCCTTTCGAGTTGCTGATGGAAATGAGTCCATTTACATTTAGGGACCCATGCCAGGCTCCTTGAAATGCTATCATCATTCTAGAAGGCTCTATGTGCTCGGGCAATTGACTCACCTTCCCTGGAACCCGGTTCTCTTAGCTACAAAATACTAAACAAAAGATGGCAGCGGATGCTATCTGATGTGTGTACCTCTTGGGATTGTGATAACTAGGTGAGATAGTGTTGATAGAAACATGGTGCTTTGTGAGCTTCGGATGTGACTACCACTGTGTTGCGAGGTGACTAGTCCGCGTGTGAGGGGAAGAGAGCCAGCAGCCTTCCCTGGGCGGCGAGGGACGTCTGAGGCCCACAGGGGTTAGCTGGCCATGGTGACTCCAGACAAAGCTCTCAATCTGAAGCACAGGAGACCAGACGTGTTTCTCATTTTAGATTTTGGAATGTTTGCATATACATAATAAATATCTCAAGTGAGACTCAAGTCTAAACCTGAAATTCATGGTAGCTTCCTCTGTGCCTCACTCACAGTCTGCGTATAATTATAGACAATTTTTAAATGACTTGGGCACAAAATGGAGTTTCGTGGTTACTTTTTTGTCTCTGTGATGAAGTCCCTGACGACGAAAGCAGTTTAAAGAAGAGTTCATCGTGGCTCACAGCTGGAGGCTACTGTCCATCATTGTGAGGAAGACCGGGCTGGCGGCAGAGTGCCAGGAGGCAACCAGTCATGTCTCCTCAGTCAGGAAGCAGAGAGAGGTGAGCTCAGCTTGCTTTCTCCTTCTTATTTGGTCCTGCCTGGACCACAGCCCACTAGATGGTGCGGCCCACATCCAGGGCGGGCTTCCCACCTTGACTAACCACTCTAGATAGTCCCCGATAGACGTGTCCAGGGGCTGTCTCCTTGGAGATTCTAGATCCTGTCTAGAAGTTGGCTGTTGATAACAAGCATCGCACATGGTGTGGGATTTTCCATGTATGGTTTCATGTTAGTGCTCAGAACACTTTTGGATTTGAGGATGAGAGATGCTGAGCCTATGTTTACTGGGTACTTACCATGTGCTAAGTGCCTAGCCCAGGACATGATATGGCATTGTGCTATCAGATGCATGAGATACCCTTCTCATCAGTCAGGCAGAGTGACTGTCATACCACCTCCGAGTCAAATCCTTGTTACAGGTGACTAAACTGAGGCTCGGAGAACCCGGATGGTATTCCAAGGTCACAAGGCTCCAATGGGACATTCTGCACAGCTCTTCCTTTCATTACCTTATCTTTGCCTCAGCTATAGGTCAGGACAGGAGCCTCTGAACCGTCTGTGTTTCCTCCTCTTCCTCCCCACCACTACCCAATCCAATACTGCAGGCTTGGACCCAGAACGGAACCCTCTCTGCTTAGGCAGACATCACGTCCATGCTCCCCTCCCCTCCTGTGGCTGCAGCGTGTGGTGTTAACTGACAAGGAGAGATGGTTTGAGAAAGAAGCGAGCTCATTATCGGGCAGAAGACTTAGCACTTCCCCAGACTCCACAGCACCCTTGGATGTAGCTGGCTTGCCTCTAATTGCTGTCCCTGACACTTTTCTTCCAGAACTGGAAAACTGAGCCCGCACACAGGGCAGGAAAAATTGAAAAGTCCCAGGACCCGGTGGCCTGAGAGAGCCCTGCCTCCTCCATCTTGTGTCACCCTGCCACCCACCCGACATCATCCATCAGCCCTGCTTAACCAGGATGGTCCTAACCACGAAGGTCTCCTCATCCTTGCAACTCCAGGTAACAGGGGTACCTGGGGAGGGGGGAAGCCACCTTGATCCTGAGATGCCACCCTGGCCTCCATAGATGCCCAGAATCCAATTAAAGCCTCCATTAGAGCCAGGAAAGAGATGTGACTGGAGGTGATGGAGAGGGACGCACTTCTAATTAGACCCGCGGCCACACGCCCCTGTCCTTTCTAGAGAAATGTGAAGGATCAAGAGGAGTAGTAATTAAAACCTCCCAGTCCTACACAAGCTCTATCACCACGAGCTCTGCCTCCTCCCAGCTCCTGGGTCCTGACTGGTTCTCTCCACCAGCCAATCTCTGGGCAGGAGGAAGGTTGGAGGAAAGCCAGCAGAACTGGGCGCCCTGGTTCAAAGGCCTAGAGAGGGTGGCCCCCAGCTGAGTTTGCCCTACGTGAAGCCAGGGATCGTGCCACAACCCAACAGTCTCAGCACTGGAGAGGCAGAGGCAAGATGAGAAGTTGAAAGTCATCCTTGGCTCCATAGCTAGTTTTGAGACCAATCTTGGCTACAGGAGACCTTAACTCAAAAAACTAACCAACAGCTGCAGTGTGTTTGATACTATAGATAGTTCATTCCAATACTGGGACATTTGGTTTTCTTTAAAAACTCAAAGATCTGACAGCTCCTGGCTTGTCTCAGCCAGCAACAGTCCTCACTGGTGGAAGTCACGCAAGAGGCAGGCCCTCAGTGCACCGCCCTCCAACCTGGCTGCGTCATCTGTCAGTCACATGCGTTCTGGGAGTATCATCTGGGTCTTCAACCTGTAAGTGAAGGGCAGTGCCCAATGTTCATTCTGATCCCCTCCTTTCCTTCACACATGTGTTCCTTCTGGGCCCTCTGCCTGAGGAGACTTTCCTCATCTCCATTCAATGCCCCCCCCCAACATGAAGCATCTCCATGGCAGGAACTGTCCTGTTCTCTGGCTGCTGGGATACCGACCATCACCCACAACGCTTTTCCAATGTGTGATGGTCAACCTACCCCCACCACAACCCCTGCTCCAATGGGTTAGAGGGCTCCTTAGGAGCATGGCCCAGGTCGGTTGGCCTTGTCCTCCTCCTCAGGTCTTTAATAAAGGCAACTGGGAGCTTGTGGCCCCTTCTAGGCAGCCTGTCTGGGCCAACATAGAGCAAGTGGCTAGGGCCATACCAGCCGTTCTCTGGATCTGCCTTTGTAGCTTATCTTTTTATCCGGGCCTTTCCCAGGCTTCAGGCTGGAAACCAGGTACTGAATTATTGGGGGATTAACACATCACATTAAATAGACAGGAAGGGCCCCTGCAGTGGACAGAAACAGCCACAGGAGTAGAAAGATGTGTGGAGTTCAGGCACCTAACAGCAGGCAAGGTCTCCAGGGAGTTTTGGTTGTTGTTGTTTTATAGTATTTTTATTTATTTATTTATTTATTTATTTATTTATTTATTTATTTAGACAGTCTCATGAAGTCTAGGCTGGCCTCAAACTCTATATAATCAAGGATGACCAAAAAAAAAATTTACTGATTTGCTTTATTTTATGTGTGCCTACATGAATTTTATGTGCACCATATGGATGCAGAAAGTTACAGAGGCTAGAAAAAGGAACCAGAGCCCTTGGAACTGGAGTACAGGCAGCTATGAGCCACCATGTGGGGCCTGAGAACGAACCCAGATCCTCAGGAAGAGCAGTTGGTGCTTTTAACCACTGAGCCAGCTCTCCAGCTCAGACATTGATTCCTTACTTTCACCTCTTGAGTGCTGGTATTGCAAGCATGCATCACCATTCCTGGTTTGTACTGGGGATTGAACCCAGGGCTTGGTGCATGCTAAGCAAGCCCTCTACCAACTAAGCCACATCCCAGCCCTGAAAGATGTTTTAAAAGCAATGTCAATGAAGGGATGGGTAGGCTGTGTGATGACATGCACAACTGAAATGATATGTGTGGCCGTCAGTCAGCTTCTCTGACCTGGCTACATCTCAGCCTCATGGAGCTGTTCCCCAACCTGTATGCACACCAGTGTCCTCATATGACAAATGTGACATTAACATCTGCAATTTCTTTTTTTTCATTCATTCATTCATTCATTCATTCATTCATTCTTCTTCTTCTTCTCCTCCTCCTCCTCCTCCTCCTCCTCCTCCTCCTCCTCCTTCTCTCTCTCTCTCTCTCTCTCTCTCTCTCTCTCTCTCTCTCTCTCTCTCTCTCTCTCTCTCTCTCTCTCTCTCCAGGTAGTCTCTGGTAGTCAACTCAGTCTCACTATGTAGATGAGGCTGGCCTGGAACTCACAGTGATTCACCTGCCTCTGTCTCCTGAACGCTGGAATTAAAGATGTGCACCACTATTTCTTAAATTGTTTGAGTGTGTTTCACATCATCCAGCAACCTTGCCCCAGATACATACCATCCAAGGGCAGAAAGTGCCCATGTTCACACTAAAACTCATTTCTGATCAGAGAAGCATTGACCACAATGGCTTCCAAGTTAAAAAGCTGTAAAAACATACATTCCACTTTTGAGTGTGTGAACAGACTTCCAATCAATTGCAAGAAGTGTATTCACACATGCATGAATAAATGAGTGAGTAAATGAAGGAACGAATGTGGCAAATGTGTTTTTTCTGGTGCCTGGTACCTGATTGGTAAAGAGCCACCCCTTCATTTCTCCCTCCTGCTTTTTGCCTTCCTTTAGCTTGTATTTCCTAGGGTCCTACTTTGTGTCCTACAATGTCCCAGTGCTGGGGACACAAGAGAGTGCCCGACAAACTCTTCCTTCAGGCTGTTTTCTTTTGTGGGCAGAAAGATAAGCATCAGTCCGTAACTAACTGGGGAAACAGCAAGCTGTGTGCACTGGAAGTCAACTCAGGAGGGAAGGAAGCCAGTGAAGGGTGGGCCTAACTGAGGAGGAAGAGGAGGGGCAGGACTCACTGCTGCAGAAATGCCACTGGAGCTGGTGCCTGAAGGAGGACAGATGCTAACAGCTAAGGAAAGTGTCTCGGGTAGCAGAAGCCTAGCTGGGGTTTCTGAGTGGGAATGGCAGTGGTGGGGGGAGGCAGGGGGGTGACAGGGAATGTCAGAGGCCACAGTGAGGACTTGAGTGGGTGTTCGGTGTGATGAGGAGGCTTGGGGGGGGGGTGGTGTCTGAGCACCACCCCAAGGTCTCCCCACACTTAACTCATTACGTCTTTACCACGACAGTGCCAATCAGCCTCTATTCTTGTTTTAGAGGGAGGGTGAGCCAAGACTGAGTGGGGGGATTACCCACCCTCATAAAGAGAGATGGAGAAGCCAGGCCAGGAGCTGACACGGCCCAGCCGTGGGTAGAGAAGAGGAGGCTGGGAACTCAGACAGACCTGGGTGCCAAGCTGTGTGGCCTCCAGCAGGTTACTTAACCTGTATACTGGGGATAATGGTGGCCCTGGAAGACATAAGGTCCTCTGGGCAAAGGCACTTTGGTGGCCGGTGATTTTTCCTTTTGAGCTGATGGCGGCTGTCCCGTGTGTCCTCTTCTCCTCCCAGGAATGGCCGACGTGGCCTTAAAGAGAGAATCGGACTGCCGGCTCCTTTCTTCTTCTTGGGCCCAGTTAACCTTAGGAGAGCTGCAGGGGCCCACGTGGTGCAGGCCTGCTCCCCTCCAGCCCCACAGGTTCATGGCTGCCATCAGTGGTGACTTCTCACTGCTCCTACCTACCTTCCCCTCCCACAGAGCTCCACTTCTTGGCGGGCCTTAGGCAGGCAGGGCCGCCCTATAATGGTGGAGACCTGTGATACCAGCTTCATCCAGGGCCAACTGCAGAAGGCAGAGGAGATCTTGGCAGGTAGTCCAGTGCGGTGAGAGCTGCCAGCCAGGCTGAGGCTGGAGTCGTGCAGGAGACCCCAGGGGCTGAAGCAGATGGCTTCTTTCAGAGTCTAATTATCCACCCGCCTGGAACCGGCGGGGGCTAAGCACAACAGTGTCTGTGTCTCCTTTTCCCTGGAAAGGGAGGAGAGGGCTACGGCAGGCCCCCCTGGGTGTGGCTGGACAGAGGCCATCACAGTGGCAGTGGGTGTGCCAGCCTCACTTGTGGGCCCTGTTGTCTTCCTCCAGCCTGGGTGCTTGGGGACCCTGCTTGTGTTTGGTTCGCGCTGAGTCTCGGGTGCCCTGCATGTAATGTGGTACACAGTTGGTGCTCAATAGTTGGTTGCTAAAAAAGAATGGATGAGGAATGCGTTTGCCACTGTTTTGCTCTTCTGCCAGGCCTGCTTCTGGGCAAAATTGAGATGGCTAGTTAATCTCAGAGCCCTCCCCCCTGACTTCACACAACCATCTCTGTCCTTACTTGGCCGCGTAAGACCTCTTTCATCACTGGCTACCTGAGAAAATGCTTCATGTATTCAATTTATACCAGACTGAAAATGACCGACAGCACTCATCGGAACTGCAGAGGTAATATCGGCACCCCACACAGCAAGGTCCTCCAGTCTCACCTGAGGACCCAGGTGATGGGGGCTCCCTACCTCACATACGGACAGCCATTGCTAGATTGAGACTTCCTGCCAAGTAGCCATTTTGCCCATGCCTGCCCTCTGGAGCCAGATTCACAAAGTAGCATGCCCTTTAAATAAAGATGTCTGGACATGCATATGTCTGTCTGTACTCATCCAGTCCCCTAAACAAGATGGACAGCATGGTCAGCCCATCCTCTCAACAAGGCCTCTGAGGACTGGGTTGGTCATTGGCTGGAAAACACCACCAGCGTCTAGCGAGTGCTCACCGCTGGCCAGGCTCTGTCGGCAGGGGCTTTCTGGGGCTGACTTGTACAGTCTTCACCCAGGGCCACACTCTGGACCCTGCCACCAGATCCACTCGGGAGGACACAAGGCAGAAGGGTGTGCAGTAATATTTGCAAGGTGAGAGAGTCCAAAGCAACAAAGGCAGGATTTGAAACCAGATTGTCTGATTTCGTGAACGTGACTGAGCTCTGCCAGATACCTGATACTACCACTCCCACATGATTGTGTGTGTGTGTGTGTGTGTGTGTGTGTGTGTGTGTGTGTGGTCTTGGCTTTAAAATTATTTCTCTTCTTCCTCTTCTTTTCTTCCTTTTTTCTGAAACAAATTCTCAAGCAGCCCAGGTTAGCCACGGATTTACCATGTTGCTGAGGATAACCTTGAACTCCTAATTTTTCAAGTGCTGGCATCATAGGCATGAGCCACCACGCCCACCTTATCCTTTCTAATCTTGACAGCTGCAGGCCATAGCTTTCCCACGGAGTGATTCCTGCTGTCCGGATGGCCCCTCCTGTTGTGAACTTCCAGTGTCTGTCACCTCTCACCAGCAGCTCTTTGTCTCACCTGTAATTAAAAATTCACTGCGCAGTTCTCATTTTAAAAATGGTTTCGTTGGCCCACACATGTTGAAGGGGTAAAAGGTGACAAACTTGGACACACACTTTCACTCAGGGGATCATCGCCACCTGGAGGGGAGGGATGAAGGGAGGGCAGCTGTTAACACCTGTTAGTACCTGACCCGCTTCCCCTTTGCAGCTGCACCACAGCTGTTCACCCCTTCCTTACAGAGAGGCTGTTGGGAAGGGGTGGTGGTGGAGCATTCTAGAAGATCTCCTGTCCCATGAGTCTTTGCTCCCTCCCCTAGGACATCTCTCCTGCAGGCAGTGGAAGCTACTCTGGCTGGCTTCCAACTCTGTATAGCCAAAGATGCCTTTGAACTCCTGATCCTCCTGCCTGTTCCTCCCGAGTGTTAGGAGCTCAGGTGTACACCACTATGCATCCTTTCAGGCAGTGCTGCGGGTGGAATCCGGGGATTCCTGCATGCTAGCAAAGAATTCTGCTAACTGTGCCACAACCCAGCCCAGAAGTTGTTGTTTTGTTTTATTTGATTTTTTTGACTTTTTGAAAATTGAATATTCAAGTCAGTAAACCTTGGTCCCTCTGGCTGGGCATTATCTAATTAACCAAAGGTCTTAGCAGGAAAATGCTCATCTCCCCAGGAAGGCTGAGTCTAGCTGGCAGAAGGACACTTAGACCTGAGATGACCCGTCAACTCCTTGATCACCAACCTGCTGGTGTGGTTGACAGATTCTGGACTTGTGTGATTCTTTAAAAAAAAAAAAAAAAGGCCCCATTTGCCTCCTTCTACACACACACACACACACACACACACACACACACACACACTGCACTGTTCCTGTCTCTGAGGAGTAGCAGGAAGACCAAATGAATGCATCTCGACAGATACTATGTGAGAAAAGAGTGCACATCAGCCTCCACTTATGTGCTCAAAAATTCCCGCACTCCACCTGCCTTGTCCACCCAACCATTGTCATCATGTGTCGTGACTGACAGGGAGCTGCTGCACCCTGTTCCTGCCCAGCACGCAAGAGACTACTGTATAGATGTCACCAACCTAGACAAAGACCCAGCACAAGCTCCCGAGTGTGCTTCCTGCTGACTGTGTTTCACTTCACGTGTACTAAAGTTAAAAAAAAAAGTAAGTTGAAGCATCCTATGTTGGGAAACTCTGTGCTTAGCATGTGATTGTATTTATGGGAAACCCCAGAAAAGACAAACACAAAAATCTACTGTTGTAGAATTGTGTAGTCCAGGGCTGGAGTTGGGAGGATGAAGGCAAAGGAGCTCCAGGGTTTTGGGGGGAATGACAGAATGAGGTGTGTGTGTGTGTGTTTATGACTTTAACATCTATTCAGACTTATCCAATTTCACCCTTAGAAATGGGTGTAATTGGTGCTAAGACTGAACACAGCTAACAGTGGGAAAGTCTCGGGAACAAAGACAAGGATGAACTGTGGCCCAGGGACTTTGAATCCTGGGAACTCAGTGGTCACCAAAAGTCCACTGGAGTCAGTGGTTTTTCTGTAGCCAGATGTTTCTCTGGTGCTGCCCAGCCCTGAGGTCCAGATGAACCTCTTCCACCCATGGTCCCACAGCTGTTTATAAAATAATCACTCAGAGGCTTATATTAATTACAAACTGAATAGCCTATGGCTTCAGCTTCTTGCTAGCTAGCTCTTTCATCTTAAATTAACCCATTCCTACTATTCTATATTTTGCCATGTGGCCGTGGTGTTACCAGTCTGCTGACATCTTATTGCTCCTTTGGGGACTGCTGGCATCTCTCTCGACCCCACCCTTTTTCTCTCTGTCTCTCTGCTTAGATTTTCTGCCTGGCTGTAAGCTTTCTTGCCATAGGCCAACACAGCTTTACTTATTATCCAGTAGGAGCTACACATATTCTCGGCATACAGAAAGACATCCCACAGCAGTTTTTCAAGTTCATTGTCTCACGTTGATGGAGATTAAAGATTTGGAGTTATGTGGGAGTATGAAGGTGAGCGCACGCCTCAGTCAGAGAAATTATAGAAAGTGGGAAGTTATGGAAAGGAGAGACACTGCCTGAGAGAGGGAGGGGTTCCTAAGAGGTAAATCAGTTGAGCAGGTGGGTTAGGGTTTTGATCCAAAGGTTGAGGTGATTTCCATTAAGGCTGGTTAATTCTCTGGGCATATTGCAAACTCAACTAATGGAGGGCTCATGTGATCTGTAAATGTCCCCACAGCCCAGCTGGGGAGATGACCATATGCTGTTCACACTCAGCTCACCAAGGTAGGGGTGGTCGAGACCTTGCTTTCCACCCCTGTCTTACAGTTAGTTAGTTTTTCACCTCTGTCTGCTCCCTGTTAACCTCTAATCGCTGACCTTTCCGGTGTCCCTTTGGCTGTTAATTAGACTCAGTGCTCTCTGTTCTCCTGGTTACATGATCAGCTTGCTGTTTCACATTGGTGAGGGGCTAGCTCCATCACACTCTCCAGAATGCACCAGTTTCCTGTGGTTTCCTCATTGATATTCCTCATGGATTGTCTTTGGAGTGGTCCAGGGTGGTCTGGACTAGGTGGAATCTTCTTGTTAGAAGCTATCCTCACCCATAATGCAGTCTGTTAGATTTGATGCATTAGAAGCAAGGGGGAGGACAAGGAGCCTCTGCCTTTCTTCTTACCTCATCAGGGTGGCGACCTCAAAGCTGCAAGCCCTCTTCTTCCTCTCCCTTGGTGTTCTGATTACAGTCACTTCAACACCAGCCTTCCTTCTCATCCCAACAACTGTGATCAATGTGTACTTTTCACCGTGGGCCCCTTTCTTTCATTATCTATAGTGAGCAAACTCTGCTCATACCAGAGAGAAGTGAAAATGTATGTTCACATAAACATGAATTATTGTGCATAATAGTCAAACACGGACACAACTCAAAGAATTAACAGCTAAATGAGACTTGATATATGCAGATAATGGAATATTATCTGTCAGTCAAGAAAAAAGTGAAGTATTGATGCATGCTACAATGCAGAGGAACCTCAAAGACATTAGGATGCTAATAAGAAAGAAGCCAGACACACAGGACATGTTGTCTTGGTAACTTTTCCATTGCTGTGCTAGAACACCATGACCAAGGCAACCTACACAAGTATTATTTGGGGCTTATGGTTCCCGAGTCCATCACTATCATGGCAAGGAAGTGTGACAGTGGGTGGGCATGACGATTGGAGCGGGAAGCTGAGAGCTGAGGGCTCCTATCTTGAGTTACAAACAGGAAGCAGAGAGAGAGAGAGAGAGAGAGAGAGAGATAGAGAGAGAGAGAGAGAGAGAGAGAGAGAGAGAGAGAGAGAGAGAGAGAGGAACTCAAAACGGTGAAAGTCTTTGAGCTCTCAAAGCCCACCCCCAGTTACACACTTGCTGTGTATAACGTGTACATCAATTGCTTCTCTGTCTTTTGTCAAAGATTACGTACAGCTGCACTTCAATAAAGTTACATGAAGATTCTAATATGTATATAGAGCTTAACACACACACACACACACACACACATATATATATATATATATATATATATATATATATATATATATATATATATATTACAGTGGAAGTGCTGGAGAGATGGCTCAGCAGTTGAGAGTATGTACTGCTTCTGTAGAGGACCTGAATTCGATTCCCAGAACACACATTAGGTGGTTAACAACCATCTGCACCTCCAGCTCCAGAGAGATTTAATGCCCTCTTCTGGCCTCTGCAAACATCTGCACTCAAGTACACACACACACACACACACACACACACACACACACACACACACACACACGGGGTGTGGTGACACAAACCTTTAATCCCAGGAGTTGGGAGGCAGAGGAGGGCAGATCTCTGTGAATCCAAAGTCAACCTGGTCTACACAGCAAGTTCTAGGGCTATGTACTAAAACCCATCTCAAAAAAATAGTCTAAGAGGAAACCTACAAAAACGAGGGAATTTTCATGTCTGTATGTGTGCACATCCATCTACATACATAAGTAGATTAATGGGTATATGTACACATTGCTAGGAGCCTTGTATTTGCACACACATGTTAGAATCTTCATATATACATGGACATATATGTCAATACTCATAGATGAATACCCATATAACTATCAGGGAGCTGCTTCCTCTGCGTTGAAATGCCCTTTCCTGGAGGAAAGGAGGAGGCTCACAAGAGTCAAGAAGCTCTCAGAACTTACAAAGGCCAGGAAGCCCAGAAAGGTACAGGATTCACAACATCCCTCCCCAGGCTACAGAAGCAATAAAGGATTCTAGGGCAAGGGAGCTCTTCCGGAGACTGCACATTGTTCAGGGGGCTCCAGGCATGCAGCTTTCATGGCATGCTAGGGTGGGCTCTTCAGTGACGTATCTGTCTTTGAGTCACCCACACCCCTGTTAGTAACACCAAAGAAACTCATTGGCTCACCAAACTGGACGTGGGTGAAATCATTTCTGTTGTCTATAATCTCTGCTCTCTCTTGAGTAACTTAGCTCTTGTTCACATTTCCCTAGGAAAAATTACACAGCAGATACGCACATGCACATATATAGTAGCTACACTGTGCATACATATAAAATAGACATATATGCACACATACAGTAGACGCACACATAGGGAAGACATAGATTTTGATATACATACACACATGCATAATGGGTACTATTGTTATTCTCATGTTCAGATGAAACAGCTAAGGCACAGAGAGGCACAGGGACTTGCTGAGGGGAGGTAGAAGTCATATCCCACTTGACTACAGGATAGAGGGTCGGCTTTGGCAGCAGTGACCCAAAGCTGTTGGCAGGTGAGCAACTTGGGAACAGAGCGAGGCTTCCATCCTTGGCTGCCTTGAGGATCCTCGGGACTCCATGGGCCAGCATGAGTGCTGTTGCCTTCCAAGAGCACCTAGTGGTGTGGTCCTAGCAGGCAGGCTTGAGGGGGAGGCTGTGTCTTTATGCAGCCCTCCCTGTGCCCTGTGTCATTTCTCACCCGTTCTGTCCCCGAGGGCAGCCATTCCAAGAGCACCTCTGCCTCACGTGACAGAAAAAGTGACAGTGGGTAACTTGTCTCCGATCTGCGGCTCCTCTGTCTAGCAGTATACTGTAGCTGGAGTTGTTGGGGATTTCCAGGATCTGGTGCCAGAGGCGTACATACCCTCTGTCCTCAGTCTGCCCCAGCCATTCTCCAGGCCTTGGTGCAGGCTGGCCTCCTGCTCCCCAGCCTTGCTGGAGGAAGACCTCCCCCCCCCCCCCCAACCAAATCTTCAGGACACTTAGGATCCCTGAGCCTGAAGTACTGCTCTCAACAAGCCGCCCAGACCAGTAGCCTGGGACAGTAGTTGCCACAGCCCAAGCAGGAGTCGGGTCCTGGGAGATGGGTCTATTTCATGGGCCTCATGCTGTGTCCTCTCCCAGCCTTGGGTTCTTGTTTACAAAGCAGGGTTGGGCACCATGATGGAAGAGCCCTGTGGTCCCCGACGGCCTATGGTGCCAGCGTCAGTGGGAGATGAGCAGGGCAGAGGAGGTGGAGGCATGTTGGGAATGGGGCAGGCTGGAGGGGAATTTACCATCAAGTAGTTTACCGGGCGACTTAGGTGCAGCTGGTGTTGCTTGAAGCACCCTCTGGGTGCCAGGGTAGGGCTTGGCTTTATAAGCTTGGTCCCTCCAGTCCCCTTCAGGAACCAGCTCTGAAGGTGAGGGCCACCTGAAGGAGGAGCCTCTGAGGACAGTTTCTTCTTTCAGCTCAGGGAAAGGCTAGGCCTGGCAGCGCACCCCCCGCCCCCAGCAACCTGCCATGAAAGCTATTTTTATGGAGTTGCTCTCCCTCAGGACCCCCCCACCCCCAGGTTTCTGATGTTGGCTGCTGCTTCATCCTGTCTGGGCAGAGCAGGTGGGATTGTAGAGAACGAAGTGGGGATGAGGCCATGTGTCCCTTCATTAATGACAGGTCCACACAGCATGGGGCGCAGAGGCCATGCTGAGATTTGTCCCTGTGTTTAATTCATCTTCCAGGGGCTTGAGTTTAATGATATATTTATCTGCAGAAAAGAGGGGAGAGGCTGGAGGCAGAGAGCTACCGGGCCAGAGAGACAGGGTGAGAGACAGGGGGAAGGGGAGCATGGGAGAGGCATGGCAGTGTGTGTGTGTGTGTGTGTGTGTGTGTGTGTGTGTGTGTGTGTGTGTGTGACACAAGAGAGGCTTTCTAAGAAAGTTGTCTAAACTTCTTTATGATAAGACAAAAGAGACTTCCAGAAGAGAGACAAAGAGGCTGGGTACTAGGGCGTACACAGGTAGAGGCAGAAACAGCCACATGCTTGAGTTTTACCTTTTTCGGGGTGTTTTACCTGGCTTTACCTTTTTCAGCGTGTCTGACTTTGGATAAACTACAGTTATAACTCCAAGGTGCAAAGAATGAAAATAACTAAATCATGTAATTTTTTAAAAATGAGATTTAAAAGCCGAGGTATGTGGCCTGGAGATTGTGCTTTCCTAGCATGCATCAATTTGGGGGTATTAAAAAATCTGGGTGTGATGATGCATGCCTGTGATACCAGCTCTCAGGAGCTGGAGGTGGGAGGACCAAAAGGTCAAGTTTTTCCTCAGCTACAGAGCAAATTCAAGGCCAGCCTGAGCTACATGAGACCTGGTCTCAATAAATAAATATGTAAGTAAATAAACAAATAAATAAGGAAAGAAAAAGAGAGAGAGAAAGGAAGGAAGGAAGAAAGGAAGGAAGGAAGGAAGGAAAAAAGAAAGAAAGAAAGAAAGAAAGAAAGAAAGAAAGAAAGAAAGAAAGAAAGAAAGAAAGGGAGAGAAAGAAAAATTTTAAAAATGATGTGATCCTTGCTAGTTTTATGTCAACTTGACACAAGCTAGAGTCATCTGAAAGGATAGAGCCTCAACTGAGAGAATACCTCCATAAGATCTTAATCAGTGATTGACAGGGGAGGGCCCAGCCTATTGTGGGTGGTACCATCCCTGGGACTGGTGGTCCTGAGGTCTATAAGAAAGCAGGCTGAGCAAGCCTTGGGGAGTAAGTCAGTAAGCCACACCCCTAAACAGCCTCTGCATCAGCTCCTGCCTCCAGGTTCCTGTCCTGTTTGAGTTCCTGTCCTGACTTCCTTCAGTGATGGACTACAACGTGGAATTGTAAGCTGAATAAGCCCTTTCCTCCCCAACTTGCTCTTTAGTCATGGTGTTTCATCACAGCAATAGTAACCCTAACTAAGACAGATATGTAATCCTTGAAACATCCCCTTCCTATTATTTCTCTTTCTAGCTAGATGTCTTGCTCTCTTGGGGAGCAGGTGCTGGCATGGAGATGGGCCAACAGCTCAGGCACTCTGTAAACGTTGACCATGGGTGGACTGTGGGCAAGCCTTCCCAGGAGCGTCAGTCCAAGGAAGCGTTGGACAGCAGCTGGCGTCTGAGGTGGGTTGACTGTGGTATCTGAATGGCCTCCCAGATTACACCTGACTGTGGCCCCAGCCTCTGTCCCTCCCCAGATGTGCTCTGGAAACCGCTGCCCCTCCTTGTGACTCCTTGATCAGCCAGGCTGGTTGCCATGGAAACTGGTGGCTTTCCACAGGACAAAGCAGGGAGGCTCAGCAATGGACAGCAACTGAAAAACACATTGTGTGGCTTTAGAGTGAGCGTGGGAGGCTGTGGGGGCAATAAAGACTTCGCTGACACGTGTTTAGGGGAAAAATAATAACAAAACCTCCACAAGCCCCAGGTGGAAAAGGAATTTGAGTATATCCACGCTTCTCTTTACCTGTTAATGGCTTTTTTTTTTTTTTTTTTTTTTTTTTTTTTTTTTTTTTTTTTTTTGCCCCCGTGGATACCGATCCTAGCAAACCCCAGTGACAAGGGGCAGGTGGAGGACTAGGCTGTCAGGCCGGCAGCCGGGAGCTTCCTCATCTGTCCTGTCACCCCAGTGTACTCCTGTCAGGGTCCTGAGACCTGCTGTTCCTATGGTTACCCATCTGCATCAGCTTTGGAATGGCAGGCCTGGGAGGGGGGCGGGGCAGAGAGAAGCAGGCGACAGGATCCTTTCTAGGAGACTCTGAAACATCCTGGGCTGATGACAGTGTCCAAGGTTAATTTCATTTGTTAGTTTAAAATTTTAGGTTAAGGGTGTGCTAGCAAGACGGCGCAGCTGTTGTAGGTGCCCGACAACAGGGCTGGTGACCTGAGTTCATGAAGATTTTTTTTTTTCTTTAAATTTAGGGTGGTAAGAAGATTCAGGAATTCTCTCAGGCTAAAAACATAAAAATATACAAGAGAGAACCATCTTTCAAACTTCAGACAGGGGCAGTGTCAACTATGAAACCCAGGAGACCGACGAGGGGGGTCCAGGGGGGGAACTCCATCCAGCAGAGAACATGGGGAGGTAAGCCAGCAGGGCCCCGCAGTGTGCTGCCCTGAGCAGAGGGTGGAGTGGGTGGAAACTGAGGCAGCTGGGGCCGCAGGACATAACACGGGAATGGAGATAGTGTAACAGTCTTCATTGTGCTTTCTGAATCACCTCGTAGACCCCCCCCCCCACGGGAGTGTCTGCCAGTGTGTTTCCAGAAAGACTCACCTGAGGAGGGGAGATGAGTCCAGCCACCCTGTGGGCGGAGTCAGGCTGAATAAAAAGAAGGAACTGAGCTGAGTACCCGCATCCATCTCTCTGCTTCCTCCCTCACACTCCTGCTGCCTTTACTTCCCCACCATGACGGTCTGTGATCTCCAAACATGAGTCAAAGTAAGCCCATCCCCCCTTCTCCTCCCTTCCCTTCTCCCTTCCTCTCTCTCTTCCTTCCTTCCCTCCCTCCCTCCCTCCCTCCTTTCCTCTCTCTCTCTCTCTCTCTCTCTCTCTCTCTCTCTCTCTCTCTCTCTCTTCCTTAAGTTGTTTTTGTCGGGTATTGTCACATCAGTGAGGACGTCACCACCACAGACAGATGACAGACAGAGAGGTGACAGATGGAAACAGACAGACAGCTTTGAGTAGAGCTGTGTTCTCCATGTTTGAACTTTGCTATAATAATGCATGATAATGCATGAGGTGGGGTTGGAGGTGCAGCTGAGTGGTAGAGACTTGCCTAGCATGTGTGAACCCTTGGTTTGATCCTTAGCAAAGGGGCATGGGATGGAAATGGGGCTAGAATAAGTACCGAGTAACCACCAAAATCCAGTAGGCTGAGGGATTCTCTGAGCTCACGAGCTCATTGAGGGCTGGGACTAATGTTCTCCCACCAGAACAGATAGATCTCAAAAGATGTGGGTGTCAGATGGAGCCTTAGTGCTGGAGCAAATCAGACGTACAATAATGGCTGTTTTGAATCCACCAAACATAGCTCGAAAATCAAAAGTCAGAAGATCAAACTGACCTCAGGGACTTAACTGCAGGCCTAAACATTGATGATAAAACCCACTGTGCTCAACATCCAGCATGGCCCATGGCCCAAGAGAAAAATCAGCCTGCTGACTCAGACCCTCAAATGATAGATGCGATAAAACTTACAAATGGTGATATTAAAACAGCTCGTCTGACTGCCCAGTAAGACAGAGGGGAGCACAAACTGACACAGAGAGAGAAGTGAAAAACACAGAAAAGACACAAGGGAAACTTCCAAAGCTGAAACATACAGCGAATGAGTTGAAAACTGTACTGCTTAGGATTGAGAGCAAAGTAGAAACTGCTAAGGAAGAGGCCAGAGAGCTTGAAGATGAAGCCACGCAAGCCTCTGAGATAGAGCATAGATTCCATCAAGATGAGAGAGAGGGGGAGGGGACATGTGGAAACAGAACAAGATGGTGGATTAAAATCTAAACATATTATATTAAACATAAATGAGCTAAATACTAGAATGAAATAGAAAGATGGTCATTTGGGCTAAAAATAGACCAAGGTTCAATGATATGCCATTCATAAGAAACCCATTTTGATTTAAAAGGCTCAGATTAACAGAGACACATATGCTACACGAACACCAGAAGGAAGCTGGTATGGGCCTGTGGGTGTTAAGTGGACGTCAGAATAAAGAATATTGTCGGTCAGCTTATACAGTGGTACAGCAGTTCTGCCCCTGTAGGAAGTGAGTGGGTCTGGAGAGACAAGAAGCGGACACCAAGAGAAGTGAAAAGGGGAAAAATAAGATCTATACATGCTGCTGAAGAGTTCAATGCTCCTTCCCCAGTAACTGAGAGACCATGTCAATAGCAAGCAATCAATAGTAAGTAAGTGGTCAGAACTTGACTTAGATGACCTCTGGAACACTCTACATGGCACCAGCAGAGCACATACTTCTTCCAAGACTGCTATGTACTTGGCTGCAAGCAAGTTTCATTCCAGAGAAGAGGATTTAGGTCATGTGAGTGTTCTTCCTGATCACAACTAAAGCCAATTTAAATCAGAAACCTATAACAGAAAGATACAGTTCCTCACGGGCTGGGGAGCTGCTGGCTCGGGCTGTAGAGTGCTTGCTTGGTAAGCAGGCAACCTGAGTTTGCATCTCCCTCACCCAAGGTACAAGCCAGGCGTGGCAGTGTGTGCCTGTAACCCCGGTGCTGGGGAGGTGGAGGCAGGCTTCCTGGGGCCAGCCACTGTAACGGCATTGATGAGCGCCAGGCTCAGTGAGGTACTCTGTCCAAAAATTAAGGAAGAAGACTAGCAGCTTGAGCGCATGCGCGCGCACACACACATACACATTCCTCAAATGCTTAGGAATTTGAAAAGCACACTTTTGAATACTTCATGGATCAAGGAAGAAACCACAGTTTAAATACATTTAAAGGTGAATTAAAATTACATCATCATTTATGGAATTCAGCTAAGGCAGCGATTGAAGTAAAATCTATATCAATAAATGATTCTATCACAAAACAAGAAGATCCTTAAATCATGGGTCTGAGCTCCTAGGGGCTGAGGTGTAGTTCAGTGGTAGAGTACATCTTTACTGTACCGTAGGCCCTGGGGTAGAGAGAATCTGAGAGTCCAAGTGATGAAATTTGACAAAGAAGAAAAACAATCCATGTAAGCAGACAGTGTAAAGATTGGACCTGGGAAGTGGGTCATTTGGTAGATCGTTTGCCTGTTTGCCTAGTGAATGAAGCTCTGAGCTGGACCCCAGCACCACATTATGTGGGTGAGGTGGAGCACATCTGTTATCCCAGCACTTGGGTGGTATAGGCAGAAGGTTTATGACCAGAAGTTCAAGGTCATCTTCACCTACAGAGAGTTTGGGATCAGCCTGGGTTATGTGAGACCCTGTCTCAAAGTAAACAAATGTATATAAAGATAGGAGTAGCAACCAGTAAAATTGAAGGAAGGAACAGAGAAAAATTATTGAAATAGGGAAATGAATAAAACAGACAGATGTCTAGCACAGAAAAAAGATTATGTTTATCTATATCAGAAATGAAATCAGGAGCACTACTACAGTCCATATAGACACAGGATAATAAAAGTATCTGAACAGTATTTGACCTCTGATGAAGTGGACAGATGTCTTAAAAGGCATAAACAAAACAGATATGAATAAATCTGCAGCTTAGAATGTTCTCCCAAGGACATCCAGGCTTATATGACTCACTTGCAAGTTTTAGCACACACTTAAAAGAGAAAGAATATTAACACCACACGAATTGTTAGGAGACAGAAGAGTGAGGGACTCCCCATTCATTTCGTAAAGCCAGCTTTACTTTGGTACCCAAACTAGATGAAGACATTACAAAAAAATAAAATCAGCACACTGACATATACCATGAACTTAGATGCATAAACAGTACTATCAAATGAAGCCAGTGACATTTTGAAAAGCTAATAACACAGCATGCTCAAATGTGGTCTATCCCAGGAAACAACCCAAGAATCCTTCAGCAGATGAAGGGGTAGACAAGTCCCGCTGTGTCTGTACTCTGGATATGGATGATTCAGCACTAAACAGGCTGGAGCTGCAGATCTATGCAGCAGTTTAGATGAATCTCCAGGGCATCTTGCCAAGCACAAACACACACACACACACACACACACACACACACACACACACACACACACACACACACGCACATCCTGACCTTCCCAAAAGTTCCACATTGCAAGATTCTATTTGCATAACGTTACTGAATTAACAAATTGCAGCATTGTATGGCACCCTGGCTCCTGGGGGTTAGGAAGCTGGAGGCAGTGGGATGGAGAAGAAGGCTCTGAAGTGAGTGTGAGGGATCCCCAGGGAGACAGAGAAATCCTGCATTTTGAATGTGTCCGGGTTGATATCTTGCATCAGAAATTGTCTCCTAGGTTTTGCAAGGTTTACCACTGAAAGAAAGTAGGTAAATGGTATGAGGAGTCTCCCTGCTTCTTGTAACTGTATGAAAAACCACAGTTATTAGAGAATAAAAATTTTAATTTAAAAGAACTCACAGGGGAAGATAATGACTATATCCAGTGCTGCTAAAAGACTGGGAACAAGAATATCCGTTTGCTACTAGAGGGAATAAAAATGGGCATGGTTGCTTTACCCTGGTGGGGTAAAGGTGATTTCCACTGAGCCTGATGACCTGAGTTTACTTCCTGAGACCCATATGGTGAAGGGAAGGAGAGAACCGACTCCTGGAAAGGTCCTCTAACCTCCACACTCCGGTACACACATACAGACACATACAGACACAGACACAGACACAGACACAGACACGCACGCACGCACGCACGCACGCACAAATAAATGAGTAAATGGAGTTTTTCAATATTTTATCCAAGTTTTATTATAAGTGATAATAATTACAGCATTTGAAGGGGAGGAGCTAATTCCACACAAAATGGAAGAGTATAATATACCCATTAAACTGCTAAAAAAATAGAGTGGTAAGGCTATAACAGAGGTCACTTAAGGTCCCTTAGTGTTGTCATCATAGTGTGACCAGAATCACCTTCCCAGCTTAAAGCTGGAGATTCCAGAAGCTGTTTCATACTCTGGTGCAATGGAAAAAAAGAAAAAGAAAAAAAAAAGGAAAAGAAAAAATGTAATTTTAAAGTTCTTTTTCTTTTTTTGTTAATGGGGAGCTTTTGTCTTTGCTCACCACCTCTCCCAACAAGCCTGATTGCTAAGAGCTGATGGCAGTGGATTGGAGGAAAGAGTGTCTAGGCATGGGTGTGGCAGAGGGCATCAAGGATTCCAGAGGTCAACAAGGAAGGAGGGTGACAATGGGCTCCATTTGTCTAGAGCATAGGAGAGTGAGGCAGGGGCAGAGAGGCGCTGAGAGATGAAGTGGGTGCTGGGGTCACCGAGGAGGGGTCTGGACACAGCTCCACTGGTCCCACTGAGGCCTGTTTGTGTAGACTAGAAGCTGTGCAGACTAGCAGGTTGCCCAGTTAGGACAGAGGTTCCTTCTGGAAAAGCATTAGGGTAAACAGCCTTGGAGAAAAGGACTCACAATCCCCTGCCAAACGTCCCCATTCATGCCACCACTTAGAGGCATGCCTTCCCTGGGTGCTGTCACCTAGGCTGTGGTGGCAGTGGTTGCTTCAGTGATCCCTTGTTATCTATCCATACAGACCTAGCTGCTGTCTGTCCCCGGAGGGTGGCTTGGCTGAGCCCTGGCATTGGCATTGTAGCTGTTCCCAACCCAAACATCTTGGTCGGTGCACACAGGGTAGGTTCACATGTTTCTGCAAGTACACAGTGCTCTGTGAACTCCACAGGCTCCTCTGTCTGTGTGTGCTCCCTGTGTGTCTTTTCTACAGGGTGCTCCCTTGCATGTGCTCCTCACAGTGTGCTCCTGAATCTGTGCAGCTTCCATCCATCCATCCATCCATCCATCCATCCATCCATCCATCCATCCATCCATCCATCCATCCATCCCTCTGCACACACAGTAACCTCCCTAACACAGGACCTGGCCCTCTTTCCCCAGGCCCAACAGAGTGCTCCTCTTACTGTATTCATGTTCACTCCCTCCAGCTACATAGTTCCCATGGACACACACACATAACCTGTCATTTCCCACAACACCTTCCATGGCAGATATTGTCTTTTGAAAATCCAGTGTGTAAAATCAATTAGTTTCCATTGCAATCTGGAACTCTTTATTCTTTTGAAAAAGCAACCAGTGCCTGGGCTTGCTTGTCATCATTAACAAATGTCCCTGGAGTCCCTTTTGCCCCACTTTTCCAGACCTATCCACAGATGTTTAGTCCCTTTGGTAGTCAATATTTTAAATATACATACCAAAAAATGTAAAAAAAAAAAAAAGTATTAAAAAGAACCATAGAAAAATAGACTGGAGTGGGCGGGGCATGATTGTGATTGACAAGGTGAGCAGATGGTCTTACTCAGGGATCACACTGATTGGAGAAGCAACTGAATGAACTGAGGAAGTGGGCCAAATCGGTGTCCAAGGGAACAGTGTTCTTGACAGAGGGAACAGCAGTTAGAAGGGCCCTGGAATCACAGCCCAGGACATTTGAGGCAGAGCAGGTATGTCACTGTTGAAGTCAGTCACCCCCTGCCATCACTAGCGGCTCTAGAGTATACCTCTAATATACCCCAAACTTGTTTGTTTCACTGTGCCTCTGTGGCTGTCACCTGAATTCAGGTCACCATCCTCTCCATCTGGTGAAGTCTCTTCCATTTTCACTCTGACACCTACATACACATTTTTCCATCCATCTATCCTCCACACAGCAGCCAGAGTCTTTTGGCCATGGAAAGTTGGATTATGATTCTTAATCTATCACTCTTCCCCACAGTAATCACCTGCCCTTTTCAATAGGAATAGTCAATAACTCTTGTTTAGACTGGACCCATGCACATCATTGTTCTGTTGCTAAGGCACTTGGCCATGTGCCTTCCCTTGGTAAAGGAAACACTCATGGACACGATACATTAGATATGGCATTAGGTGAACTCACATAGTCATCTTTATATACCTGCCATCTTCCATAAGGCAGGCATCCCTTGGAAACCATTGGACACAGATGAGAAATGAATACAGAAGACCCAAGATCAACTAGTAGGGAGACCCACAACCATCCCTAGCTGGTGACCTTTGGTGGATAAATAAATAAACAATGTTGAGGCCCCTGAGCTTAAAGAGTTGCTACAGGGCATTATTGTAACAATAGCTAACAAAGGTGTCATTACACAGAAACTAAGATATAAGCTTGACACTGGCAGCCTGTAAAGTCCTACCTGCCTGTCCACTGTTGTGGAATATTGTTTTAAAATGTGCCACTGTTTAAGATGTTTATGCTGTGGAATATTGTTTAATGATGCAAAGATGCATTGCATTCTTCTGTCTAAAACATCTGGTCTAATAAAGAGCTGAATGACCAATAACAAGGCAGGAGAAAGAATAGGTGGAGCTGGCAGGCAGAGAAAATAAATAGGAGAAATCTGGGAGAAGAAGATCAGGGAACAAGAAAAGAAGGAGAGAGAACATCAGGTGCCAGCCACCTAGCTACACAGCCAGCCATGGAGTAAGAAGCAAAGAAAGGTTTATAGAAATAGAGAAAGGTAAAAGCCTAGAGACAAAAGATAGATGGGATGATTTAAGTTAATAAAAGCTGGCTAGGAACAAGCCAAGCTAGGGCTGTGCACTCATAAGTAAGAATAAGACTCCGTGTGCATTTATTTGAGAGGTGGGTGGCAGGCCTCCAAAAGAGCCAACGAGCCAAAGAATATAAAAATAACAACAGTCTACTTTGATCTTATGTGGGCCATTCTGCATTCTTCACACAACGTTTCAGCATCTGCTTCACTCTCAAATATACCATTGAACACTAACTATTGCAGAAGCCCCTGGACATGAAGACAAATTCTCTCTGCCTAGAAATCTCTCTCTCTCTCTCTCTCTCTCTCTCTCTCTCTCTCTCTCTCTCTCTCTCTCTCTCTGATTCCTTCAAGGGCAACTCCGATTTTAAAAGTCTCTGTTCAAATATCACCACCTTAGAGAAAGCGGTCAACTTGGTGTAGTGCTCACTATCTTTCATAGAACTTACTGCTTTCTGAAACTATTTTTAATGACATTGACTGGTTTAACTTACGATGCATGGAAATGTGCAACCAAAGTTAACTCACTGAAAAGGCTGCTGAGACTGATGAACCTCAGCAACATGGGCTGGGAGTATAAGAAGAGCACAGACTAGGAAACTGGAAAAGAGGCATCACTACAGGTCTTACAGACTTACAAGTAAATAATGAGTGCATAACAGACTTACAAGTGAATGATGAGAGGGTGACATGGATAAGCCTATGTCAATAAATGTAAAACTTAAAAGAAATGAATAACTCCCTGAATAACACAACTTTATAAAATAGATTCAAGACACAGCCAACCTGAGTAATATTTTATGATTAAAGCTGAAACCTATAAATTAAAATCTTTTCACCAAAAGAGAAGCTGTAGTAGGCTCAGATGGCTTTACTGGTAAATTCTTCTCATTTAAGGAAATTGTATCATTAATCTTATACTGTTTCAGGGAATATAAGAAACACACCCACACCCCCCCACACCCACACCCATACACCCCCCCCCCCACACACACACAGAGAGAGAGAGAGAGAGAGAGAGAGAGAGAGAGAGAGAATCACTTCTCAACTTTTTTTATGATGACAGCATAACTTTGATATCAAAATTTGTTAAGAACACTGAAAATCAAAACCAGTGATACATGAAATAGATACTATGTTACAATCAAGTGGGTTTGTCTCAGGAATGCATTTTAAAGATGATCATGCAGGGCTAGAGAGATGGCTCAGCATTTAAGAGCACTTGCTACTCTTCCAGAGAACACAAGTTATGTTCTCAGCCTCCATGTCAAGTGTCTCACTTGTTACTCCAGCTCCAGGGGACCTGATACCCTCTTCTGGCCTCCACAGGCACACACTAAACACACACACACACACACACACACACACAGAGAGAGAGAGAGAGAGAGAGAGAGAGAGAGAGAGAGAGAGAGAGAGAGAGAGAGAGATGATCATGTAGTTTTCCTCTTTTCCTATAAATGTTCTTCATGGTAATGATTACATGACAAACCAATCTTGCACTACTGAAATCAGCCCAAACTCAGAGAAGGGGCCATTCTGAGTGGCCCATGCATTCCCTACTGGTCCTAGGCCCTGTCACTTGGTTACTCTGCTCTGCCCATATGATCTGATGCTCTCCAAACACCCTCGCAAGGGCCTGCCTAGGTTCCACAGCACTTGCTGCTCCTTGATAGATTGACCTTCTCCCATATTTCTTCATACTGGCTCTCTCACTTCCATTCCTCTGAAGCCACGTGCTCAGTTTACCCACCTGCCCTAAGATTCTCTAAACCAAGCCCTGACCATGTCTAATGCCCTCCCCTGCTTCTATTTGGAACCTTAGCCACAACCCAACGCGCATGAGACGGTCTATTGTTTGGACTATTTTAAGTATCTGTCTTCAAAGCAAAAGTGTCTCAGGACAGGGCTTTGGACTGTTTTTACACCATGGCGTCTCCAGTGTCTAGAATAGCACCTGTCTCTTGGCAGGCACACTTCACACGTACTGGCAGAAAGAGTGAATGCTTCATGCCATTTACAGCAAAATCCCACTCAGCAAACACAAGCTGAGAACCAGAAGTGCTGGGACTACACAGTGACTCAGACCCCCATCTTCCCCTTAGAGCATGGGGGGGGACTTCAGAGGCAGAAGCAAATTGACCCCATGGGCCACATGTGGTTGATTTTGCTGTCTGAGGCAATTGAGTCTATCAACTCACAGCAAATGGTGAATTAGAAATGCTAAGCTGTTGCTTCTAGTGAGAATTCAAGGCGATATTCACCAGGCTCTGCTTACAATATTTTTTTTCATTGGTTAACACATAACTCTGTGTACAACTTTAAGAATCTTTTATGTGTGCTTATGTGCTATGTGTGTGTGTAAGCCTGTGGAGTCCAGAAGACTATGTGTCAGATCCCCTGGAGCTGAAGGTATTGGTGGCTGTGAATTCCCAGACATAGGTGCTAGGAGCCAAGTCCTTCTGCCGGCAGTATGTACTCTTAACTGATGACAAATATGTATTGTGTGTGTATATGCTATACACATGTTCATATGTGCACTATGGATCCACCTGCTCCCAACAAACACATTTGCCATCCCCTACCTGACACACGGCCAGCAGCCACAGCACATTCTCTCCATAGGGGACTTCAAAGCCTTCTGGTACTTAATGACACCAGACACCCTTCATCACTGCACTTGGGGACCATTTTAAACAGAAAAATCACCAAGGAAATGCACCAACTTATTCAGATTGTGGCACTAAGACCTCAGAAGGTGATAATTTGGGCTACCTGATGGGGACTGAAAGACAGAGGGTGCTGGGCCTCAGCTGAGGGCACTCCTGTGGCGTGACTCAACTCCAGTGCACGTGGATGCCCTGAGACTGACTCAGAGCCTGGTGAGTGTGCAGACGCTGAATCTGCTCCCTTTGAGGTTTGCCTGACCGGATCCTATGCAGTTTACCAGGCACAAAGGGACTCAGCCAGGAGAGAAGTTGGAAGATGGAGGAGATGGACAGAGAGGTTGCTCTTCGTTTCAGAAGAAGCCAAGGTCAAGATACCAGGCCTCAAACACCAAGGAAGACCTGGCTGAGCAGACCTGGCTCCCGCGGTTGCCAGGGAGATAACTTCCCCTCCTCCACCCATTGCCCCTTCTGCCAAACATATTTGCAATTTGCTAACCACAGCTGGTTTGAGTGACTCTGGTTGTCAGGTCTGATTTTGTTCTCTGAAAGTCGATTCTGATTTTTAATTCCTCCTCCACTCGCTCCGTGCAGCTGACAGCTCCCTGCAGCACTCACTGTAGCTGGGGGAAATCTCGGGAAAGAGAGGCTGCCTTCACGAGTGAAGACACTGATGTGAGCTTCCCTGACAGCTCGGACTAATTGTCTTGTCTCTGCTCACGACACTAACAGTATTTACATGGGAACAGCTAGGGTTTTACAGCTCCGAGCCACCTGAAATCCTCACCCTCCAATAACGATGCTCAGTGGTTGCCAAGGTGACAGCAGGGGATGGCAGGGATGGGGGAATGGGGTGGGAGAATCTCAGCAGGACCCCTCTGCAGTGGGAGCTCTTTCTCCACTCTCCTGCACCAGCCACCAGGTAAAAAGGCCACAAGAAATGCAGGGGCTTTGCAGATATTATTATTATTATTATTATTATTATTATTATTGAGACAAGTCTCACTGTGTAGCTCCCTATAGCTAGCTTGGAAGTCTCTATGTCTATCAGGCTGGCCTTGAACTTCCAGAGCTCTTCCTGTCTCTGCCTACCAAGTCCTGGTCAATTCGTTTTCTGAGAGCTGATTCAGCTAGACTGGCCAGCCAGTGAGGCCCCGGGATCTAGCTGTCCCCACCTTCCCAGCACTGGGATCACAAATCCATGCCACTACACCCAGCTTTTTAGATGAGTGTGGGAACTGAACTCTGGTCCTCACAATTGTGAGGCAGTCACTTTATCCACTGAGCCGTCTCCCCAGCCCTGGGCTCCCCTTTTCTCAGTAAGGACCTCGTTGAGGAAGTAGTCTGTAGAATGGCCAGGGTCTTGAAGTGCTCAGAGGTGTGGTGGTATTGTGTTCCCCAAAATATTGTGTATTCTAATAAATTTATCTGGGGTCAGAGAACAGACAGCCACTAGATACAAAGGCTAGAAAATGGTGGCACTCACACCTTTAATCCTAGCATTCCAGAGATAGAAATCCCTCTGGATCTCTGTGAGTTCAAGGCCACATTGGAAATAGCCAAGCATGGTGACACATGCCTTTAATCCCAGAAAGCCAGCCTTTAATCCCAGGGAGTGGTGGTAGAAAGATATATAAGGCGTGAGGACCAGAAACTAGAAGTATTTGGCTGGTTAAGCATGTGGCTGGTTAAGCTTCAGGCTTTTGAGCAGTAATTCAGCTGAGACCCATTCCGGATGAGGACTCAGAAGCTTCCAGTCTGAGGAAACAGGACCAGCTGAGGATCCGGCGAGGTGAGATAGCTGTGGCTTGTTCTGTCTCTCTGATCTACCAGCATGGACCCCAATAACTCGCCTCGGGTTTGATTTTATTAATAAGAACTTTTAAGATTCCTGCTACACAGAGGTGTATGTGGCTTCTGGTTTTTTGACTCTTTCATGTTTGATGTCCATTGCAGCCTGTCAGCCAGCACTCGTTTACTGAGCGTCTACTACACCTCCAGCCCAGTGTGGCCCTGGGGACAGGACACACAGTGAACTGGAGAGCTGGGGCTCCTGACCCCACTGATACACGATGTGGACACCAACACTCTGCATGTGTTGGTCCAACTCATTTAAGACAAGAGGCAGGTAGGAGAAACTGAGAGCAGGGGCTGCAGGGTGACCTAAGCCAGCTCAGGTGACCTGCGAAAGCTCCCAGGCAGAGGCGGAAGAGGAAACAGAAACCAGCTCTGTGGAATGGTGCGATTAGAGGAAGAATCTCAGCAAAGGCCCTGTGGCAAGAGGGCAGGTGAAGAGTAATTAAGCTCACGCCTCTCAATAGTAGAATGGCATTTAATAGAGGGATGCTGAGAAGAACGGGATGCTGAGATGAAGCCATATATACACACATAGCCAAGAAGAATGGACAGCTGAATTAAAAAAAAAAAAAAAAACATCAACAATTTCCAGAATTTAAAATCCTGAATCATGACATGACACTAGTGGAATTCAGGTGTTTCTGGTATATAGACTGCTCTCACCCAATGTGAGGTTGAACTGTTGACCTTGTGTACATCCTACTTCACAAATGAGTCTGTCAGATACGCTAAGCCTAGAGGCTGAAGATAATGCCCCAACACTGTGGAGAAACCTCGGATGACTGCCCAAGCAGCTGGCTGTTTCTGTCAACTCACAATTTTTTGGAAGTTGCTTACATGTACTTCCTGTTTTTATTTTTGTTAGCTAATATTATTTCCTTTTTGGGTCTCTGAGGGAGTTGAAGATTAGTTAGTTATGGTTGAAGATTAATTAGGATAGAAAGTGAATTAGATACAATAGGATAGATAATGGAATTATTTTCTCATTCAGAGAAATGAACTAGACATTGTTTAGGTATTTATTACTTGTATATATTGTATATAGTTATTGTACTTTTGTATATAGCTTTTCTTATGTTAGTTATAAGCTTTTTCCTTTTTATTAAAATAGAAAAGGGGAAATATGGTGATATTTTATTTGTATTCAAATGTTATTTGTATGTTAATAAATAAAATTGCCCAGGGGTCAGAGCTATTAGCAAGCCATAGGAAAACAGGGCAGTGGTGGCATACACTTGTAATCCCAGCACTTGGTAGGCAGAGCGAGGTAAGTCTCTGTGTGTTCAGGGATACAGCCAGTATTGGATACACGTGCCTTTAATCTCAATACCAATCATAGAAAACCTGAAGGTCTATACAGACAGGCCGTGACGAGGTGGTCATGTGGTTGGTTTTACAACCAATGAGAAGGCAGAACAGAAACACTATAAAAAGACAGACACATAGGAAGTAGTTCTGGTTTGGAGAGGTAGGACCACCGCAGGAGGAAGGGTAAGATTTTAGCTCTTAGCTCTGACCCCTTGACTTTCTTCTTTGCATTGGTTCTGTGTTTCTTATTTAATAAGACGGTTGGTTGCATCTACAGGCATGCCTGTGGAAACCTTAGAGGCTGTCTTATGATACCCTGCTACTGTTTTATAGATAAGAAGCTGAAATGTGGTTTGCTCAAGGTCACACTATTGGAGAAATTATTTTGGCCACTCCACGTAGTTAAAAGGATATTTATTTAATGCCGTAACTCACAAATTAAGTAATGGGTAGGTCGCAGGGTCTGGGGAAGGTGTGACGCAGTCCAGCGGTGTTCTCCGGAGCTCTGCACAGTCAACCTCCACCGTTCAGTGTCCCGGCACCAAGAAAGCGCACAGAGAGAGCGCTCGCCCATCCAGCTCTCGGGTCCCCCGGCGCCTCCCCTGGCGCCGCCTCGTAGGCGTGACAGTTGCCAGAGTCTCAATGGGGGTTGGAATTTCCAGATCCAAGCTGGAATGGCTACCCACTACATCATACAGTAAGGACCACAGGGGTATTGGCTCCTGGGAACCCCTGTCCTGTCTTGGTCTTGGTCTCTAGCTACCATCAGGCTCACTAGTTCCAATCTCTTTGGGCTTTGTTCTTGATCACAGGCGACTTACTGGATGTCATCTAGATGTTGACTCGGTGGGGGCGTCCCCTGAAGGATATTCCTGAAGGTCTAGGTAAGAGAGAGAAACTCCAGTGCAAGGAAGCAGGCTGCCTTGGCCACTCACATTTCCCAGGTTGGGATGGACAAGCCAGCAGAACCAGGTATATGTCCTGCCTTCTCCTCCCGAGACTGAGTCCATGCCTTCTTGTCATAGTCCCACTAGTGGCGAGATGGTGTGTGTGCGCACGTGTGCACACGCGCATGAGCGCGCACAAACTTCTGATGTCCTCCTTCAGTGGTAAAGTAGCATTTCCTGGTGGGAGGCTTTGCCAGAGGCCCCGATGGACTTGGGAATCCCAGGGCTGAAGGCAGGCAGCTCCACTAAAGAGCATCTTTTCCCCAAGGATCACCGTGGCTTTGCAAAGGGGGGGAGGGTATGGGTTTGGGCATCTTTGCACATTCTTGAGCCTTGTGAGTTTCCCTAGCTTCCCGAGTGCCCTCTTCCCCACAGAAGGAAATGCTTCCGTTCAGAGGAAATGGTCACTGAGTACATCGTGTCCTAAGTCTCCGTTGCTCTGGAGAACGTCAGTGCACCTACATGTCTGGGCCTCCAGGTCTGCAGGCACTCTGTCCCCAGCAGTCTGTCCCAGAGTCCTGAGGCCACATAGCCCCTTTCCTGCCTCCAGCCAACTTGGGCAAACACCCTCATACCCAGTTTATCCCTGGAAGAGAAAGATTTTTGTGAAGCAGAGCCCCCAGAGTCCTGGGTTCAAGTGCTGACTCTGACCTAGAGGTTTGACTTCTCCATGTACATTTGTTATGGGGGTCAGCAGCCCCCGTGGCTCACTCCACAGTACTGCCTAAGAAGATGAAATGGAATCCCAAGCCCCTCCCATTCCAGGCCACACACACACACACACACACACACACACACACACACACACACACACTGGTGTCGGGGGCTTGTACCATGGCTCCTGACTCAGGCTGACAGCCCCAAGCATTCTCATGCAGGTTTTTTGCTGGTACACACACACACACACACACACACACACACACACACACACACACACACACACACACACTGGTGTTAGGGGCTTGTACCATGGCTCCTGACTCAGGCTGACAGCCTCATAGCACTCTCATGCAGGTTTTTTGCTGGTTGACTGAAAGCGCATACAAGGAACCTGGGAACGATTAGAGGAGATGCTGTCAAAAGCCGGCCCAAAGATGTCCTCTTCAATGAGATAGAAATGAAAAGACAAGGCAGGCTGTGAGTGCAGGGGCAGAGGAGGGGGACATTCCAGAACCCAGGGTCACCCACAGGGGCTCCATCCCAAATGCGAGCCACTGTGAAGCCCAGCAAGCTCTGGACACAGTGCTCTCTCTAAATGAGTCTTTAATAATTCAGTTACACAAATTGAGCGTAATTAAATTGTCCCTGTTGAAAATGCGCTGCTGTACATATGAATGATGAAATCAGGATCCAAAGGCACCGCAGAGGAGACGATAAGGTAATTTTCCACTTGTGCTAAGCAAGCTGGGATCTTCAAAATGCAATTGTGCAGAGCGCCCACCTGGGATTATTAAAGGGCCAGTCATGGTCTCCTCCGATGCAGGGAACTGGGAACGGGCTCCCAGACTCTACCATCCTGGCACCTCCTGGCGCTCAGAATGCATTGTGCTTTCTTCTTTGGAGGCCTTCTCTCCAGCTGTCCCCTGCCTGGGGTCTGCCCAGTGTTTAAACATGGCTGACGCACCTCACTGCCACACACATTTTTTAATAAGGTCCCACATCCCCTTGCTCTGTCATACGCCCTTCCCATCATCCCATTACTTCTGGCTCTGGTTGGAGACATCACCTGCCTTTGGCTCATGTCTTTAAATCTCCTCCAATACCCACAACCTGAAGTCCCAGAGTTCAGGACCCCTTCTGTCTGGCTCATTCCTCACTGGCCTCAACTCTGCATCAGGGATGTAAACAAAGGCAGAGCTTGTGAGTCCGGTGAGGGGCAGGGGCTATCCCAGATCACCTGCAGGTCCAAAGGCCAAGGGGCAGCGTTGATTCCCCATGCCAAGTCCCGGCTCTCTCATCTGCTCAGCTGTGCTTCAGACAGACCTAGTGTGACCTCCCTCCCACTCAGCCTGGAGCCCAGCTGTGAGGAGCATGGCACCCCACCCACCTGGGGCTGGTGCAGCCAGGCCTGAGGGGGTTTAGTCTGCAGTGGAAAAAGCAGAGCCTCAAGAAAATCTCACTGTGGTGCAGGCAGAGTGACCACGGTGTTTCAGGTCTCTGCCCTTGACCCTGTCAGAGGGCTATCACCTGGAGCTCTGTCCTCTGCCACCTCCTCCAGACCTTGTCTAGTTGGTAAAGGCCAAGCCGAGGGTCCTCCCAGGCCTCTGCCTGCTAGGCTGCCCGCCATTTTGAAAAATAAGTTTGCAGGGTCTGTTGAAGGCCTTGGCAGGGGGACAACTCACAAGCCTATCTTGACTGACTCAGCTCAGCTTCTAATAGAGATGTCCCAGTAGCTCTGAGACGCCAAGCAGAATGGACCTCGGCCCAGGGGCCCCAGACCCTTCCATCCATACCTCCCTGCCTTTCCCCGCCCCCACCTCCTTCCTTCTCCCTCACTGCACCCTTTGTAGAACAAGGACTCTCAATCAAGTGAGCTGTGACAGGCTGTAGCGATGGCCCAAATGGTGAGCTAAAAAAGAAAAAGAAAAAGGAATGTGTATGCCATTTTGTTTCTGTTCGTTTGGGACAGGGTTGCACATACGCTTGTGGCCTAGAACTCACTATGTAGCCCAAGTGGAACACCTGATCCTCCCCCCTCCCCATCCTGAGTGCTGATGTAGTTCAGTGGACAGTGTTCGCCCAGCATGCCCAGGGCCCTGGGGTCCATCCCCAGCTCCAGACAAACCAGGCACCCGTGGTGTTGTGGACCCTTAATCTGGGCATGCAGAAGGTGGGGCGGGAGAATGAAAAATCATTTCAAACTTATTTTTAAAGTCTGGAGCTGGTGGAGTGATGCAAGCCTATAATCCTGACTTTCCAGAAACAGAGGCAGGAGGATTGTCAAGAGTTCTGTGCCAATCTGGACTACATAGTAGGACCCTGTCTTTAGAGAGGAGGATGGGGAGAGATTGAAGAATTATCAGACCCCAACTTCAACAACACAAGTCTCCTTTGCACTAGGGTTCAAAGGCTTTGCACAAAGCTGGGGTTTGTGACCTATAACCCTGCCTCTCAGGTGGCCCTTTCCTCATCTGCATTTGTTGTTGGTTCCCTGGGGCCTCTAAGCACAGAGCACTGTTCTGCTACTCACTAATTCCACAGGCAGGGACATCCAAGCCCAGAGAGGGAAAGTGATCTGCCCAAGGTCACCCAGCAGGTTCATTCCCCAGTCGGGACTAGAGCAGAAAATGGCTACTCCTGCATCAGCTCCCCCACCCCCACCCAGGCCTCCACCGGCTGAGTGGGTTGTGCTGGTGTTCTGGGACTCCCTTCTGGGCTGTTCAAGGCAGCCTCGGCCTCCCTCCTGGGTTCTCTGGCTCCCGCCCCCAGCCAGCAGGCATTGCGGTAGTAAGTGGGATCCAGTCTTATTCTGTCACTCACGCCCTAGCGCTGAGAAGAACATTCTGGGCTGGCTCCAGGCACTTGTGCCCCTTCCCTGGGTCACTCCATCGCTCCCCTGCTGGCCTGCTGGCTCTGCTCCAAACACAGCCCTCTGCTCTTTTGCTTAGCTTGCAAGGTCACCCCCTTGACTCCTCCAGGAAGCCTTCCTTGAGTTCTGGCCTCTGTCCTGAGTCCCAGCCAAGGTTAAGGATGTCTGTCCCTCCTCCGCCACTCCATAGCCCGGGTTTACTCTTGCCTCACTCCCCTGCTGGCTACTGATAGGAGCTTTCACTGGGTCCTCTGTGGAGACAACTCACAGAGGTAACAGACCTTCAGGTAGCCAGAGGGAGAAACCGTGGTAAACCAGTCCCCGGGTCTGTCTGTAAGTGGTTATGGCAGAACTCCACTGGGGTCAGGAGCTCCGGGGCCACCCCCACCACTTATGGATGAGGGGCGTCTAGCAGAGGCCATCCAGGGTTCTAGATCTTGTCATCCAGGTCCCAAGGACATTCTTTGGGGGGATTTTTTTCTCCTTGCTTGTTGCTCAACCCCCATCTCCCCCCCCCCCCCCCCGTCACCTCTCTTTATGCTCCCCACCTCCCGCTGTCACCCTCTAACTGGAAAGCCCCCAAAGCAGTCTTGTTTGGTGTCTCCCCTCCCCCTGCCCCCCCTCCCCTGATTTCTTGAGAGGAATGAGTTTCCAAGCCTCTGGAATTTCCCTGCATACCTGCCTCCACCCCATGAGCCTCCGGACCTTCTCACATGTGAGTCTGTAGGTTCACAGAACCTCCCATTCCTCTGGAAGGACTCAGTCCTTCCTTGCAGAAGAAGCAGCAGCCCTGCCCCTACACACAGACAGACAGACAGACAGACAGACACACACACACACACACAGAGACACAGACACACACACACACGCACACACACAGACAGACAGACACAGAGACACACACACACACACACACACACACACACACAGAGACACAGACACACACACACACGCACAGACACAGACAGACACAGACACACACACACACACACACACACACACACACACACACACACACACACACACACACTTCTTAGGGAGAAGTTTCCCTGAGCCCCTAGTCTAAATGACAAGCCCATTCTGGAGTTTCCAGGTATTTGCAGGTAGCCTTTATTCTGTCTTTCCTGGCCTGGGGTTTTGGCCAGCTGCTCCTGACCTCTGAGCTCCTGACTCCTGCTGGTCCCTGTCTTTGGGTGTCCCGTGGTGGAAACAAGGATTCAAGGTGTGTGTGTGTGTGGTGGCAATGGAAGCATGAGGGGGCGGGGTACTGAGTCAGTGCTTTCTTCTCTCCTGCTGGCTGTGCCTTTGACCCTGACCTTGGCATACCAGTCTCCCTCAATTCTGAATAGTAGCTAAGTCCTTTCCTGCCCCAGGGCCCTCCACCATCTCTTCCCTCTACCAGAGCACTTCGCTCCCTCATTTGGATCCCAGGTCACACATCGCTCTTGTGATTGGCTGATATTCCATTGGTATCCCGTGGCTGTGAGGCCTGGAGACCACTTGCCGTGTCTCCTCTGTGTCTCAGCGGGGACCTTGCAGTCTGATTTGCAGTGGTCCTGGCTGAGGGATGTCTTTTTGTACGCTGTGAATATGTGCTGCTCCCATTGGTTAATAAATAAAGCTGCACTGGCCTATGGCAGGGCAGAATGGAGTCAGGTGGGAAATCCCAGAGAGATAGAGAGGAAAGGTGGGGTTGGGGCAGAAGCTGCGAGCCGATGCCAGGAGAAGCAAAACGTGAGAGAACAGGTAAAGCCATGAAGCTACATGGCAAAACATAGATAAATAGGAATGGGTTGAGTTAAGTTATAAGAGCCGGTTAGTAATGAGCCTAAGCTGTAGGCCATACAGTTTGTAACTAATATACAAGCCTCCGAATAGTTCTTTTATAAGTGGCTGCGAGACAGTGGGTGGGAGAGATTTGTCTGGGCCGTGTGCCCAGGTGGGACCGAGAAACTTCCCCCTACAGGTCCTAGACCAGGCACAAGGCCCAACATCTAGTAGGTGCTCAGTAAATCTCGGAGTGAATGCAGGAGTGAGGAGGGGAAGGAGAGGAGAGCATCAGGAAGGTGGGAAGGCAGAGCCTGCCCAGTGTAGTACGGTTTCATCTCTGCCAGGCAGCATCTCAGAACAGGCAGAGCATCTTTGCCAGCCCAGGATGTGTGTATGGAGGGGAAATCCTGGTCGGGATTGGGTGTCTCTTTACCTTCTGCAGGCGTCATCTGGGCAGACCCCTCATGAGCCAGCATTATCTAGCCGAGAGCCTTGTCCCCCGAGAGCTCAGTGACTGGTGGGGACAGGTACCCCCATGGTGTCAGGTAACACAGGAGATGGGATGGACATCTGACCAGCGGCCACCTGGAGGACCAGGAAGAAGAAAGGGATGCTAGAGTGCAGGAAACTGCAACCTTCAGGAGGATGAATAGCCCACCAGAGTGGAGCCTGGCTGCCCACAGCCAGCAAGTCCACACAGGAATAGCTCCTGGCTCCCAGAGAAAAGCGTGTCCCTGACCTGGATCATAAATTGGCCAGGGTCAGAGTTCAGCAAATCCTGTGATAGTTCAGAAGGGAAAATGCATGGGAAATTCAATACACGGGTTAATCATCCTCACCTCTGGCCAAGCCATCCTGCTGCCTTGGAGCGGAATGGCTCGCCTGCACGCCCTCCAGCTGGCTGCGAGGGAACAGAGGGTGGCCATACTGTGCTGCTGGATTTTAGGCCCTTTCCCAAGGCTGGGGACAGAAGAGAGGCTATGACTGCTGCCTTCGCCTGTTCCACTGGACAGCCTTCCTGTTGGCCACTGCTATTAACCGTGGAGACCGGAAGTAGAATGTGGGTAGCGGCACTCCTACCCCACTGGGAACAGCTGTGTCTTTGCTGGCTCCAGGCTTCTGCAGTCACCACGGTGCCACCCAGGCAGCACCTGGAACAGGTGGACTGTGGAATGTGTTGGAAAGTGAGACTCAGAAGGTCAGTCAACTGTGTCAAGACTAAAACTGTACCCATTGCCCTCAGTGACCCCAGAAATCAGCCAGTTAGGCCGTGGAAGCTGATTTCTACCTGCCCTAGGACTGTGGCTGGAGCTGTCAGGATCAGGCCCTTTGTGTCCCCTCCTACCACCACCACCACCACCACCACCACACACACACACACACACACACACACACACACACACACACACACACACCACAAGGGTTCAACCAAAGTCAGGTAGCTTGGGTGGGCTGAGGGAGCAGACTTCAGGCGATACCATTTGAGCACCTGGATCCAGCCATGCCTGAATGCAGTGACCACTGATGGGCTCAGTTATATAAGCCAAAACTTTTGGAGACGTTGAGCTTTCTGTTGCTTGTAGCTGTGACAGTGAGGACGAACAGATCTGTCCTTACCCAGAAGTCACGGTCTGAAGTTCTTCAAATGACTCCAAGGCCTGAAGGACCCATCATGGCTCGTGGGTCAGATTACAGTCCTCAGTGCTGCTATAAAACACCCGACAGGAGCAGCCTAGGGAAGGGCTCACGGTTTGAGCGTGCAATCTGTCATGACAGGGAAGGCATGGTAGAGACATCGGCTGTGGCTACCGGGACCAGAACCCGAGGCAGCTGTTCACACTGCATCCGTCCACAGTCAGGAAGCAGGTGAATGCTGGTGCTCCTCTGGCTTCCTGCTATGACCCTTTTCATTCATTCTGGGAACCCTGCCCAAGGGATTGGTCCCACCCATTTCCAGGTGGGTTTTCCTTCCTCAGTTAGCTCTCTAGAAACACTCACCCAAACAGTCTGGAAGTCTGTCTCCTCTGTGATTCTTAATCAAGATGAGGATAAAGTTTAACTATCAAAGTGACTATAGGAGGGGCCATCAACCTCCCAGTCCCCAGCTTCCTTGTTGAGGGTGGGTTGGACTTAAAGACGTATCAGTAAAGGGCTTGGCATGAGGACCTGACACATGGCAAACACACCCAAAATGCAGGGCGTTATTCACCATAGAGGAAACGAGGTGAAAAGTAAGGGCTTGGACGACCTTTCTGTGTTGGGCTTTTATGTTAACCAGTATTTTATGTGAGTTCCTGGGCCACTCTGTTTAATTGATTTAGAAGTCCTTCCAGGAATTGGCCACTGCCCAGAATCTAGGCATGCGATTTTGGGGCGATTAACAGAGATATATACTGTGGTCATTTTAAAGAAACAGAGAACATGGCTCTTCAGAGATGAACATCCTTTTGCTGCTTCTCTGGGAGAAATGGATTAGATTGAGGTTGTTTTGACTAACAGGTGCAGTTTACAAGCCCAGGCAAGGTGACCAACTAGTCCAGTGCTGAAAGAGATCTGCACAAAGCTGCATTTACACAGCCACCCGCTTCCTGGCATCCGCTCTCTGGCTGAATATCGAACTCCATCACCCTCCTCCCCAAAGCCAGATCACACCCAGAGCTCCCAGGAGAATAGCCTGTTTCTACCAGATGCCAAACTGTTTTCAAACGTGTCCAAACAGGGGGTGGGGAGATGATTCAACTGATAAAGTGCTTGTTATGCAAATGTGGACCTGAATTTGGATCCTCAGCACCATGCACGTCAAAGCCAAATATGTTGGTATGCACCTGCAACCTTAGGCTAGAGGAATAGAGGCAAGTGGATCCTGAGGCTCACCCACCAGTCAACCCAGCAGACATGTCAAGCTCCAGGTTCAGTGAGAGACCCTATCTCAAAAAATAACATAGAGGACGACACCCAGTCTTAACCTCTGACCTTTATGCATGTAGGCATGGGCCAGCACAGCTGCACATACATGTGCATACATATACACATACACATCACACACATTCAAATAAACAAGTAAATAGGACAAAGAACAGTAGACAAAGACAACTGACTTTGATCTCTGGCCACACATGTTCACACAAACATGGACAAGAGATGGATTCTTCCCGCATTCGGGGCCTGAGATCTGGGCTCATTTGTTACAGTGGCTATCCTTACCCTGACTGGTCCACCCTCACTCAATGACTCAGTCCTCAGTCTCTCTGTCTAGCTGCTCATCTCACTGAGCCTCGGGTTTTACATCCTGCTTTTGGGTTTCCACCCTCACCTCCCCCAGTGGTGATTCTACTACTCTGTTGCCCAAGTTAGTGGTCAATGCTCCCCCAGTGGTTCTTCAGGGCTCCTTGGGAAGTGACCTCTCATCTCCAAGGAACAAAGAAAGGGGTAGAGGGGAGCACACTGAGCCATACAGACTTGCAATCTGAGTATTTGGGAGGCTGAGGTAGGAAGATGGAGTGTTCAAGGCTAGGTTGGGCTATAGAGTGAGGTTGAGGCTAACCTGGGCTACATAGAACCCCCTCTTTATGAAACAAACAAACAAAAACAAACAAACAAACAGTAAGAGAAGTGTACTAAAACTCGAGCTTTATTCTAGTGTAGCCTTTAACTCCCTGCTATGTGACTTGGGTAAAGCACTCTTCCTCTCTGCTTACTTCGTCTATAAAATACACAAGGCCTGTTTTTAACTCTAACAGTAGCAGGTTGTAAGACTGTAGATGGCAAGGCTCACGAAGCCAGTTCCTTCAAGTAAGCCTGAGGCGCTGGGGCAGTCCTGAGGTCTGGCTGGTCACGTCAGCAAAGGTGGCCCACAGCAGAGGGGCCTGGAGGGTGGAGGCATGTGTGTCCTGTGGTCCTCAGGAGACTCCCAGGGGTAGACCTGGGACTTGGGGTGTTTGTTTTTGCTACCTGAGAATCACCTAGCCAGCTTCAATAGTAGTACCCTCCAGGGGTCTCACTGGGACCAGGTACCTGCCATCTCTCCCATGGTTATATGTCAGCCATGTTGGCAAGCTGAGTAAAGCTACCAGGAAACTCCCCTGCCCCGGTGACAGACACATACCCTTATCTAGTTTTCCTTCTAACCTGGAGCCAAAGTCATCCAGGGACTTTACCAAAAGATCTCCCAGTTCTGGGCACCCCTGCCCTCGGACAAGGGCTACACATGAAAAGACCACACTTGCGTATGACAGAAACAGTGACTTTCATTTGGATGCCTGTATTTCTAGCTGCCAGAGAGAGGCCATCCCAGATTGAGACAGATAGCAGTCACCCAGTAACAGCCACTGCCGAATTCTCACGTTCTGTGGCCAACAGTGGTACTGTGGCCTCCTCGGCTCTAGCTGTCTGCCCTCCATGGCAGACATTTTCTGAGTGAGTAAGACCCATAGCCCACCTGCAGTTAATCCAGTCTGAGTCTCCTCCAGGCTAGTTCCCTCTACAGGGGCATCACTGGAAGGCACTTTAATTCTCTCTCCCAGTGTGTGTGGTCATAAGCGTCCATATTCTGGTAAACTCTATTAGAGTCTAGAATATTAAATTTACCTGTGAATCCTGTATTTTACTGTCTAGAAGTGTCAGGGGTGACTCTGAGTACGGTGACAGTACACAAGGACACAATAAGCACCTAATTATTTTGTTCCTTTTTACAAAAAAACTACCTTTTCCCAAGGGTGAATATTTTTTTTATAGGGGTCTAACTTAGAGCCTGTGACAGTTATTTCAGAATTCAGAGCCTCCGAGGACCTGGCTAGCCAGATTTCATTAGAAGACAGACTCTGATTCTCAAACAGAAGGAAGCCCTTGGTGACTCCCAGCCGAGTGAGGTGGGGCACGAAGCGCCCTCAACCTCTTTCTGGGCTGCCTGAGTCTGGCACGGGAAGGATCCCCGAGCTAACGCAGTAGAACAGGTTCTGGGATGTAGTTATTCCTTCTCTTTTTGTACAAGAGGCCTCGGATCATAAACACATTGATTTCCTATCAGGCAGACATGCTGGGCCGTGGCAGGAACAAGCTGCTGGGCATGAAGGGGAGGCCCAGCCTGGCCCTGGGTTTTGCTGACTCACAGTGGAGGATGTTAATGTCGGGACCTGGCAAGCCTTGATGCTCACAGGCAGAAGCCAGGGCCTCTGTATCTACCCAGCAGGTCTAATAGGCACTTGAAACTGTTTGGGCTTCACCAGGCAGAACCAACACAGTGAAAGCCTGACCCTGCCTTTGCTGTGGATCGAGCTGGCTTTGGGCACCTCCCTGTCCGTTCTTAGTGTCCTGTTCCTCGACCACAGAAGCTGTTATCCTTGACCCACCCTTACCTTGGGTTCAGGGGCATCAGGACCGCTGGAAACAACATCAGGACCTACCAAACAGACCCCTTAGATGAGGGCAATTATCCAACTTGGCCATGCTGCTCCTGCTGTCGGAGTCACCACACTCGGGGGATCCTCGGGCAATGGTGGTGGTAACTTCTTGGGACCACATGCCAAATGGAGGCTGAGACAGTGACCCAGCAGCCTACACCTTGACCAGGACAGCCTAAACACCTGTATGTCTCCCTGACCCCAGTTAGACCCGAAGCTCATGTCCTTGTGTCAGTACCTGAGGAGGGATGCAGGGGTCCCTGAGCCCCATTTTTTGCTCCTCTTCCCGGTGTTGCCACATTGAAGAAATCCCTCTGATTTCACCATTGCTAGCTCTAATTAGCTTACTAGGAATGAATGGCCCAGCCTAGCCTATGGCCCCCTGAGTCAGGCTTGTGCCCTGGAAGCTCCAATAGCACCCTGGGACTCCAACTCCGCCCTGTGTGTAACATTGACATCCTGGACTCTTGCTTCCAGGGACTCCCCTGGCTTACACCATGCCCTGTGTTGAGCTCTGTGAAACACCTGCCTGTGGCCTGTCCTTTCTCTGACCTCCTGCCTAAATCTCAGACTCGATCCTAGGTGACAAAGGGCTGTTGGGAACACTACAGGGCAAGCGGCTTACCTAAGGTCACTGACCTAGTCTGTGCTGAACTTGAACTTGGGTCTGGCTCCAGTGTAACACCTTCTGGGATTGAGATACCTATTAAGTTCAGACCTGTGGGCACCTGCCAACCTTGATCCCAGCTAAATGCCCATGCGGGGCTGTGGGGGCTGGCTGTAGAGTGACCTGCTTCTGAGGAGGTGTCTGCCACCTTTGATGCTGGGTGGTCCTTCCTGACACCTGGCTGTTATTGGCAAAACCCTGAGCAGTCACACTCCAAGATGGGTGGGGCACTACCTCCTTCCATTATACAGATGGACAAGTAGAAGCAGCCAGAGACAGTGTCGGCCCAGGGATCTCTCCAGCAACCCTTCCGGTGGCAGGCTCAGGCTCAGCATCCTCCACCTCAGCTGATTGGTAGACCCCTGGTACTTTCGTCAAGTGAATGCAAACCTGGCCTTTGCACTCTTTGATTCTTTTGGGTCTTCTGAAGCAGGTGGACTGTAGGAAAAAAAAAAAAACCTTAAGATCAAACAAAGGAAGGACTGTAGGGCTGGCAGCTTCTGGGGATAGGTAGCTTGCCTGTGATCACAGTGTGTAGAGGGAGATCAGGCCTAGCAGACTCTGTGCCCAATGCTTGGGATGACCTGACAGAGCTACCCGGGGGCGAAGACGCTGGGAAGACACACCCAGATCAAGCAGCAGCTTTGGGCAGGTGGAGTGGGGTACTGGCCAATCAGAGGTGTGCTCATAGAAGGAGGATGGAGCCCGGGGTCCAGCAAGCTTCAGATGGTTCATGAAGAGAGAGCCAGAGGAGGGGAGGGACGAGGAGAGAGAAGAGAGAAGAGGAGGGGGGGATTTTTCAGGGGCTTCACCTAGGAGCTTGGGGCTGACCTAGTCCACCCTGTGGCCTCCCAGCAGCTGGCCCTTCTGTCACACAGCAGGCATTGGAAAGCGGGAGACAGACACGGTTCACAATCCCCTTCCCAAGAGGCACACTTATAGCGGGGCATTCCTCAAGCTGGTGCGATCCCCCTTCTTCCGCCTGCTGGCTGCCTTCTCTTCTCTCTTCCATCTCTCTTCTCCTCTCTCTGCCCCTCCCTTCCTTTCCTCCCTTCTCTCCCTCTAGTCTGACTGAGTTTCTGCTCACCACCCCCCCATGCTGCTTGTGTGTCTGATTTCAGGCTCCCTCCCTTCATCAGGGGTCTCTCTGACCACTTCCCTCTGGCACCGTCCTGCTGATTATCCTTTTTCTCAGACCATCTTCGTCCCTTGTTATCTTTCTTACTCTGTCCCGCCCGCCTCCTTTCCTTTCCGCCTGTCAGGACCCGCATCCCTGTGCCCTGTGTCCCCAGCTCTGACTCTGAAGAAACACTCCCCCACGGCCAGTCAGCAGGTCGTGAAAACACCAGGGCCTCATAATCTGAAAGGCAGGATTGATGAGAAAATAAATTCCTGATTAGTGTTTTAATTTTGAGGATCTTTAGAGGGGACTGAGCAGCAAGGGAGGCTGCTGGAGAAAAACCTGCATTACTAAAGCTACAAATCCTTCCTTGCTGAGAGGCGGGAGGGGACAAGCAGGGCTTCCTGTGGAATGGGGGTGTTGAGGCATAGGAAGGGCAGGCAGGGGAATGGATGGTCCCCACTGTCCCCAAAGAAGGCTCCTGGGCGGGACAGGCTCCCTCAGGCTCTGAGAGCACTGGCTCCTGGGGTGGGGGGATGGGAGAAGCTAGCGTAGTTCTCCACACTGGCAGGTGCAAGCCTTCATTGGCCGCTGCCAACAAGGGGAGAAGTGGAAGAGGCCAGTTGTTGAACTCCTGGGATTAGGCTCCGTCTTGGTTCTGTTCTGCGCCCCAACTTCCCCATGTGCTGGGTGGAAAGGAGAGTCTTCTGCTCCAGACACGTGTGAGGCGGAAGTGAGCTAGCACACCACACACACATGCTCCCATGGGTCAGTCGTAGAAGGCATGTGTTAAATACAGCTGTTATTCTTGCTGTGGGCAGATAGCTCATCTCACACATACCAACTTCCTCCATATTCTCCAGGGCTGGGTTACAGCGTCATTTGGCCTAGATTTTGACATGGACACTTGGGCGGGATCTGAACTCAGGTCCTCATACACAGCAAGTGCTCTTACCCACTGGCCACCACCCAGCCTCAGCTTTAAGCATTTTAAGGCACCTCCATGTAGCTCCCACCCTCATAACAGCTTTGCCCTTTTTAATAGGTGGCCTGAGGCCTAAACCCCTGGCCAGAGATCACATGTGCCCCAAAGGAGTAAGGGAAGACTGATTGAGCCTTGCTCTGGTCTAGGTTCTCAGCAGGCCCCACAGGGAGTGTACACACTACTTCCTCTACTCAAGGCCTTTCCGGGAAAGGGAGCCTGCTGGTGCTCAGTTGGAAGATGTGGGGCCAGCTCCAGAACTGACATGGAGGCCCCTTGGGGTGAAGGCTAGTGAACAGAGTCACCAGGCAGAGCGATTGGCCATTGCATCCAGAGTCTCGGATAGGCCTGGCCTCCCGAGGCCTGTCACTGGGCCACAGGGCTTACTTATTTGGTTCCTGTCCAAACCCTGAGATCTATTTTTAGAAAGAGAGCTGGAGTCAGCCCCAACTCGGCAAGTTCACAGGTCCATGGCCCTCTCATTCCCTCATGGAGTACTTTTCCTCTTAGTTAATTTTAATTGTTTAAAACAAGGTGTTCAAACCTGGCTTTTTGTCTAGTAGCTCCGGGGCAGGAGCCCAGGGAGAGGAACACAAGTCCTGGGATGGGGTGAGGGGCCTGCTTGGTTCAGCCTGACACTCCTGCTTCCCTTGGGACTTGACCACAGCCTGGCTCTGTCCTAGGGGGTCAGGGGACACCCGGCTGTAGCAGTCTCCCGGCTAAAGCCCTGGTTGCCAGTGTAGACTGCTGGGTGAACTGCTGGGTGGATTAGAAGCCCGTAGTTTGGGTCCTAAGGTATGCTTGGCTGCTGTGGGCCATCGGACCGTGGGAAGTGACTTTTCCTTCTGTGCCTTGCTTCCTGCTCTGCAAAGCAGAGATAGAGATACACCCCCAACCGGTAGAAGTTCAAGGTCAGCCTGGGCTACAGAATGAGATCCTGGCTCAAAATTCAATGTAAAATGCAGTAAAACATTGCTCTTGGGGGACTAGTCTGAGTTTTTTTCTCCAACACCAGCCTGAGGCCAGGCTTCGAATGGAATCCACTACTTATCTGCCAGGTATCCAGGCTGGCCTCCACAACCCAGGAGGATGCCTAGTCACACCTGCTGTTCCCACTGGCGGCATGTCCTGTTGCTTAGGGTCTTCTAGACATGATTGTGGTCATCCCTTGGTACCTCTCCAGCCTCAGTCTGCCTAAGTCTCATCAGTAATCCTTGGTCTTCACACCACCAAAGCTGCCATCACTCAGCAGTCGTCATGCCCTGATTGAATTATGCCCACAAGCTCTGGCAGTCCTCCAGCTTCTCCCCACACCCACGTCAGCACCATCACCCCATTTGTGGAAGAGGAAACTGAGGCTCGGTTCCTATAGTGAGGATCTCTTCCCTGGGAAAGCTGTAAACACCGTTTACTGCCTCTGCCCAAGGTCCCAATGACAAACCTTAGCTCACCCGGGGAAAAACAGTGAGTTTCCTGGACTTACAGAGTGTGCATGAAGGGCTACTGATAGGAACAGGGTGACCCCAAAACAGCCAACTGGGTAGATGATGACTCCCCCACTCCCAGCCACATGGATGGAGTCTCCTTCCTGAGTCATATAGTCTAACCCTTTCTGAGGACCCCTGCCATGTGTAGTTAGAGCAGGATTGTATGCAAAGGGCTGGATACTCAGGCAAGGGTCCACGGACCTTTCCCACCCCTTATTCTGGGAGGAAATACCAACAGTCCATCAGTCCATGGCCCCACAGGATGGATGCTTGGAAGCAGGCATACCTGATCTTATTAAGATGGCCGCAGTCTGGCTGTGAGGGCAGCACCTTACAGTAGTTCCCATGCATGAGTGAGTGGACTGAAGTCATTCACTGTGCAGAGAGTGTGCAGGGATTTGAACCCATGTGGACCTGCTAAGGGGCATCATTCAGACAGCTGGGCAGGTGTGGTGATATTTTATTTGTGCTGAAATGTGGTATTTTATTTGTGCGTTAATAAATAAAGCTTGCCTGGAGATCAAGGGGAAAAGGCCAGCCATTTTAAATAAAGAAAGAAGTCAGGCAGCACACGCCCTTAATCCCTTAGCAGGCAGGATCTCTGTGTGTTCAAGGCCACACTAGGGAACAGAGCCAAGAGTGGTGACATACGCCTTTAATCCCAGTACCAACCATAGAGACCTGGAGGTCAGTGACAGAACTGTGTAAAAAGAGGAAGTGAGGTAGCTGGGATAAGAGCCAGTGAGAGGGCAGAAAAGCAAGGCATAGAAGCCTGGGTAGACAGGAAGTCGTGCTCCTTGGAAGCTGCGGGGTTGGTGAGGTGAGGCTAGCTGGCAGCTTTCGGTATTTCCCGGATCTCTCTAAGACTTTAACCCAAATTTCTGGCTCCATGTTTTTTATTTAATTAACCATTTAGAAATTCAGCGACAGGCACTAGGTGACAGGGACTCAGTAAGCAGAGCAGGGAGAAGAAGGAGGAAATGGCAGGTGGATGGAGCCGCCAGTGGAAGCCCAGATGGCAGAAAATCATATCTGCTATTCTATGTGGTGTCTGTGGCGAGAAAAACCTAGCCATTTTGGCAAGAGACCCTGAGCCCACAAGTTAGTTATCTAGCTCAATATCTAGATGTGGTGATTGAGAACGAAAATTGACCTAGCAGTTCCTGGACTAGCTCTCTGTGTGTCCTCGGGGAGGCAGCTCAACCTCTCTGTGCCTTCACCTATAACGTGGAAGAACCTTACAGGGCCAGACTGAGTATCAGATGGAGGTCTCTGCATGCAGCTGGAGTGGCCTGATTTGAGCTCCTATGTGCAGCCTGGAGCCCAGCTCCTGTCCACACAGCCATTTCCTGGACTGAAGGAAGAAGGAGGTGAGACAGACAGATCCCAGCATCACTTCCTGCTTCAGTGGGTGACCTCAGACGGAGCCAGCCCTTCCGGGAAAGAGCTGCGGGAACGTGGACAGGGAACCCCTTGGGGGGCTCAGAGTGCTTCTGCAGGGATGTGGCCCCCTGCCAGTGGAGGAAAACAGCTGGAAAGACAGGAAGCTGTTCCCGGGAAGAGCCCTCACCTCCTCCGAGCTGGGAAGGAAGTCGAGGCAGGGAGCAGGAAGGCTCGGCTGGGGTTGTGCCGGCCGTTGCCGCAGCCTGTGTCCTGGGATGACCGTGGCTGGGGACTGGACGCAGCCTCTCTGGCTCTCTGTGACCTCCTGGGGAACAGTGTACAGATTGCCAGGGATATCTCGGCTCTGAGCATGCGCCAGCACACATCCGCATTTCCCTGTGTTTGGGACTCCAGAGGGTAGTTTTCCAGTGCTGAAGGAAGCCTTCTTGGACCCACATCACATCTCTACCCTCAGAGGCTGGTGACCTCCCATGTCTTCTGTGACTTAGCTTGGCTTCAGTTTCTGTCTCTTTAATATGGGTCCAGGCAGCATCCGTTCCCTGGTGCTGCTAAGAGGGTGAGATGAGTAGAGAAATGAGGGAGGAGAGATGGCCCAAGGACACGGGACTTGTCAGGAGAAGCCCTGGAGCTGGCTGATCCCAGGTCTGAGACCACTCTCTCCTCCCTCCCTCCATCCTTACCTGACAAGTCCCAGGTGCTCTCGAAGGGAACAGGGAGAGGTGACTCTCGAACTGCCCTGGTAAAGGATATTTGCACAGTCCCCTTCCTACTTTGTAAATTCTTTGGTAATTTCATACATGAATCAATGCACTTAGATCATCTCTATTCCTCACTCTCCACTCTGACTCCTCCAGGACTCCTCCATGTCTCCCAGCTTAATGTTCCTTCTTCCTCCTCCCCTCCCTTCCCCTCTTCTCTGCCCTCCTTCTGTCCCTCCTTCTTCCCTTTCTCCTCCTTTTTCTAAACCACAGACTGCAATTAGTGCTGCCTGTACACCCAAGGATAAAGGGCCATCTGCTGGAGCATGGACACCTACCAGTGGCCAACACCACTCCCTCCTCCAGAAGCCATCAACCTACAATAGCTCTCAGCTAGAGGCGGCGGTGGGGGGGTGAGGTGGGGGAACGGGACCTCCGGAGCCCCTTCCTCATCCACGCTGGAGTGCCGACTGGCTTGATCTTGTGTGGGTCTTGTGCAGGTCACCATAGTTACTGTGAGTTCATGATAATGACTCCCCTGTCATGTCTGGAAGACAATGCTTCACAGCAGTCCTCCACAACTCTCTGGCTCTTGCAATCTTTCTGTCCACTCTTTCTCTGTGTTCCCTGGACCCTGGAAGGTGGTGGGAAGTGTTCATTTTCTACTTTTCAAATGTGTTGCTTTTTCTACTTCTGAGTCTCATGTCAGCCTCTCTCTCTCTCTCTCTCTCTCTCTCTCTCTCTCTCTCTCTCTCTCTCTCATACACACTCACACACCCATACCCACCCACACAATCACATATGCCGTGGAATGGTGTCTGACTTCTCCACTGGTGAGTTCTCCAAGTCCAAATGGACTGATTTTAGACCTCCTGATGGCACTGAGAGCCCTTCATCTTTCCTTAGGACTCAGCTGCGTCTTAGAGCCACTCAGTGTGTGCATCCTGGGATGAGAGTGAATAGCGTTTGAGATTGACATAGGCCTTCACAACCAGTGGCTCATTGAAGAGACTCTGGGGTAGGCAGAGACTAGAATGGACCAGACTAATCACTCCCAATTCACAACAAGCAAACGAGGTGGTGTGCACAGAGAGGTCAAGGAATCTACATGAGGACTGGAGCCTAAGCTGAGGCTGCCTGGCTTCCCGGTGTGTGGTCTCCACCATGCTGCTCTCCACCCACCTGTGAGAACTGAGAGAAGGAAAGACCGAGACTCCAAACTGACAATCAACCCCAATTATTTCCCATAGGATTAGCAATTATTAACCAACCTCTAGGGAGCTAGATAAATACAAGGTAATGAAACCAGCCCCCTAAGGGCCTCCTGGCTGCTGCTGGGAGCTGAACGCTCAGCGGTGGAACCCAGGTGTGCGCTCTAGCTAACGGAAAGCGGAAAGTGTTATGGGACAAGGGAGATATTTGCTGGTGTCTCAAGCTATTTTCCTCATTTATTTTAATTAATTAGTTAAGTGTGTGTGTGTGTGTGTGTGTGTGTGTGTGTGTGTGTGTGTGTGTGTTATGTATGTGTTCACACATGCATGCAGGTGTACACATCTAGGTGCATACACTTGAAGACTAGAGTGTTCGGGACACCTGATGTTTGGGATATCCGGTGTCCTCCACTGTTTTCCACCTTGTTCCCTTGAGACAGGATCTGTCAAGGTGATTTCTTAAAGCTGGGCCAGTGGCCATCAAGTCCCAATGATCCTTCTGTTGTGTTGCCTCCACTGCCTGTTCCAGCCTTACACCAACACTGTGTGTGTATGAGAGAGAGAGAGAGACAGACAGACACACAGACAGACACACAGACAGACACACAGAGAGACACGGAGGGGCAGGGCTTTGTGTGGCAATGGCAGCCACTCAGCACACCTCATACAACCTCTCACAAGGCTCAAGTGCTCTGATGCCCACCGTTCAGGTTGTGTAATGGAGGTAGAGCTGGGAAAAGTAATTCTGTCAGGCTCTGGAGCCCACGTCTGGACCCCTGCCCTGGTGGCTGGACACAGCCACACACTGCTACTTTGTTTACCACTTTGACACGGCACTCCCTAACCCTGACCTTCCAGACTCTGTCCCAGGATGACCCAGCCAGGCCCCGCTTGGTCGCAGGTCCAATTCTTACGGGCCTCATTGCTCACCGGCTGAGGGTTGGGGGCCTGGCCAAGCACAGTCAGGAGCCAGGAGAATGCAGCCGCCGTCGCTGTGCCACTGTCCAGAATTCCCTCCCTGAGACACAGTGAGTGCTGAGGATGTGCCGGGCCCTCCCATGTTTGCATAAGCTTGTAGACTCCAAGGCATGTTCCCCAACAGTCCTTCTCCCTCGGCCACATCTCCAAAACAAGTTCTAGACGCCTTCCCTGACTCCAGCTTTGACCTGTGTATCTGTCAGCTACTGCCAGCAGCAGTGGTTTTTTTTTTTTAATTTTCCGGAGCTGAGGACCGAACCCAGGGCCTTGTGCTTGCTAGGCAAGTGCTCTACCCAACCCCAGCAGCAGTGTTTCAGAACAAGTCGTCCCCTACACTAGCCACTCACAGCCACACTGGCCTCACACTGCTCTTCCTTCAGGTGACTGACCATGGTGCCTCAGGTCCTGAGCTCCCGGACAGGCTCAGCATGGTGCCTCTGTTGCAGGCTGCAGGTCACACTCAGACTCACCATACGGTGCCTCTGTTGCAGGCTGCAGGTCACACTCAGACTCACCGTACGGAGGACAGCAGCTGCTGCCCAGGGAAACCCTGTGTTCTCATCACTGTCAGGGACCAGCTCTATCCCCTTCCCATGCTCCGTCCTGTCTGCTCAAAGCCATGCCCATCTTCAGCCGTGCGAGGGCCTGACTTCTCCTCCTGTCCGTGGAAGGAAGGCGAGCACCAGTGAGTCACAGAGCAGTGGGACACAGAGGGAACACCCCAGCTTCAAGTGGCTCATGTGAGTCACTCGTGACTCAGGTCTCTTTTGCTCTCCTGGGTTCAAATGCTGAGGGAGAAGCAATCTCGGGCAGTGAGACATGGAGGCAAAGGTGGCATGGATGTGGCTGTGGACAGTGTGAGGGTTGTGGGCAGTGTGAGGGCTGGGGGCAGTGTGAGGGCTGTGGCAGTGTGAGGGCTGTGGGCAGTGTGAGGGCAGTGGGCAGTGTGAGGGCAGTGGGCAGTGGGAGGGCTGTGGGCAGTGGGAGGGCTGTGGGCAGTGGGAGGGCTGTGGGCAGTGTGAGGGCAGTGGGCAGTGTGAGGGCTGTGGGCAGTGTGAGGGCTGTGGGCAGTGTGAGGGCAGTGTGAGGGCTGTGGGCAGTGTGAGGGCTGTGGGCAGTGGGAGGGCTGTGGGCAGTGTGAGGGCTGTGGGCAGTGTGAGGGCAGTGTGAGGGCTGTGGGCAGTGTGAGGGCTGTGGGCAGTGTGAGGGCTGTGGGCAGTGTGAGGGCTGGGGGCAGTGGGAGGGCTGGGGGCAGTGGGAGGGCTGTGGGCAGTGGGAGGAGGGCTGTGGGCAGTGTGAGGGCTGTGGGCAGTGTGAGGGCTGTGGGCAGTGTGAGGGCTGTGGGTAGTGTGAGGGCAGTGTGAGGGCTGTGGGCAGTGGGAGGGCTGTGGGCAGTGGGAGGGCTGTGGGCAGTATGAGGGCAGTGTGAGGGCTGTGGGCAGTGTGAGGGCTGTGGGCAGTGTGAGGGCAGTGGGCAGTGTGAGGGCTGTGGGCAGTGGGAGGGCTGGGGGGAGGGCTGTGGGCAGTGTGAGGGCTGTGGGCAGTGTGAGGGCTGTGGGCAGTGTGAGGGCTGTGGGCAGTGGGAGGGCTGGGGGCAGTGTGAGGGCAGTGGGCAGTGGGAGGGCTGTGGGCAGTGGGAGGGCTGTGGGCAGTGTGAGGGCAGTGGGCAGTGTGAGGGCAGTGGGCAGTGGGAGGGCTGTGGGCAGTGGGAGGGCTGTGGGCAGTGTGAGGGCTGTGGGCAGTGTGAGGGCAGTGGGCAGTGGGAGGGCTGTGGGCAGTGTGAGGGCTGTGGGCAGTGTGAGGGCAGTGTGAGGGCTGTGGGCAGTGTGAGGGCTGTGGGCAGTGTGAGGGCTGTGGGCAGTGGGAGGGCTGTGGGCAGTGTGAGGGCTGTGGGCAGTGTGAGGGCAGTGTGAGGGCTGTGGGCAGTGTGAGGGCTGTGGGCAGTGTGAGGGCTGTGGGCAGTGTGAGGGCTGGGGGCAGTGGGAGGGCTGGGGGCAGTGGGAGGGCTGTGGGCAGTGGGAGGAGGGCTGTGGGCAGTGTGAGGGCTGTGGGCAGTGTGAGGGCTGTGGGCAGTGTGAGGGCTGTGGGCAGTGTGAGGGCTGTGGGTAGTGTGAGGGCAGTGTGAGGGCTGTGGGCAGTGGGAGGGCTGTGGGCAGTGGGAGGGCTGTGGGCAGTGGGAGGAGGGCTGTGGGCAGTGTGAGGGCTGTGGGCAGTGTGAGGGCTGTGGGCAGTGTGAGGGCAGTGGGCAGTGTGAGGGCTGTGGGCAGTGGGAGGGCTGGGGGGAGGGCTGTGGGCAGTGTGAGGGCTGTGGGCAGTGTGAGGGCTGTGGGCAGTGTGAGGGCTGTGGGCAGTGTGAGGGCTGTGGGCAGTGTGAGGGCTGTGGGCAGTGGGAGGGCTGGGGGCAGTGTGAGGGCTGGGGGCAGTGGGAGGGCTGGGGGCAGTGTGAGGGCTGTGGGCAGTGTGAGGGCTGTGGGCAGTGTGAGGGCTGTGGGCAGTGGGAGGGCTGGGGGCAGTGTGAGGGCAGTGGGCAGTGTGAGGGCTGTGGGCAGTGTGAGGGCTGTGGGCAGTGTGAGGGCTGTGGGCAGTGTGAGGGCTGGGGGCAGTGTGAGGGCTGTGGGCAGTGGGAGGAGGGCTGTGGGCAGTGTGAGGGCTGGGGGCAGTGTGAGGGCTGTGGGCAGTGGGAGGAGGGCTGTGGGCAGTGTGAGGGCTGGGGGCAGTGTGAGGGCTGTGGGCAGTGGGAGGAGGGCTGTGGGCAGTGTGAGGGCTGGGGGCAGTGTGAGGGCTGTGGGCAGTGTGAGGGCTGTGGGCAGTGTGAGGGCTGTGGGCAGTGTGAGGGCTGTGGGCAGTGTGAGGGCTGTGGGCAGTGTGAGGGCTGTGGGCAGTGTGAGGGCTGTGGGCAGTGTGAGGGCTGTGGGCAGTGGGAGGGCTGGGGGCAGTGTGAGGGCTGGGGGCAGTGGGAGGGCTGTGGGCAGTGGGAGGGCTGTGGGCAGTGGGAGGGCTGTGGGCAGTGTGAGGGCTGTGGGCAGTGTGAGGGCTGTGGCAGTGTGAGGGCTGTGGGTAGTGGGAGGAGGGCTGTGGCAGTGTGAGGGCTGTGGGCAGTGGGAGGGCTGTGGGCAGTGTGAGGGCTGGGGGCAGTGTGAGGGCAGTGGGCAGTGTGAGGGCTGGGGGCAGTGTGAGGGCTGTGGGCAGTGGGAGGAGGGCTGGGGGCAGTGGGAGGGCTGTGGCAGTGTGAGGGCTGTGGCAGTGTGAGGGCTGTGGGCAGTGGGAGGGCTGTGGGCAGTGGGAGGGCTGTGGGCAGTGGGAGGGCTGTGGCAGTGTGAGGGCTGTGGCAGTGTGAGGGCTGGGGGCAGTGTGAGGGCAGTGGGCAGTGTGAGGGCTGGGGGCAGTGGGAGGGCTGTGGGCAGTGTGAGGGCTGGGGGCAGTGTGAGGAGGGCTGTGGGCAGTGTGAGGGCTGTGGGCAGTGGGAGGGCTGTGGGCAGTGTGAGGGCTGGGGGCAGTGTGAGGGCAGTGGGCAGTGTGAGGGCTGGGGGCAGTGTGAGGGCAGTGGGCAGTGTGAGGGCTGTGAGCAGTGTGAGGGCAGTGGGCAGTGTGAGGGCTGGGGGCAGTGGGAGGGCTGTGGGCAGTGTGAGGGCTGTGGGCAGTGTGAGGGCTGGGGGCAGTGGGAGGAGGGCTGTGGGCAGTGTGAGGGCTGTGGGCAGTGGGAGGAGGGCTGTGGCAGTGTGAGGGCTGTGGGCAGTGGGAGGGCTGTGGGCAGTGTGAGGGCTGTGGGCAGTGGGAGGGCTGGGGGCAGTGTGAGGGCTGTGGCAGTGTGAGGGCTGTGGGCAGTGGGAGGGCTGTGGGCAGTGGGAGGGCTGTGGGCAGTGTGAGGGCTGTGGGCAGTGTGAGGGCTGTGGGCAGTGTGAGGGCTGTGGCAGTGTGAGGGCTGTGGGCAGTGGGAGGGCTGTGGCAGTGTGAGGGCTGTGGCAGTGTGAGGGCTGTGGGCAGTGGGAGGGCTGGGGGCAGTGGGGGGGCTGGGGGAGGGCAGTGGGAGGGCTGTGGGCAGTGTGAGGGCTGTGGGCAGTGTGAGGGCTGTGGGCAGTGGGAGGGCTGTGGGCAGTGTGAGGGCTGTGGCAGTGGGAGGGCTGTGGGCAGTGTGAGGGCTGGGGGCAGTGGGAGGGCTGGGGGCAGTGAGAGGGATATGGGAGGGGCAGATGGCAGGGCTGGGTGTGCGTGGGCTGTGCCAGCATGGTCTGTGAGGTCCAAGTAACGCCCCTTCTCTGGTCTCAGTTTCTCCACCTGTGGCTTGAGTGAGGGGCTCTGGGAGGCCTTTCTTCTAAGCAGAGCCGCTTTGGTCCAAAGACTGAATCCTCAGGTTGAGGATGTGGCTCAGTTAGTGGAGTCTGTGTACATAGAATCCTGGGTCAGATCCCAGCGCTTCATAAAAGCAGATGTAGCGCTATCCATCCATAGTAGAAGCATTTAGGAGGATCGGGAGTTCAAGGTCATCTTAGGCTATCCAGTGAATTCAAGGCTAGTCTGGGATACCTTAAACTCTGTCTCAAAATGAAGAGATGAGTGGAAATTAGAAGTTCTCAGCCCTTCCCTTTCTGTCCGCTTCTCTGACCCTGAAGGTGACAGCGTGTACCGTGACCCTCTCCTCTCTATTAATGTATGCTCTCTCTTAGCTGATGGGCTTCTGGGCTGGAGGAGATGGGCAGGGCAGGTGGGGTCCTCACGACAGGTGTTACTATTCAGGAGCCAACTCTGCTCCCAGACCCTGGCTCCAGAGGCCTGTAGCTGAGGCCCTGGAGAAGGGAGGGGCCTTTCAAAAAGAAGGTCACCCAGTTCCCAGACAGAGGCCGGCCTCCTGCCCCACATTCAGCCCCATGTGGCCTCTTGTGCTCTCTGCCCAGGCTGCCCAAGTGTCTGCAGGGTGCTGATGGAGTTCACCTCAGACAGAGGAGCCTTCTTTTTGACAAAAGGTCGACACTAGATAAGTATTTCCAGGCAGAGATATGAGGAAGGCGGACTCCAGCCAAACACAGCCTCAATCCTCATTGGTTCCTCTCCCTGTGATGATATTTTGTGTACCCTAATAAATTTGTTTAAGGATTGGAGGACAGAGCCAGCCACTAGATTAGACATAGAGCCAGGAAGTGGTGGCACACACCTTTAATCTCAGTGCTTGAGATCTCAGGAAGCACACACTCCTTTAATCCCAGGAGGTAATACGGCAGGGCAGAGAAAGGTAAATAAGGCATGAGGAAACAGGAACTCACTCTGGTTAGGCTGAGGATTTTGTAGAGGTAAGAACTAGTGGCTGGCTGTTCTGCTTTTCTGATCTTTCTGCTTTCACCCTACTATCTGGCTCTGGGTTTTTTGTTAAAAGACCACCTAAAAGCTGGGTGGTGGTGGTGCATGCCTTTAATACCAGCACTCAGGAGGCATAGGCAGGCAGATCTCTTTGAGTCTGAGGCCAGCCTGGGCTACAGGGTGAGTTCCAGGAAAGGTGCAAAGCTACACAGAGAAACCCTGTCTCACAAAACCAAAAAACAAAACAAAAAAGACCATCTAAGATTCAAACAACACTACCCTTTGTCAGACATCCCTCCAGGTTGGTCCCATGTCCTCTGAACTCAAAGAGCAGTGTTACATAACCTGATACTTGCAACTATATTATCTTTTCCAGCCCTGGACCTATAGATAAATGGTTAAAAATTTGGAGACACCCCCCAACCCCCATCCCACCCTGCAATTTGGAAAGACAAAGAGAAAGGATCAGTTGCCAGAAACTTCCAGAACCTTCAGAGAACTATAATATGTAGGAAGAGATAGCTGGAGAAGCTATGTCTTTAACAGAGAGACCAAGCCCATGAGAGCCCACCTAGAAACTAATGGAAGGTTTCACAGTTCTCAAGCCAGTGTTGGGGTATGTAAGTCTGTGCAAGGAGATCAACACGCATTGGTGTGTACAGATAGCCACAGATGCATTCACACATGCACACATTCTTCCCTGTTCCCGTGAGTGCCTGGCTGGGCATGGAGGCTGTTCTGATTGCCAGGACATTGAGGCAAACAATATCTACTCAGATAGAGAGTGTGGGGGCTGCTTAGAAGCAGGCCTGGAGCCGGGCGTTGGTGGCGCACGCCTTTAATCCCAGCACTCGGGAGGCAGAGCCAGGTGGATCTCTGTGAGTTCGAGGCCAGCCTGGGCTACCAAGTGTGTTCCAAGAAAGGCGCAAAGCTACACAGAGAAACCCTGTCTCGAAAAACCAAAAAAGAAGAAGAAGAAGAAGAAGAAGAAGAAGAAGAAGAAGAAGAAGAAGAAGAAGAAGAAGAAGAAGAAGAAGAAGAAGAAGAAGAAGAAGAAGAAGAAGAAGGCGGCCTGGAGGCAAGATGGTCTGGACTCTGAAAACGGCTTCCCTACTCCCTACCGGGTGGACCAGCAGATGAATGAAGGTTATGGGGAGGTAGAAACACTACGCCATGTGATACCAAGAAAGACCTATGCCTTCTATATGGCCTTGGGGGAAGTCACTTGGGGGCTCCACAAGTCTCTAACTCCCATAAGCAGCCCCAGCCTCCACCTTCAGGATCCCTGGCAGCAGCCAGCCCTCCTAGTGAGAGTGTGGGAGCCCAAGGCCTGCAGGGAGCCCTGGTGACACCAGTCCTCAGACTGGAGGTAGAACACCCCAAATGTCTCCCAAAGGACCAGGGAAGCTGTCTATCCCACCTCCCTGCCAGGATGGAGGGCTTCATCACAGTACCCTCTTCTCTAACGAGACAAGCACATTCCCACCCTCTTTCCCCCAGCGCCTCCACAAATGGCTCATTGTGACTTGGTTGGACAGTCAGCTCTCTCAGCAAAGCTTGGGGATGGGCAGAGAACCTGAAGGGACCCACGGCTTCTGTCCCCCTGCGGCTGAGCCCCCAGCCTCATTGCCAAAGGAGCCTTACAGAAAGGAACAGGGCAGCCCAAAGGTCTGGCCCTTAGGGCTCCCTCAGCCTCCTTCCTGTGGCCTGCTTAGCTGGTGGCAAGGTAACTTCTCAGTCAGTGAGCAAGGCTCACCCTTTGTCTGCTTGTATTTGAGAGGCGTCATTGTCTAGGGCCATAAATCAACCTCTTTAATTATCACCAGTGACACATTTGGCAAGGAGATGGCCGGCTCTGCTGAGAACAGGGTGAAGAGTCAACTGCAAAGATGCTGAAAACTGTGTCCCGCCCTGCGGTTCAGAAATGCCTGCTCAAAGGGCAGAGGTCACTCCGAGCAATGCTCTTGTGAGTGACAGGAGACTGGGTGGAGTTATTGTCGCACACAAGACTCTGGCATGGATTACCAGAGCCTCAAATGCGCCAGCTACAAGAAGTGGGATACCAGCCTGAAGGACAAGTGAACGCTTTCTCTCTGTTCCCTCTTTCCTTCTTTCCCTCCCTTCCTTTCCTCCTCCTTCCTTCCCTCCTAACTTTCTAACTTCTTCCTCCCTCCCTCTCCCTCCCTCTCCCTCCCTCCCTCTCTCCTCCTCCTTCCTTTCCTCTTCCTTTCTTCGACAGAGAACTCTGCCCTAAACTTTTTGCATGGCTGACTCCTTCTCAATATTGAAAAGGCCCCAAGTGTGAGGCTGGTGTGACCGCCCAACCATGGCCCAGCTGTGGCCTCAGGAGCTTCCAGTCTGGCTGACAAGTCTGGCATTCTGGTGAGGGCCAGTACAGATCACAGATTCCTGATGCTGGGCTGTGGTCCTGGCTGAGACCAGGGAGTGAGCGGCATGGCCATGTCAAGGATGTCAATGTCTCAGCCCCATGGGGGTGGCAAAGCCTTCCCTAAGTGAGGCTCAGAGGGATGGCAAAGCCTTCCTCGGGTCCAAGTGCAAATGCTGACAGTGTGCAGAAAATGTCCATCGTATATCTCCCCCGTACGTTTATGGTCTGAAGACTGCTCCTACTGAGATTTAGTGAACCCCACCTCCCTGTTCAACTGTATACAATAACCCCGCCTCCCTGTTCAACTGTATGCAATAACCCCTCCTCCCTGTTCAACTGTATGCAATAACCCCGCCTCCCTGTTCAACTGTATGCAATAACCCCGCCTCCCTGTTCAACTGTATGCAATAACCCCGCCTCCCTGTTCAACTGTATGCAATAACCCCGCCTCCCTGTTCAACTGTATGCAATAACCCTGCCTCCCTGTTCAACTGTATGCAATAACCCCGCCTCCCTGTTCAACTGTATGCAATAACTCTGCCTCCCTGTTCAACTGTATGCAATAACCCCGCCTCCCTGTTCAACTGTATACAATAACCCCTCCTCCCTGTTCAACTGTATGCAATAACCCCGCCTCCCTGTTCAACTGTATGCAATAACCCCGCCTCCCTGTTCAACTGTATACAATAACCCCTCCTCCCTGTTCAACTGTATGCAATAACCCCGCCTCCCTGTTCAACTGTATGCAATAACCCCGCCTCCCTGTTCAACTGTATGCAATAACCCCGCCTCCCTGTTCAACTGTATACAATAACCCCTCCTCCCTGTTCAACTGTATGCAATAACCCCGCCTCCCTGTTCAACTGTATGCAATAACCCCGCCTCCCTGTTCAACTGTATGCAATAACCCCGCCTCCCTGTTCAACTGTATGCAATAACCCCGCCTCCCTGTTCAACTGTATGCAATAACCCTGCCTCCCTGTTCAACTGTATGCAATAACCTTGCCTCCCTGTTCAACTGTATGCAATAACCTTGCCTCCCTGTTCAACTGTATGCAATAACCCCGCCTCCCTGTTCAACTGTATGCAATAACACTGACTCCCTGTTCAACTGTATGCAATAACACTGACTCCCTGTTCAACTGTATGCAATAACACTGACTCCCTGTTCAACTGTATGCAATAACCCCGCCTCCCTGTTCAACTGTATGCAATAACCCCGCCTCCCTGCTCAAAGGTATAGAATCAACACCCTGAGAGTACTGTGACTTCTCTAGTGGAGAGCCCAGTTCACCCAATCCCAGCTTTTCTATACACGTGTCTGTGTGTCTGTCCTTTCCTCATTCCCTCTCTACCTGTCAGGTCAGTCCCTGAAGCTCCACTGAGTGCAGCAGTTGAGCCTGAGAGAACGGCCCCTCTGGCCTCGCCCATTCTTGGAGACACTAAGCAACTTGCCCCCAGCCACGGCCCGTGTTAGCCTTCTGGAAATTTACATGGCACTTGCCTTTCTCACACCAGACCAGGAGCTGCATAGTAAGGATCAGCCACCTGCCCAAGTCAACTGACACTGTCCAACACAACTAACCTCAGTCTACCTGTGTGGCCCTTCCAAACCTCCCCACAGAAGCCACAGCAGAGGCTCGAGTCCCTGTGTCCTTCCACTCTGCCTCCTGATCCACCTGGCACTTCCCCAGGTGGCTCTGTGGCCTTGGGCATTATTGGCCTGGGTGGTGTGGCCTGCACCCTCCTCTTGGGCAACGAGAGTAACAGGTCTTCCTAATGGAAACTGTCTCGAGAGCTCTGCACCTCCTCAGGTCTGACTCCTCATAGAGCCAGGCTTTTAAAGCAGGCTGTAAGGCGAAGCAGGCCCTGCTTGCTGCAGTGAGGCTGAGGCTGAGGCTGATCGGGCAGGGAAGAGCATGGGACTCATACCCATGTGTTTGCAGGGGCTGGCATGAACTCCAACAGCTGCTCAGGGGTCAGGGGCCTTATAAGCAAGGACATAGCCCCCACAGGGACTAGGCAGCCAAAGTGGGGACAAGCTTCTGGTGACACCTGGATCCATGTGGCTGGAGAAGGCTAGGGACCAAGGTCCAACAGGGTCCATCCTTGCAGGATGGGGCTTCCAAGTTGAAACCAGGCACCCAGAGAGATGGGCATGAGGCCTGTTGGACGCATGGCTCCTGGGTGTTTTTCCTTTAAGCCACAGTCCATTTGGCAGCTGTCCTGTGAGGGAGACACATGTGTCACCGGTCCCCAGTTTCCGCTCAGCTCCGGCCTGGTCTACTCCAGCCCTCAGTAGCCCCTGCCCTTTGCTGAGTCACTCAAACTGTTCCTTTTCTCCTGGGACCCTAACACTGAGTCACTCCGGCCCATCTGCTCCCCTCTCTTCTCTCCCAAGCCCCAGCACTCGGGGGTGCTGGACAGTGAATGGAATTGTGTAACAGATGGAACTGCTGGTGTGGTTTGGGTCCCTTGGGAATCCGACCCAGTATGCATTTCCTGAAAGAAACTTAGACGGGGTGGGGAAGAGAAACAGGGCCATGTGCAAAGGGCGACGGGGTCCCCAGAGGCCTGAGAGAGTTTTCCACTGCCATTTTCTGATGGGCTAAGCTGGACCTCAAGGACCTGGAAGGAAGGCTGAGCGCGGAGAGGCTCATCATCCAGGGAGGAACCTGCATGGCTGAGCAACTGCCTTTGGAAGTCAGTTCAGGGAGGAAGTGACCTCACTGGACTTCCTATGGCCTGGGTTGGCATGAAGGATGCAGGATATTAGGAGAGGGCCTTTGGGGTGAGACACATTAAGTGAACATTTGCTCAGTTCATTAATTCACTCACTCACTTGTTCATTTACTCACTCGTACATTCAGTCATTCATCCACTCCCTCATTTATTCACTCACTCATCTCTCCATTCATCCATTTACTCGGCAGTCGGTCAGTCAGTCAGTATGCTTTGTATGTCTGTCACATTCTGCAGCATCTGGGCTCTCTGTCACTGAGGAGTTTCGAATCAGTCAGCAGAGATGTCCTATAAGTGAACAAGGGAATAAACGCAATGTCATTGAGTGACAATGTCAGGAAGTGGGAGCCGGCAGATAAGGAAGTCAGTCAGTCAGGCAAACAAAGCGCTCTGTGCCAGGGGTAGGCACGAGAGGGCATCCTGGGGAGGCTTTTCTGTGTGGTGACATGGACACCTAAATGGGCTGTGTGGCAGCCGGAGGGCCCTCCGGCGGTGAAAATTGCAAAGGCCCTTTGGTATGGGCAGAGCCTCAGGGAGGCGGTGGCCATAGTGCTGGAAGTGGGGGGAGGGGCTAGGGATGAAGACGGAGACGGCCATGTGGGGCCTCCCAGGGCAGAGGGAAGCTCAGGCTCTATGATGGTCTATGTGGAGAGACGGGGAGCATGAAGAAAGGGAGAGGGTTGCCGGGTCAAACTGATACTTTAATAGGATCCATTGTCCGCGTCGTGGGGAAGCTATGCCGAGAGCCATGTGGGGTAAAGACGGCTAACTATGGGGCAGAGGTCCTTCAGCACAGGGATGGGGCTCAGCAGGAGGGCTGGTTCTTGTACACTTGTTGTGGCTGCCACTCTCTGTCTCTCTTTCTGCCTGTGTGTGTGCATGCGTGTACATGTGCATGTGGAGATCAAGCTTAAATGTCAACCTCAGGAGCCAGAGACTGTTACGCCCAGATTGTGACCCCAAAGAGACCACTGAAGACCGTGGATGTCCAGAATGCAACAGCAAGGTTTATTCTGTAGATACAAGTCTAGACAGGGAACTCGTTCCTACACCCAATAGAGTGAGGCAGGGAGGAGTTGCTCTTTCTTTGTGAGGCTAGCTTTTTAAAGGCAGAAACCACAAGCCCTTCAGGGTGGTTGGGGGGGTTTGGCATGGGTGCAACTGGGATTGGCTTGTTTTTATTTTTGAAGGTCTCTGTTCTCTTTTAATTGGGTAAGAGTATGTAACCTTTGAATTTGCTGGTTGGAGGTTACAATTATCATTTTGAGGGCTGTCCGGGACAAGTCCCAGGCTTTGTCCTTGAGCTGCCATGGGAGCTGGCTGGCCTAGCACGTACTGACTGTGGGGGCTGGCTCAGTGGTCCAGGCTCTGTCCTTGACTCGTGCACATAACTCTAAGTTGGTGAGGGGTCCCAGACAGTAAACATCTGGCTGAACTTTGAGCAGTCAGAGTATGTGCAGAAAGGGAGCTACTGCAAGGACTATGTCTTTTGTTCATGGCCCTCCCAGAGACTGCTTGCTCAGTCTCAGGAAACTGAAATTGAGGTCTGATCTCTGAGAGAAGACTGAGCAGCCTGCTATGGCATCTGCTTGGTCCTTTCAGAGACTTTTAGTTTCTTAGGCAGAGTCTTTTCCTGGCCCAGTAGGCTAGGCTGGCTGGCCAGTGAGCCCCCAAGTATCTGCCTGTCTCTACCTCCCCAGCACTGGGATCCCAAGCATGTGACACTGTATTTTTTACATATAGGTTTTGGTATAGAACTCAGGTTCTGGTCTTGGAAGGCAAGAGCTTTATAGACTGAGCCATTTTCCAACTCCACACCAGTTTCCTTGAGCGTTTCCCACAGCAATCACAGGACAGAATGGGATTTATCTGGAGTATCTCTCCATTTCACAGATGAGTAAATCAAGAGCTAGAGTCATCCACTTATTTGTTTAAGGTCATATAGCAGGTGCAGAGTAAGGGATCAGTGTCCAGCAGACTGGCAACTGGGGCAGAGGGCTTACCTACCGTCACAGCACAAGTCGTAGCAGTGACAAATGTTCTTAGCATGGCCAAAATATGGAGTCCTAAGAGGAAGTGTTCACTGCAGCAAGGGGCGCTGGGAAGGGCTGTGGGACCAGGCTAGGCATTGCCACTGGTTGGCGCTGGAGAGCAGGTGCTCCCAGGGGACTAGCCTGATGCACAGACTTGGGGACAAGACTCCCCCTGTAGGAGCAGCAGGGGGCAGGTGTGGGGTGCAGGCAAGCGCTGTTCTGAGACAGCCTTGGCTATAGAGTAAACCCCAAAGCTTCAGCTCGCCGGTGCTGGAGCCACTGAGGGGGTCTGGGTAGAGGGACTGGGGAGGGAGAATGGGCAGTGGCAGGCAGGAGGGGTGGGAGGGCATGTGACTTAGTGGGCACAGGGCATACATGTGTGTTCTCCAGGGGAGTTAAGCCCCCCTATTCCCACAGTGGCAACTGGGCTGTCACACCCTCTGTCCCATCACTTTACTCTGCTACGCCCTTCCTTCCTCCCTCCTTCCTTCTTTTTCTTTTTTAAAATACATTTTTTAAAAAAATTTTGTTTATTGATTTTCTGTGTGTGGGTGCTTTGCCTGCGTGTACAGCTGTGTACCACACACAGGGCCCGTGGTGGCCGGAAGTGGGTGTCAGATCCCCGGAACTGGAGTCACAGGGCGTTGTTGAGTTGTCGTGTAAGTGCTGGGAACCAAACCCAGGTCCTCTGGAAGAGCAGCCAGTACTCTAAACCACGGAGCCGTCTCTCCAGCTCTAAAAACGTTTATTTATGTTCCTAGTGTGTGCGCCCTCAGATCTGAGTGTCATGGCTCACATACAGAGATCTGTTGGAGTCCATCTCTTCCCACACCTTGTGAGTTCTGGGAATTGAACTCAGGTCTTCGGGCTTGGCTGCAAGTGCCTGTCTCTGGGCCATCTTGCTGGCCCCTTCCCCTTTGTGTTGTTTGTTGTTTGTTTTTTAGACAGGGTCTCACTGCGTAGGCTGCTCAGGAGCGAACAGTTCTCTTGCCTCAGCAGTGGGATTGCAGGGTGTCGCACTGGTCCCAGCCTGTCTCAGAACCTCCTCCCAAGCCCGCTTCTCTTGTTTTCCTGAGGCTGAAATTTGGGGAAGACAGAAGAAAACAACCCAGTTTTGGTGAGTCATTAATTGCTGGTGCCTCAGTTTCCCCCTCTGAGAATGGGAAAAATTAACACTTTCTCTCTTCGTCTCAGGGTTTGTTCTGAGCAGGACGCGTCTGTCACTTGGTACATTCTTAGCAAGTGTCTGCCAAGATCACTTCAAAACAGATGAGGTAGACGAGGGTAGGAGGCTGCTGGTGGTGAGGAGGGAGCAGAGGACAGATGCCAGAGCTGGCAGGGGAGCTGGGACAGGGATACAGTCAGGCTCGGAGCCAGGAAAGAGCCTGGAGGGAGGAATGTCATCCACTGCAGTGTGCAGGAGCTGGGTTTGGCGAGAGAGTCTAGTTTCAGAGTCAGGGTGTGTTTAGGTGCCAGACAGCCATGTGCAGAGCTGGGGGAGACAAACATGGCTGCCCCATGGCTTGGGAGCTACCTGGAGGGAGGTGGAGGTGTGTGCGGGCGGGGCTGGTGAGGCGGCTGCTCTAGGGAATAGAGGAAAGAAAGAGAGGGGAACACAGTCTGTGAGGCTGTACATCCGGGGAACTTTCTGAGCCTGGAGTCACAGCAGGCCGGTGTCTCCAGTCTGGGTCGCCGGAAGCAGAGCCTGAGGCAGGGATTCCGGTGCACATGATTGACTGAGAAGGGGGAGAGAAGTGAGGGAAGAGATGGGGCAGGACCAGTCCCAGTGGGAAGTGTGTGGTATGGAGTAAACCAACCGCTCTTGTTCACCACTCACGCTCCCTTGGCCGCCAGCTCCTGCTGGACCGAGGCTGAGTCTCTAGATGAGACTCCTGTGAGCCATCATTGGCAGTCAGGACTCACTGTATCAGAGGTGCGCTATGGCCCAATGACATCCACGGGGCCTGGTGTGAGCTGGGCAGAGCTGGTGTGAGCTGGGCAGAGCTGGTGTGAGCTGGGCAGAGCTGGTGTGAGCTGGGCAGAGCTGGTGTGAGCTGGACAGAGCCGGTGTGAGCTGGGCCCCCTGGACTTGACCAAAAGACTTCTTCTGGACTAAGGCAGGCAGTCCTCACCCAAAACACACAGGAGAAGAGACACAGGAGACCTGGAAAGAGTTTCCAGATTGTGTCAAGAGAAAACAGCGACCTTTGACCTTTACTAGACGGTTTAGGTGGTTTACTGGTGCCACCACTGCCCAGCTCAGGCCCAGTGAACCAAAAAGATGCTATTTTGGTTACTTTTCTGTAGGTGTGGTAAATCACAGAATAACCTGCAGAAGGAAATGTTTATTTAAGTTTGTAGTTCCAGAAGAGTCCACAGAGGCAGGGGAGACATGGCCGCAGGCCCATGAACAGGAAGCTCAGAGATCTCTTCTCAACCACACATAAGAAGCAGAGAACTTGAACTGAAAGTGGAGTGAGGCTGTATGTTGTCAGAGCCCATCCCCAGTGACATGCTTCCCCCAGCAAGGATCCACAACCTCCCCAAAAGAGCACCACCCACCGGGGACCAAGTGTCCCTGTACCCGAACCTCTGGGGACATTCTCAAGCCACCAGACATGAAGCAGGCAAGCAAAGGTGAGAGGAAGGACAGGCAGCATCACTCAGAGCTGTTCTTGCTGAGGATGCTCTGACTTCACCAGTGCCCACCCACCCCAGGTGCTGAGCCCCCAGAGAGAACCCTGAGCTGTCTTGGTTTAAGAACTACTGGGCCTGAGCTGGGCAGTGGTGGCACAGGCCTTTAATCCCAGCACTTGGAAGGCAGAGGCAGGTAGATGTTTGAGTTCAAGGCTAGCCTGGTCTACAAAGTAAGTTCCCGAACAACCACAGCACAGAGAAACCCTGTCTTGGGGGAAAAAAAGAAAAAGAAAAAGAAAGAGAAAAACAAAACAAAAACAAACAACAACAAACTACTGGGTCTATAATCAGTAGTAGAGGCTGCTGGAACCTGCCAAGGACTCCTGGATGGGACTCTGGGACACTGGAGCCTGGGCCTCCCTCTGCCTCAGTCACTGTTCTTATAAATAGCCGATTTACCCCTCACCTCAAGGAGGAGGTCAGCCTGTGACTTTCCTTCTGGGAGGCTATGACACTCTGAGGAGACCAGACGAGACTGGTCTCTTTGGCAGGCTCCTGCCTCTGAGCATCTGTGCTTGCTTGTCCCCCAGGCTACAATGCTTTTCCTCTCGTCATCTGCGGATCAACTCCTTTCCACCTCAGGTCCATGCGCAGCTGCCCCTTTCTCAGACAGGCCTCACCCACCAAAAGGCAGTGGATAAAGAACTTGCCAGCAAACTTGAGTACCTGAGTTCAGATCCCAGCGCCCACACTGTAAACACTGGGCATGATGGTGAGCATCTGTAACCCCGGTCCTGGGGAGGTGGAGACAGGCTCACAGCCAGTCTAGCCAAATGATGAGCTCCAGGTTCAGAGAGACCCCGTCTCAAAATGTAAGCTGGAGAACAACTGAAGGAGATGCTTGTGGTTGACCTCTGACCTCCACTTGATCAGACATGCACTTGCACACGTGTACACATGCAGACTCACGTATGTGCACACTTACGCAGGCACATGCACACACAATGCAGTGCACACACACGCATGCATGTACACACCCATGCACACTCACATAAAACAAGACAGTACCTTCAGCTCTGCTCCGGTTCCTGCCTCATTTCCCCGTGTTCTACTGCCACCTGGGTGCGTGCGTGCGTGCGTGCGTGCGTGCGTGCGTGTGTGTGTGTGTGTGTGTGTGTGTGTGTGTGTGTTTGTGTGTGTGTGTGTGTGTGTGTGTTCTTTGTAACTGTCCTCTGTCATTTGCTCTCCCGACTGGCAGGCTCACAGCACCATCCAACATCATCGGTGGCTGTGTTTCTGGAGCCCTGTGCCTCTGAGCCTTTGCTTCTGCTGTTCCCACAGGACAGACTAACTTTCCACCAGACCTTCTGTTGTACATGTGCATGTGACAGAGGTCACAATAGGTCTGCAGTGGGGGGTCATGGCCAAAATATTTTCAGGACCATGAGGGAGTTGAGTGACTACATGTGACCCACGGAAGCTAGAACAGTAAGATGAGAAATCACGCATCTGGGACCTGGAGACCTTGTACCGCACATCCTGGCATGATTCACAGTGTCTCCTTACACTCTGCCGTGCTGATTTAAAGATATGTCTGCAGATTCTTTTGGACACCCTTCCCTTCTAGAGTAGGGGCTAGTCCCCTCTCCTTGAGTATGGGTAGGGGGTGGTGACTTGCTTCTGATGGATGGAATATGGTGGAAGTGTTCCCGTGTCCCTCTCGGGGCTGTCCAAGACCATTAGCCTCCTCACTCTCCTCCTTGGGTCACTCTCCCTGGTGAGGGACTGATGCCACATGCTGTGGGAATCTAAGCATCCCTAAAAGAGGCCAGTGTGAGAGAATAGCCTCCTAGATCCCGTGGGCTTTATCAAGAAATGGGGAGAATAAAAGGGGCAAAGTTGTCTTTTTTGCCAAAAAGAAGGAAATGGGGAAGAGCGATCGTGATAGAACAGTCTAGAATAGCTGGCAGGACAGAACATGTCAGAGTCCATTGTGCACCTCTGCTCCCCCAAATCTTCCTCAGGTTCCCCCACCCCTGCTTCCTCATAGGGTGGCTGGATCAGGAGACGGCTGGAGGAGACGAGGCAGGATCACAACCGTTTGATCATTCCCCACCCAAGGAGCCTGTGGGTGAGGAATGGACCATCATCCTTGCTCCTGCCAGTTCTGGGATTTTACCAGAGACTTGAATGAAGACACAAAAGATGTGTCCAGCCAAACCTCAAAAGCACGAGATATTTTGACATGGCTGATTTATGATCCAAAACTTTCTTCCCAGGTGGAACTGTAAGCCCAAAATCAACACTCAGAAATTTAATGGTAATCAATGTAGAGTCAGATCAGAAAAATCAATCACTCTGGGAACAAGCCCAGGGCAGTGCAGTACCTTGGCAGGACTCCACAGGAAATGACCTGGCCATTTGCATTTGACCTTCGAGGGCAATGTAAACATAACTTAAGGCGGCCTGGGGAGGGTCAGGGATATCTGTACTCTATACTTGCGGGCACTGGACAGTGAGGCCTGATGACCTCCTGTGGGCCAGGGTGAGTGGACTCTTGAGGAAGGAGTAAGGGTGGGTCTGAGGTGGAAGGAGAGACCCAGCAGCGTGGCCCTGGCTGGACTGAGCCAGCAGAACCAGTCCCAGGCAGGAGACTGGTTCGTAGCACCCAAGTCTTTCTCTGCCTCTGTGCAGACAAGGCTGCTGACTATCCTGGGAACTTTACCATGGTGACAGACAGTCCTTGGCCAGGCAAGGAGGAAGGTGAGCAGAAGAGAGGGACCCGCTGTATGTTGTTGGTGTGCACACCCGCACATCCCTAGTCCAGCCCACACAGGCTCAACATCAGCCTTCGCACACTCAGTTACACCCCACCTTATAAAATCCCCAGCATCCACTCGCCTGCCTGCAGAGCCCCTTCTCTGCCCCAGTCCCCTCACTGACACACCCACAGGCAGATAGCCTTGTCCTAGCTCTGGAAGCAGATTTAAGATTACATCTAGTACGTGGAGGCTTGAGTGTGAGCAGTATCTTGGGCACAAGAGTCAGAGAACTGGAGGAGACAGCCTAGCAGCCATGTGATACGGAAGAGACCACTGATGAATGCCCAGGGAATCCCAGAGGCCTCTCAGAAAGGTCCAGAAGGTGGTCAAAGGTGTCACAGGGGGAGGAGGAGGAGGAGACAATTGGGGAAGGCGGCTTTCTCTAGAGAGTGAGAGTGCCCAAAAGGCTCAGCTGAGAGCCAACAGCAGACATTCCTCCTACCTCTGGGGGATGAGTGTCTTGTTCCTGGAGGGGGCATTAGAGTGACCCCCTGCACCTACCCACAGAGACAGGCTCATGTACATGCAAGCTGGATGCAGCTGTCCTTCCCTGCCATACCTAGCTGTCCCTGGGAGGAACACATCCTAGGTGAAGGATAGTGGAAGGGCCTGAGGGAAGGCCGCTCCCAACCCAGGATGGCTCGATGCAGTCTGCTGGCCCAAGTGAGGGCTCAGAGCTAGAATCAAGAATGGCCAGGGTGACCAGGAAGAACATCAGGCACCTTCCTGGACAGCCTGTGCTGGATGCTGCTTAGTCGGACCCTTTCCATACCCTGCATAGATGTCCAGGGAGGCCAGGCCTCCAGCATGTTTTCCCAGCCTGACTCTTCTTTTCTCCGTGGAAATCCTTGACTCCTGCAGTTAGGTGAACACAGGGAAGATCCACAGCTCTCTGCTCTTGTCCTACAGCAGCCAGCACTTCAAGTCCCACACAGCCTGGTGGGACAGTGTTGTCCCCAGCACGAGCCCAACCTCATCTCTGTTCACTGGTTCTCTTCTCCCACTTCTGGGCCACAGCCACAGGGGCCATGAAGTTGGTGGCCAGAGACTCTGGGCCCCTCCCACCTACAGTCACCTGGACACAGGAGATCACAGGAGAGCTAGGCTGCTGCTCTCCCTCACCCTGTGGTACCTAGGCATCAGCAGCAACCTGAATCTTGCTGAAGCCTCCTGCTGTCCATCCCCGGCAGCGGGGTGACCATCCATCTCACGGGGTACCATCAGGAGCATACATACACCCCTGACCCTGTACTTCTTCAGCCTGATGCCCAGGCCACCATGGACATCACAGCATGTGCAGCCCTGGGGACCACAACTCAAGTGCTGTCATGAAAAGTCCCTCACACCTCTCAGGGACTGGATACCACAGGCCAGCACTGCCTCCACATGAACCCCCCCCCCACACACACACACCTTTCTCTCTCCTCACCTCTTACATGCCCTTTACCTAGCCCAGGAGCCTGTACCCTAGGTGATGCTTGGTCGGTTTCTGTGATGACATCCTGTTACCCCAGGAAGCATGGTTGATAGCACATTGTCTGAATGATGACCTATTAAGGCTCTGTCCCTCACTGAGGTCAGGTCAGGTGATTCCCTGTGCATCTCTGTCCTCTGAAACCACAAGCCCCAGGACCTGTTCAGATAATGGGTACCAAATCACCTGGTCTGGGGGCACCCCTTCATCAGTTCTTCCTGTAGCACCCCATGGCAGTCAGCCAGCTTATCACACATTCCCTTCTCACACCCCTCCCTTCTCTCCCCTCCCTCCCTCCTAACGCTTCTCAGCTCCTGGAATAAATCTGCTCAGCTGATCTTGGCAACTGTGGCCTTAATTGTGTGCATTTGACAAATGGTTCCGTTGGATTAGCTCAGGACAGCAATGGCAGTCTGAATTGGGACAGAGACAGGCCTGGAGAAGGCTAGCCATTGGGCCTGCCCCTCAGTGACACTAGGACAGCAGTCCTCTCTTGTCCCCCAGCAACCAGTCTAGTGGGAACTGGATTGCAGGACCTCTAATGGAGCCCTAGATAATTGCCCACCCCCAACAAAGTCCATAGATGAGGGATTTAGGGAGCCAAAGCTCAGCATCATTATGTGACTTGCCAGGGGCACACATCTGGTCTGAGATGCCCGAGAGTACCACAACTACTTCAAGATCCACGCCAGTGCTCTGCCCACCACCCTGCCTCACCTCTGGGTGCTTTAGCCAGCCACGCCTCCTCTTTCCTGCTCATCGGCTCTGCTGACCACAGTCATTGCCTCTCATTCCCTTCTTCTGAAATACCCAGAGGGAAGGGCCTTACATGTAGCACAGAATGGCACGATCTCAGACCCTGAACCTTTCTCTGACTTGATGGGTGCCTCAGCTGCCCCCTCTGTAAGATGGAGTGAAATCTGTTATATCCACTTCCCACTATTAAGGTGAGGTTAAAGGAGTATGCGGGCAACACGTTCGGTATGATGCTGGCACAAAGGGCTGCGACTATGCTCAGTGGCCGAGCATTTGTCTAGGGTGTGCAAGGCTCTGAGTTCTACCTCTTACCCTGAAAAAAAAAAAAGATAAAAACAAACATCAGACAATGCTGGCACTGATAAACTCAATCTTGTCCGTTGTTATTATTAGTGAGGTCCTTCGGGCCACAGTGTATGGCTGGGCAGGTGTGCCCTGTACAAAGCACTTGCATCCGCCCCTCTCTGTACCCTGGGAGCTGCACCTGCCCTGAGGAAGGCATGTTTTCCAATAGGAGGCCAGAGGGGGCATCTTTTCCTAATTTGCAGGAAAGTGCTGCAGAATGCAGCCCTGTGTGCCCCAGCTGTCATGTGAGGGGCACAGGGCAGGATTCCAAGCCATAGCTCTCATCTGGGGGACCACAGTGGCTGGATTCTGCCATCTAAGTTCCCCCTTGGGTACCATGGTCATTTATAGTGTTCCAGAAATCCCATTTAAAATGAAGCGTCCTCAGGAACAATAATGTCCTAAAAATAATCAGGTCTTATCATCATTTCCATGATCATTGCTACCATTATTTTAGACCTCAAGTGGATTAGCAGCCATCAGGCAGAAGGCAGGGTAAGCCCCAAGGACAGCGGGAGAAGGAGCCGGGAGTAGGGATAGGCAAACAAGGAATGGGAAGGCATGCACAGCTCTCAGTCAGGATTCTGCCCCAGGGCTGGGGCAGCTGAATGAGAGAGAGAGAGAGAGAGAGAGAGAGAGAGAGAGAGAGAGAGAGAGAGAGAGAGAGAGAGAGAGAGAGAGAACATTGGGCAGATTTAAATAACACTCTAGAAGTGGTGCATCTTAGCGCCCCCTCCAGGTGCATCCCAACATTGCACATTTGTACAAAGGATTTATTAAGTAACTCCTTCCAGGTCATGAGCTGGAGCTGGGAATTCAGGGAAGGAAGCTGAAGAAACCAAGCAAGGACTGGACCTTAGGCGTGGCCCTATGCATCAAACCTGGGTGTAAACTTCACCTCAGGGACTGTCTCCCCCTGAGGCAGGGTATTAGACTCTCCACTTTGAGCCATTAGGTACTGGGCACCGAAGTCCAGAGGGAGGATGGAAGATAATAAATCCCAGGCATTTCCAGCTTTTTTTGCTATGGCTGCAAGCAGGTCTGGAAGTCCCACTGCAGTCCCCAAAATATATCTTGGGAGCTGTCCACTGAAACACATAGAAGCCTCCTGCTGCTGCACATGGAACCAAAGGGCAAGGGTACCTGCAGTGTCTTCTCCATGGGACAGGGTGATGATCCGGCCCCATCCTTGCGCTTAGAATTTCCATTTGTTCAGTCAATCAGTGTCAAAGCCAGGACCTGTGGGCACCTGGACAGGCAGGCTTACTTGAGACCATGACCCTGGTACCTAGCTGTGCTGGCCATTGAGACCATGACCCTGGTACCCAGCTGTGCTGGCCATTGAGACCATGACCCTGGTACCCAGCTGTGCTGGCCATTGAGACCATGACCCTGGTACCCAGCTGTGCTGGCCATTGAGACCATGACCCTGGTACCCAGCTGTGCTGGCCATTGAGACCATGACCCTGGTATCCAGCTGTGTAGGCCACTGAAAGTTTTCCTCTTTTAAATTCTTCTGTTAGGTGTTTTGCCACAGTGATGTGAAGGCAACTAAACCAGCAGTCACAGCCATCTGATGCCGCAGGGACACTCAGGGTCAGGCATCAGCCCCAGGCACACATGGGTCCACCCATGTTCCTTCCTTTGCAGCCCTACCAGACCCAGGAGAGCCAGAGGAGGGGTGTTTCTGAGCCCTGCCCTTCCAGGACAACCTTTTGCCTAAAGATGAAGAGAATTTTACACCCCCACCCCAGATGGCTCCAACCTTGAGACACAGAGCCAGAACTCCAGGTCAACATCTGAGTCTGTCCATCAGTGCGTGGGAGGTCCTTAGCACCTCCTGGACTTCCCAGGACTCCAGGGGCAGGGTAGGTGCATTGGTAAGAACTGTCCAAGAAACAGATGCGAGAGATGTATTGTTGGTTCAGAGCCAGGTCTGTTTTAAGGAATTGGCTCAGCAGTTGCCAAGGCTGGTAAGTCGGCAGTTACAGAGTCAGCTGGTGCATTGGAGAGCCGAGACAGTTTGACACCGCAGGCCAAGTGCAAAGGCCTCTGCTGGAGGATTCCCTCTTCTTCAGAAAAGGTCAGTCTTTGTCTCTCTTCGACTGTCAATGGATTGGACGAGCCTTGCCAACATTACGCTAGGCATTCTGCTTAGTTGTTGCTCATAAAACCTCTCTCACAGGGACGTCCAGAATGAGGCTTGGCCAGGTATTTCTTTGCTACACCTGGGCCAAGTGGAATTAACCATCATGCTAGGCAAGCATGCTCAGTTGAAAACCGAGAAAGATGAGAACTAAGGCCAAATGCAGATACGTGTTGTTTTAGAAAGAGAGTGAGACCATTCCCTCTCTCTTAAGCTGGGTCATTACCCCTCAATTCTACAGAGGCTCATCTGAGAGTTAATTTTTTTGTTTGCATATAAGAGTATTTCAATTAAAAAGCACTGGAAACTTGCCTCCATTTCTTTGGCCAATAGTCTTGTTACCTCCTACCCCCTAAAAAATAAATAAAGAGACAAAAAAATTTAAAAGCCAATATTGCAATTTTAAAGACAAGACAATTCTTGTGCAGAGATGGGTGGGCTCTGAGCAAAGGGATATTTGTATATACAGGGACTTCACATCTGTCACCTTCTGCTAGAAGTCCTTGAACGGTGGCACTAATCGAAACCACCCAGCACAGCAGGGCCAGCCTTCCTCTCCCTTGGTGTGAATGGAACCTCTGCCAGACTCACATGATGCCAGCATTTCCTCCATGGCAGAAGAAGAGTGACTTGGGAGGGCACAGAGCTCCCCACTAACTAGGTCATCAAAATTGTTCAGGGCAGCTGCTAAAATGTGGATTTCCACACTTCCCCCCACCCTCCACCACCTAGAAAATAAATCTCTAAGGAAAAGGGCCAAATATCAACTTTTCACCATCTGCCATGGCAATGATAGCATCTTGGGGCTGGGTGTAAGTGATAGGAGGAGCCAGGATGTTGACTTCTGTTGCAGCAGAGAGCCAAAGGGATAGAAAAGACTCCAGAGATGAGCAAATACCTTGAGACAGAAATGAGGGCGGGTGTGCACATCAGCATAAAAGGAGAAATGAGTCAACCAGGAAGAGTGGCAGTGGCTGAGGAGCCGGTGATAGGAATGGGGGAGGGGGGTCTTACAGGGAAGGTGCTAGATGCTAGGCAAATGCAAAAACAGAAATCAGGAAACAGGCATGCAGGCAGCATGATGTGGTTGGTACACAAAGTAAAATGAAAGATGAGACAAGGATCATCTAATGAATGGTGGAGGACTTATGTTCCAGAGAAGATAAAGTTCTAGACGTGAATGCACCAAACAACATAGCAACTAAACACAAAGGGCAGTAAGTGTTACAGATGAAGGAGTGTTGTAAAAAACAAAAAGAAATAAAGTTAAGGCCAGAGAGATGTGTCAGCGGGTAAAGGCACTTGCTGCCAAACCTGACACCTGAATTTAATCCCCAGGTCCCACGGGATGGAAGAGGAGAACCAACTCCCATAAATTATCCTCTGACTTCCACATGTCTGCATGCACACACACACATACAAACAAATAAGTGTAACTTAATTTTTAAAAATTTAACCTAAAGGCTTCAATATAGTCTTTTCAGACACATCTAGGGGACTGCAAAGAAGCAAAGACCATGCTGTCCATCGTGATGGTCACCGCTGGTCACCTGTGGCTATCAAGCACTTGTCAGTAATCAAGTTGAACTGAGATATGCTTTAAAAGTAAGCTATTGTGATGGATAACCATGGTTGTCAACTTGACAGTATCTATCATCAAGACAGAGACAAGTATCTGGGCAAACCTATAGAGGATTTTCTTGACTAGATTAATGGAAGTGCAAGGACCCACCTTAAATGTGGGTGGCACTTTCTGGAAGTGGCCCAGGTACAAGGAGGTTCTAGGGAAATGCTTTAGCTTTGTGCCTGCTTGTCTTGAGGTGTTGATGGCAAGTTCATCCTCTCTGCTGTTGCAGCTGCCATCTTTTAATAACACCAGAACCCAACTTCCTCAGCCTTCCAGCCTGGGGTGAAGACTGGTACTCTCCAGGAATCCTCCAGACATCCAGCACCAGTTGGGTCGGCTGAGGTCCTCAGCCTGGTAGGGTGAAAAGTCATCCATTTTCAGCCTCTTCAGTGTGGAGACAGCCATTGTTGGACTCCCTGAACTGTTTATGTGAACCTACCTAATGAATGACCTGTTAATACATACCCATTCTGTCAGTTCTGCTCCTTGAGGGAACCCTGACTAGTAAAGACATAAACACCATATTCCAGAGATTGCAAAACTAAAAAGTAAAGGGTGCTACTAATTTTCAGATTAATTATTTCCTAAAATGTTAGTATTTTGGATGCAGCAGGTCAGATAATGTTATCAAATGTATTTTCCATTTTGTCATAGTTGTTCTATGTTGGGAATTATACTCTGGGCCCCGCACATGCTAAGCACACATGCTACCACCAAGCGACGCTCTCAGCCTCTGCTTTTACTTTTTCAAAATGACCCAAAGAAAATGTCAAGTACCTGTGGCTCACACATTGCTATTGGACAGTGCTGACTTGGAGGAAGGAAATACTGTGAGTAGCTCACCACCTGCAAGGCCTTTCCAGAAATCCTGCTTTTGAACCAGGAATCCTCCCTGGATGGTTAATATGGACCACCAACTTGACAGGGTTTAGAATTGTTATCCATACCCATGTCTAGGCATCCATGAGTGTGTTTTTTGAAAGTCTTAACTGAGGAGGGCATCATGTACTGTGGGCAGTTCCATCCTGTGAGCTGGGAACCTGGACTACACACAAGAGAAGTGAGCTGAACCCCCACGTGTGTCTCTCTCTGCTTCCTGTCTGCGGATGTGATGTGACTGGCCTCTCTGCTTCCTGTTTGTGGATGTGATGTGACTGGCCTGTCTCTGCTTCCTGTCTGTGGATGTGATGTGACTGGCCTGTCTCTGCTTCCTGTCTGTGGATGTGATGTGACTGGCCTGTCTCTGCTTCCTGTCTGTGGATGTGATGTGACTGGCCTGTCTCTGCTTCCTGTCTGTGGATGTGATGTGACTGGCCTCTCTCTGCTTCCTGTCTGTGGATGTGATGTGACTGGCCTGTCTCTGCTTCCTGTCTGTGGATGTGATGTGACTGGCCTGTCTCTGCTTCCTGTCTGTGGATGTGATGTGACTGGCCTGTCTCTGCTTCCTGTCTGTGGATGTGATGTGACTGGCCTCTCTCTGCTTCCTGTCTGTGGATGTGATGTGACTGGCTGCCTCAAGCGTCTACCCCATGGGTTCCCTGTCATGACAGATTGTGTGCCTTCAGACTGTGAGTCAACATGAGCCCTTCCTTTCTCCCTTGAGTTTGTCAAAGCATGAGGAAAGTAACTAACATACTGCTCCTCAAGCCACATGTGTCCTTTCAACCCTCGCTCCTCACCGGAGTTCACACAAGGCAGAAGCAGACACTCTAGATTACAGCCTCCCTTCTGGTGACCTGCAGGAGAAACTTGGGGCTTGGATTTTTGTATTTATAGGATAAAATAACCCCCATCCCAGTAAGGTTGGTGTGGGGCTTAAGTGAGGCGATGCACTCTCTCAAGAGTCATAGGTTGAAAATCCAAAAACAGTGAAGAGGGCCATCCAGTTTCCATTCCTGGCCCTGCCTCCACACACTAGCCTGAGAAATGCAGGCCTACAGCCCCTCTGGAGTCAGCATGGAGGGCATCTATATGGGGATGGCATGCTAGAACTGAAGATCTAAGACCCTAATGGTTTCCTTTTATGGCACTGGGCTAGGACACAGGCCATGAGACCTCAAACCACCATGATTCAGGATAGCTTCGACTCTCATGTCAGACTCCTTAGAAACCAGGTGGCCTACAGCCCCAGCTCTGGTAAGAATGAGGGGCTCAGATTATACGATTATTGCTACAGATTCCTAATTCCAGACAGGAGGCCCTTGTGGTGGACAACTTTCTGACACTGTAGCAAGCCACCTGAGGTCATTAACTCCTAAAGTCAGAAGGCTTGCTTTGACCCACAATTGTAGAAGCTTCTAGGCATTATCTGTGGCTCCACAGCTTTGAGCCTCTGGTGAGGCTCATTCCATATCATCATGATATGGGAATGTGTCAGCGCAAAATCACTCAGTACAACAGCCAGGAAGCAAGAGAGGCCAGGTTTCCCATCCCCTTCCAGGCCACACCCACAAAGACCTGCTGCAGGCTGCAGGAATATAAGAACTCAGCTGGTTTTGGCAAAGTCACTACCTGGAGGAATCAGGGAATTCCTCAAGAGGAAGCCAAATCCCAAGGAGTTTTTGGTGTTACTTGGCTTGTTATATATCAGCTGTATTCTGTTATGAAAATCATGTGTGCCTTCATAGTTTTCCCAATTGACTTTTCCCTAAGAAGGGCTAACAGTGTGGACTGATCACTCTCTGGACATACACATTCCAGGTATTTGGAGAACAGCCTTAGGAAAGGCTTTCTCTGGAATCAGATATTTCCCTTGGCCACTTTCAAAGACTAGCAGTAATAACAGTCCACATGTAAGTCTCCTGATTTAAGATAAATTCCACAAGGAAACACCGCCTAGGTCAGATGGACGTTAAGTAACAGCTTTACACAATTTAGCTCGGACCCTCCTTTCTTACAGCCTTACTAACTTTATAGACCCCTAACTGCTTACCTAACCACTTCTAGGAATATTTAGATAACCTTCTGCGCTGACAGCTATGCTCAGCCAGAACTCCAGTTCAAGCCTCCCTGTAATTATCATTAGCAGCATCCGGCCAGGTCCATCCCCAGATGGAGGAAAGTACTTTATCAGAGATACCTCTGTACTCTCTAAGAACAGACTTAAGCATCCAGGCTACCTGTTTGAGAAGGCCTGGCAGATGTGCCAATTAAGCCTTACTTCCTCCTTTCCCAAACCTTACCTCCAGTTCCAGATCTCCCTTTAACTATCATCAGAGGCATCTAGCTGTACACAGGTTGCCTAGCGACTGAGCACACTTTCCCCCACCCTGCAGAAAAACGGCAGATAGCTTGGACAGATAGAAGCCACAGGAAAAACAAAACAAAACAAAAAAACAGTTTTATTTTCTCCCATTGACCTAGCAACGTATAGATTCTTAACACCTTCTACCAATCACGTTTAAGATTATAGTTGAGCACATAAGAACCCTCTTCTTAGATATTACCTGAATTTAGCCCTTAGTTAATTTATTTCCCCATTGGTCACTCCCTTTGGGGTTGCAAATGATAATTAACGGTTATTGCCTCGCTATGGGATTCTTATCACCCCTCCATTTGATCCTGGAAGCCTGGTTTTGCACTGCTAAGGGATTACTGCTTGTAAGTGTATATATACCAAGACTCCCAGGGCACAAGAGGACAGAGAAGAGAAAAGAGAATGGAAGAACTAGATGGGTAAGAACTTGAGAGGAATGAACTGAGATGGGGAAGAACTAGATTGAAGGGCTAAAAGGGAGGACTAGAGGAACGAGATGGAAGATGAGGAAGAGCCAGATGGGGAAGAACAAGATGAGGAAGAGCCAGATGAGAGAGAAGGAGACGGGAGAGGAGCTGATAGGGAAAAGAACTAGATAGATGAGAACCTAGAAGGGACAGAACTAGATGAAGGAATTAAGATAGAATCTAAAGGGGACAGTAGATAAATATGGAGAAATCAGGCAAGAAAGGAGCTAAACATCAGAGCAGAATAGAAGCTGTGTAGAGAGAGAACTATTACAGAATAATAAAGTGTATGAACTAAGGAGTTTCATGTACATAGATTCATTTCTTCTCATTAAAGATTAATTATCAGCTGGTTGTAGATTCTTCCCGGACCCTGGGAGGGGACTATCGAGGGGCTGGACCTCCATAGTCCCTGATAAAGTCCTAAGTACCTCCCACTAGGTCCCAACCACTGCCCTGGGAATTAAGCCTTTAGGGGACATTCAGGATCTAAGCCTAGCCTCGAGTGGACACCTACATAGTTGACTCACCTTGGTTTGCCCAGAACAGTCTAGATTTAGCTCCTGGGGAAATCTTTTATCCTAAGCAGACCGGGAAGCTTGGTACCTCTGCCTATGGTGGTCAGGGCAGTTACTGGAGGCCCGACCTGCTGGGAGCAACACCAGGGCTTTGCACAGGTCTCAGGGCTCCACCTTTCACCCAGAACCACCAGGGATGAGGTCCCCAAATCAGAATGCCTGCTCCCCAGGAGATGCTACTGCCTGTTGGGGGCCACGATGAGAAGGACTCTTTTGTGGGCACAGAAACCTGTCTAGGGAGAGCATCAAGAGGAGCCAAACTGATGTCTTCATGGCCCTTCAACCAAGGTGACAGTGGCGTCCTCCTCTCTTCTCAGTGGTTCTGTGAGCCTGGATCAGTCACCTGATCTCAGAATTCTGTAGCTGGAGTTACCTCCAGTTCTGCCCGGGCCGGCAGCCACTCAGACTCAAATAAACACACAAATGCTTATAATGTTTAAATGGTTTGGCCTAATGGCTCAGGCTTCTTGCTATCTAGTTCTTACATCTTAAATTAACCCATTTCTATAAATCTATACCTTGCCACATGGCTCGTGACTTACCGGTATCTTACATGTTGCTTCTCATGGAGGAGGTGGCAGCATCACCCGACTCAGCCTTCCCATTCCCAGAATTCTCCTCTCTCTTTGTCCCGCCTATACTTCCTGCCTGGCTACTGGCCAATCGGCACTTTACTTATTAACCAATCAGAGCAACACATTCACGGCATAGAGAACATCCCACAGCAGAACTCCTTCTCGTTTCTTCACCAGTAAAACGAAAACACTGGCTTCAATTAGACACTGTAGGTGGTGCATAACAGGCACGAGACGCCTGGTCCTCCCCAGTCTCAGACCTATGACCATCTCTGGCAGATGAACGACTCCGTAATGTTGCAGTGCTGCTGGTGAAACTATTCTTATGGGATGTTACGGGAGTTGGGTGAGTGATCAGGGGTGAGTGCTAAGTGGTCCTGGAGCATGGCTCTTGATGATATGAAGCTGCCATGTGAGCATCTCACACATACTGTGCCTACATGAACAACAAATGAGCAGACAATAATCCACCCTTCTCACACTGGGCAGCTGATGCAATGACATACACATATATACATACACACACATACATACACGTGTATATGTATATATATGTATGTATGTATTTATGTATGTATGTATGTAAAGAAAGAAGAAAGTGGGGTCCAGCAGCCAGCACGAATGATCGGGCTGGCTGGTGGCACCACTGGAGTTTAAGTACAAACTCTGACCAAGGATGCCATCCTGTTTAGAAAGACACAGAGCAGAGCCCAGCAGATGCACCTGGGACACCTCTCCTCACAGTGTGTCATAGTCTCAGGCATCAGGCCATTATTTTCATTCTGAGGGAGGAAACCAAGACATGTGAGGGTGAGGGATTTCTAGGAGGTACAGTGCACTGGTTAGTTTTGACAGTCAACTTGTAATAACCTAGAATAACTTGGGAAAAATGAGCTTATTGAAAGAATTATCTAGATCAGTGTGTGATGACTCACCCCTAACAGGCTTGAGGGCCAGCTGGCCCAAACAAGTAAAAAATACTTTCTGAGAGCCAACCTGGGTCTACCTAAGGGCCTTAGCAACAGCAGCTGAAACATGATCTGGAGATGACCTGGACCAATGAGAGGCAGCCATGTCACACCAGCAGATGCATATTCATCAGATCTCCCCCAGGGTGGGGTGGAGGGTATATAAGGCTTGCCTCTTCCTGAATAAACTGAGCTTGTTGTTTTGACATTCTCCCAGAGTCTGTGTCGTTGACTCTGTGCCTACTTGGCCCCTTCCTCCAAAGGGAACAACAGCAAGGACCCTGCCACAGATCAGGTTGACCTGCAGGCATGTCTTTGGAGATTGTTTTGATGGTTAGTTGACATAGGAAGACCGAGACCATAGTGGGCAGTACCATTCCCCAGGTAGGAGGTCTGGTACAGTATAAGACAGTAAGCAAGGATGTCTTTATCTCTTTGCCCTTGACCATGGATGGGTTGTGACTAGTTGCTTGAGTTTCTGCTTTGACTTCCCTAAAGCTATGGACTGGAACCTGGACTGTATGCCAAATAAAGACTCTCTGCATTATGTTGCTTTTGTCAGGGTAGTTGTCATAGTAACAGAAACAAGACTAGAATATACAGAAAGCAGATGGTAGACTTGGGATTGGAATATAAGAGCCCACTCTTGACTACCACAGTAGTCATTTCAAGCCAAGCATGGGTATAGGTATGTGACATGTGAAAGTGGCATACTCAGTTCTGGGCATCAACTGTTTTTCAAGCCCATGACATGATCCCATGCCAAACTGGCAGGGCTGTTGCTCAGTTCTCACACCTCTCCCTGAGGCTACTTTGATGACTGGGATCATACTTGACCCCAACAGCCCCTCCTGCTTGGCCCTTGCTCCTCTGGCTCCAAAGGCAGACAGGCAGGAGTTATCCAGCAGTTTCTCTTAACCAGATTCCAGCAGAGAAGTGTGGAGTTTCATCTATGTGTTCACTGTGCGATCATAACTGAAATGGAGCTGTGTGTCACCAATACAAACAACAGATAAATCCACTGGGCCTCAAAATACCATTTATGCTCAACACTACTTCAAAATTATGTTTTTTAGCCCACTGACTGCTCAATCCTATTATTTAATGCCTTAATAAGGAAACACGTACTTGCTACATTATAAATTTGTGTTTTTAATACTTTGATACCATTTTAATATAATTAGTACACTTTGTAATCCTCTGTATTTTTATTGCATGCATCGAGAAACACCATTCCCAGAAGGGATCTGGAAGTTTCTTCAGACTAACAAAGGGTCCTTGACTGAAGAAATGCTTAGAAGCAATCCTTTGAGGCAAGGATCTATAATTACATATTGCAATTTCTAGTTGACATAAGATCAGTTTAGGAACAGAGAAGTCAAGCAAACTACCCAAGGTCACACAGTAAGGGAAGAGTGAAGATTTAAGCCCAAGAAGCTAGATGAGAGCCTGTCTTCTTGACCAGCATGCTGGACTGGGCCTCCCAGACTCCTGTAGTCCGCCAGCCCTTTCTTCTGCTACTTTTCTTATAGATTCTACAAGATAGAACATGATTGTTGCTTTAACACTCTGCCTCCCACGTGCCGTGAGGGGTGAGACCGGCTTCATTCATCTCTGAGTTCATACAAACCCTGAAAGGGTTCAAATAGAAGTTTTGGGTGCACATGTCTGTAACCCATAAATGCCTCATACATGATACCATTTCACTGCTTTAAAAAGCAGAAAAGCCCCAAGCCAGAGTCTGTCACACTTTATAATGCCATCAGCATGGGCCCTTGTGTCTTTATAGCACTTTGGATGTGCCCCAGAATCTTTATGTCCCTTTGACTGAAGTCATAAGCATAAATTTGTCAGAATGTGAACAGGGCTCAGCTTCTGTGTCCTAGAGACAGAAATGGAAGCACCATGGTGATGGAGGAGGTTTTAGAACCCACCTCCGTCACTCCCTCACTGCTCTGAGCCCAACACCCTCATCCACCAAACAGGGACCATGAGAGTAGAGTGCTTTTGTGACCAATGCAAGGCCTGAGACAATGCCGACAGTTCAAATGTGGTCCTGGTGCCGAGCAAGGCCACGGCCTCTGTGGCTGCCATCTGGGATCAGTGCAAGGGTGACATGGTGGTGGCATCCTAAGGATGATGTAATTGAACCAGAACCGGGTGGGTTCTGACTCCATCTTGGCTACATGCCTGAGTCAAGATCCTGCCTTCTCGGACCTTCAGTTCTCAAGCAACCAAATGAGAGGACCTTGCAGGATCATAGGCGTGGCTTGGGACACCTTCACTGAAAGTCTGTGTGGGAGACACCCCACAAACCTCACAGCCCGTGGGGAGACACCCCACAAACCTCACAGCCAGTGGGGTTCTTCACTCAGGAGGTGAAGAACCAACTTTGCAAGGCACTGTGTCAAAATGTCCAGAGTCTGACCTCAGGATTTATTTCTCTTAGACATTTAAACACAGCAAAACTTTGGGGAAAAGGTCGCTACGTGACAATTACCACAACAAAGCTTAAGCAGAGCTACAGAGTAACTCACCAGCCAAGTAGCAGGGCACCTGTGACCTTTACAATAAGGAGTTCTAGTGACTGATAAAGAGCTCACTCAGGGCAGGGCCCTGATGGCGTCTATTCACTGAGAGGCGAAGCTCAGGATTAGGGGGCTCAGGATAGTGGGGCACTCAGGAAGGATGGCTCCACAGAACAGCAAAAAGATCACCAGGTTGTTAGACAGCAGCCACTCCAGCCTCCCGGGGTCAGTCACTTCCTCACGTTGAAGAAAAGAGGCCCAAGTATTTGACCGGCTCCTCCGGTCTTTGAGCTGAGCATCCTACAGCCATGTACCGTGGGTCTGGAGACAGGAGCAGGGCTGCTTCTGTTGGGCACTGTGGTAGAGTCTGGGCAGGGTCTTGCTCTCAAGCAGAATTTGATGCACGTGTAAGATCCTTCCTTCCCCTCCTCACTTCCATCAGTGAGTCAGGATCTCCCTTGGCACACACACACACCCAGGTCCTCCACCTCGCCTCCCTGTGCCCTCCAGTTCTCTTCCTTTTACACTTCGGTTCTTACAGTGAGTTTTAAGGATCCTTGTATCTGCCCTCATGTACAAGACTGACTGCACAGGGCCTCTTCCATTGTAAGTGGGGTCACTGGTAGGGCCAGATAGCTGTTCCTACATACACACACACACACACACACACACACACACACACACACACACACACATACACCACACCACACATACACACACTCACACACACAAACACACACACACAAACACACACACACATACACACATACACACATACACACACACCACACACTCACACACACACACCACACACACACATATACCACACATATACCACACACACCACACACACTACACATACACACACTCTCACACATATACACACACACCACACACCACACATACACACATCACACACACAACACACACACCATACATACACACACTTTCACGGATGCACTCACACCAATACACAGGTACACACACATACATGCTCCCTCACACACACATACTCTCACACATGCACACACCACACACACACTCTCGCACACACATCATACACACACACACACTCTCACACACACATGCACAGACACCAATACACAGGTACACACACATACATACTCTCACACATTCACACACATACATATGCACATTCACAGGCATGCACACATACACAAGCACACATATACGTACGCATATGCATACACACACACACACACTCACTTGGGGAGCCATAGACCTGTGGCAGGGGTGGTGTGGGTGGGAGTGAACCGGCCCACCCATAATAATGGCTGTGAAAACCTATTGAGTAGCTCTTCTTTCCCAAATGACTTTGCAAATATAAAATTGTTTTATATTATGACCAGAAAAAAAGAATTTTAGAAGAGGTTAACATGGGATTTAATGACTGTGGAGCAATAACATTCCTTGTATCAAATTAAAATTCTAAAGCTGCCACAGGAAACAAGTGCGTTAGGAGCTGCCAAGAGTACGTATGTTATTACTAGGGGATGGCTTCATTGTCCCGAGTGTTCTTCGTCCTGCATTCAAATTGGCAAGTGTCTCCACTGGAATGAGACTCTAGGCACACCAGGAGCGAACCCCAGCCAAGGAAGTCCTGAGAGACTAAGGACTTCCTTAGGCCCAAACTGGAAGACAGCTCCATATTTCCTGCAAGCAGCAGAATGGAGGTGGATGTGTGCAATGGGGTTTGAATGGCTCGGCCCACAAGCTGTGTGGTTTCAGGCAAGTCACTTTGCTTCTCTGAGCTTTCATCCCCCCCCCCCCCCACTTGTTAGTCTGTATGGAGGACATATGTTGAAAGGACACAGGCCGAAGCTTTGGAAGCTCCTCATAGGCTGCTGAGTGCTGATGATCGATGGGTCCTTTGGCTAGTCTCCTCCCTCTTCCCACCCCTCCGCGGTACTGAAGTCTGCTACCCATCTATGCTATTTAATATCGGTCATTTGTTATGCTCTTCCTGAGGGCCAGGTGTCCTCTCATTCACTATCTAAGGCAGTATTAATCATTCCATTTTACAGAGTAGGAAAATGAGGCTCGAGTTTCCCAAAGCCGCAGGACCAGGGCCCCGAGATGGCAGGGACTGAACCCCAGACCCTTCTGGCTTATAAGCTTTTCCTCTGATGCTTCTGAATATCCCAGATCTGCAGCTTTAAACTGCAAAACTCCCCCACAAGGTGAGGAGCTCAGTTCCAGTCCTTCCTCACCCCAGCACAGTGCTCTCTCAGCATCCTATCACCGTGAGGTTAGTAGAAAACAGCACTTGGTGTGGGTGTTCTCTTAAGGTCAGTTCTAGAAACATCTCTCTAGAAGCCCAAGCATTCACAGTCAAGGGAGCCTGTCAACCAAAGAACATCTTCAAAACGAACAAAACGGATCACAGCTTGGTGTGTGTGTGTGTGTGTGTGTGTGTGTGTGTGTGTGTGTGTGTGTGTGTGTGTGTGGCTATTAATCCTAGCTTGCCAATACCAGATTTTTAAAAAAAAATGTTAAACTGCTGATGAGGAGGTAGTTATTCCTGCAGCCCCATGGTGTGGTTTTGAAATATCTTCTCAGAAGGAAAGCTAGGCAGAGAAATAGAAATCTATTAAATGTGCAGAACCGAAGAATAAGGGGCATCCATGAGAGTCCTCCGAAACATTGTGAAAGGCTTGCCAGGTCAGGGAGGGCTGGCCCAACTCTGCCAATTAGAGCAAATGGGAAACAGGCCTCAGTCTCGGAATTAAAGATGAAGAGCCGCAGTTAACCTGTCTCCTAACAGAAAACACGGCCCTTAATGCCTCATGTAATTTAATATTTTAAATTATGACTGTAAGCATCCAAGCCTCCTGTTGAACAATAGAACACGGCAATAAAATTCTCAGTGGGGCTTTGGCTAGCACGGTCACAGGAATAATGGCTATGGAGCCAGAGCTGAGCTGGCCAGCAGAGCGGGACTTCACCCTTATTCCCACGACTCAGTCCTACGTTCCAATAAGCATCTTCTTGCAGCAAGGATCGCTGATTTATGCTCAGTGGCCTTTGGAGGATGAGATACACTTTGGAGGATGATGTGAGCAGTAAGGTGCCCCCATCAGCGTTTAGAGGGTCCTGGCTATTCCAGGGGACCCATTTTAATTATGGTTCTCAAGGCTGAGGAGATGGCTCAGTCAGTAAGGTGCTTGCAACCATGACAACCTGAGTTCCACCCCTACAACCACATAAACGGACAAACATGGTGTGTTGATATGGGCTTGCCATGTCAGGGTTGGGGACCCTGGAACTGATGAATCCCTGGTGCTTGCTAGCCAGCCTAGACTACATGCCAAGTTCCAGGCCAGCAAGAAACCCTGTCTCAAAACACAAGGAGGATGAGCACCTGAGGAACAATGACCAAAGTTGTCCTCTGACCTATACCCTTATACACACACACACACACACACACACACACACACACACACACACACACCATACATTAAGCTGTATGTGGTAGCTAATCTTGGTTGTCGCTTGATTACATCTGGAATTAACTAAAAACCCACGTTTGCAGCTGGGCACACCTGTGAGGACTGCTTGATTGGATCATTTGAGGTTGGAAGACCCTTCGTAAATCCAGGCTGCACTTTCTGGTGGCAGCCTATTTAATGACTCGGAAGAAGGATGCTTTTGCTCTTTGCCTGCTTGCCTTCATGGTCACAGGCAGGTTCATCTCTCCTGCTGCTGAGGCATTCCTTCACTGGTATTAGAACCTACTTCTTCAGGATTCCAACAGAGACTAAAGACCAGCGGAGACAACCGGCCTGTGGACAAACTTCTATCAGATTCTTGGCCTTTCTGTCAGAAGACAGCTGTCATTGGACTAGCTGGACCACACACAGCCTGTAAGCCACTCGAATAACCCCCCCCTTTGATAGATTTAGATTCATTCTATCAGTTCTGTCCCTCTAGAGACACCTCACCCCTGGGGCACTTTGAAAACATTGTGTGCCAGAAGACCCAGAGACAGTCTTTGAAAAGCCCTCCCCTTGATTGTTCTTAGCATCCAGGGTTGAGAACAGTGCTTTAGAAGACCATGGCCCTTACAAGGCAGAGAAGGTGGGCACTGGGAACACAGTAGGCCTTGGTTATACTGGAATGGAAGGCACAACCCCTGTGTAGCTAATGGAGGGAGGAGGAGGAGCTATGCAAATGAGGAGGCTAATCCAGGGAGCCAAACAGAACCAGCAGGTAATGCAGCCCTAGAGAGACTCTGGGTATAAAACCAGGACCTGGGACCTGAGGCTGAGCTCCACACCATCTGTAAGAAACAAAACCTTATCGAATGGGAAGGGGTGCAGTAAAGAAAGCCCTGAAATGGCCACTCCGTTAATTGGGGGAAGGGTTTTAACATGGATAAGAGAGATAAAGTATTCAGAGGCATCTGGAAGAGTCCGGGGCAGAGAAAAAAGAATGCTGATGGACATGGGCAATGACTGGACATGACCAGGGCTATCTTGAGAGAAGAGAAAGAGTGAGAGAGAGCAGAGCAGGGGAGAATAGTGGAGATTGTGAGACGGCAACAGAGCATAGGGAGACGGAGAACAGGCCTAGGGCCAGAGAATAGCAAGAGCAGTTGGATTATAGGGAGGAGGAGGAGCTGGGGGGTGGGGCAGGAGGCTAGCACAACTTTAAAATGTGTAACAAGTACTTGTGAGCAGGGACTAAGAGATCTTGGAGGCCAGCGTGCACTTCGATGTGCTGATAGGCACCACAGGTAGCCATGTGTCCCTTCTGCCAGAAGTAAGGGAAATGATTCGGTTTTGGCAGAGGGGAACCAGTTTCACAAATTCCTGAGGAATGCTGGCTTTTATCTAACCACCAGAAACCGTCCTCTTAGTGCAGCTTGAGCTCATTTCTGGCCATATTGACTGCTTTTTGGAGTTTGGGAAACTGGAATTTCCTTTGGACCTGACATTAGGTCCAACTACAAATGAACAGAAATCTCTTGACCCTTGCCAATGCCTGTTAATTTAGATATTCCTCATCTCCAAATTCAGCTAAGCTGCACCTGCAAACGCCAGAAGGTTAGTATGTTAGTTAGGGTTTCTATTGCTGTGAAGAGACACCATGACCATGGCAACTCTTATAAGGGAAAACGTTTAATTGGAGCTGGCTTACGGTTCAGAGGTTTAGTCCACCATGAGCTTACAGTTCAGAGGTTTAGTCCATCATCATCATGGTGGGAAGCATGGCAGGGCACAGGCAGACATGGTGCTGGAGAGGAAACTGAGAATTCTGCATCTGGATTGGCAGACATCAGGAGGAGAGAAACACTGAGACTGACTTGAGCTTCTGAAACCCCAAAGCCCATGCCCAGTGACACACTTCCTCCAACAAGGCTGCACCACCAATAGTGCCACTCCTTACGAGTCTGTTGGGACCTTTTCATGCAAACCACCACAGCTGGCACTGAAAATTACTGGCATCCAAGGTTGCCTGCAAGATCACCATTGGATAACTTTAAGGATGAACAGAATTAAATTATAGAGCTGAACCCACACAATGCTTTGTTGAGAACAAGACAAACATAAGAAGAGAGAAAGATAAGCTGTAAGTTGTAGTTGTTTGTTTTGTACTCTTTGCTATTTGGGGGCCTGCCACTCAGCTCCCAAATAAATCACATGGAGCTTTATTCTTTCTTATGAATGCCTGGCCTTAGCTTGGCTTATTTCTAGCCAGTTTTTCTTAATTTAAATTATCCCATCTAACTTTTGCCTCTGGGATTTTACCTTTCTCTATTTCTGTATACCTTTCTTTACTTCTTACTCTGTGGCTGGCTGTGTAGCTGGGTGGCTGGCCCCTGGTGTCTTCCCTCCTTTTTTTTTTTTTTTTGTTCCTTGATCTTCTTCTCCCAGATTTCTCCTCCTATTTATTCTTTCTGCCTACCAGCCCCATCTATCCTTTCTCCTGCCTGGTACTGGCCGTTCAGCTTTTTATTAAACCAATCAGGTGTTTTAGACAGGCGAAGTAACACAGCGTCACAAGTTAAACAAATGCAACATAAAAGAATGCAACACATCTTTACATCGTTAAACAAATGTTCCACAGCAGAAACAAATGTAACACATCTTAAAAATATTCCACAACAGGAAGTGGCATGTAAAAGACTGTGCCCTCCTGAGTAGTCAGTAGAGGGAAGAGGTCCTACATTAGAATTATGGACTCCACTGCCCCAGTCAGCTCGCATGCATAGCACTTGACACCTTACTTTGCAGGGTTCTAGAATAAACTGCCCCATTTGCTAGTCTGGATCTCCATGCTCATCTCATAAAATGAGGGTGCTCTTATTATGAAGGGAGGACCTTTGTTTCTCACATACCAGCAGGTAAGACCTAGGTATGTCGCCGGGCAGTGGTGGTATGTCGGTCTATAAGATGCAGCTTGTCATAGCATCATGTAGAGTCATGCAGACAAGTGAGTGGCTAGACACAGACATGTTACCACACACCTGCTGCACCATGTCCTTTCGTACCCCCTCTCTCCACACCTGCCAGATGTGTGCATCTGCAGGATTTTCTCCATGCTGTGGGCTGCTTCCAGGGCTTTGCCTGGCCACATCTCCCTGTTCCTTCCTCTGCTGGTTTGTGTTACCAGTCTCATGTGGGTTGGGGCTCTAGAGCTGTGGCTGCTTTCTCTGTGTGCATTTTCTTTCTAGAATTTAGGTTGTTTGTCTGTTTCACAGGGTCTCCTCTGTAGCTTTGGTTGGCCCGGAACTTGCTGTATAGGTTAGGCTGGCTTCTTCTTGAACTCACATAGATCTGCCTGCCTCTGTCTCCCAAGTGCTAGGATTAGAGGTGGAATTTAGATTTTTACCCTCCAGCAGGACTGCGTTGCCTCCCTTGCAGTGCATTCTGGGCCTCTTTCTCAAGGGCCACCTCTGCCCGAGTCTTGCCATTCTCCCCTCCATGGATGGCCTGAGCATGACACCTAAGGCTTTTTGTCACCAGGACACCCCAGAGAAAAGATGTGCATCGGCACTTAATCTTATTTAAAAACCTGTGTGGTGGGTCCTGTTATCCCCTCCACTTTACAGGAAACTGAGGCAAAGACAGGCCAAGCCACTTGCCTCAAGCCAAACAGTCAGTATGAGGGCTGGAACCTGGAACCTGAACCCTGAAGTTGGCTCCAGAGTTCAGGTTCTTATCCACGGTCTTACTCTGTCTTCCGTGACTATGACAAAATACCCAAGACCGGGTAATTTATAATGAAGAGAAGATTATTTGGCTCACCGTTCTGGAGGCTGAGAACTCTGAGAACCTGACACTAACATCTGCTTGACATTTGTTGAAGACTTCTTGTTGCAGCGTACCCCGGCAGAGGGCAACACAGGGGCCGGCAAGGCAAGCATAGCTCTTCTTATAAGGCCACTAATGCCACGACGGGGACCCCATTCTCAAGACCTTATCCGTTCACCAATCCCTTCTGATCTTGTGAAATGTGATGGGCTAGGTTAACATGACTCTTCCTCCTTCCCCATGTGTGTGTGTAGGTGCACATGTATGCACAGGTGTAATACATGTGTGTGTGCATGGAGGTCAGAGGTCACCCTTGGGTGTTGCTCCTCAGGAGCTCTCCATTTTGCTCTTTTCACGCTGGCCTAGCGCTCACACACTGGCTAAGCTGACAGGCCAGTGAGCCCTGGGAGCCGCCTGTCTTTGCCTCCAGAGCACTAGGATTACAGACGTGGGCCACCACATCCTGCTTTCTTATGTGGAATCAAACTCGGGTCTTCACGCTTGTGTGGCAAGTAGACCTGTCTCTGCAGCCCACCTCTCCTCTTTAATAGACGACTAAATACAGGCTCAGGGAGGCCTCTGGCTAGTGCTGGGCTGGGATTTTTAAACTGTTACCATCAACTGGCAACTTCTAAACTGTGTTCGTTGGGGCTTTAGGGACACTGGGGGAGGAGTTTCAGAGAAGACCAGGAGGCCTCAGGGGCCCTTAGCTTCTGTTTCTCTCAGCCACGCTGTGTACAAAGCAGAACTCCACGCTTCCTAGAAGCCTGCCTAGACAGTTAGATGTGGGAGTGGGGGCAGCAGATAGTCACACATGGGGGTATTTTTGCTTTTATTACACATTAGGGATGCAATTTGTTCCTGTTAGGTATGCTTTGCGCTGCCTGATAAGATTTCACTTGAAGAAAGGGACGAACTGTCTAAAAATAGCTGAGAAGGAGGACACCAAGCAAAGCCAAGTCCCAGCTTCATCAGGCTGGGCCCTGCGCACAGGTGGGTTGGTGCTGTCCTGGGCACAGCAAAACCTGTAAGAAGCTGAAGAGCAAGGATGGAGACCAGGTTGGGTAGAGGACAATGCCTCGTTGTTGAATTTGAACGTACATGCTTTGACGGTTAGAAAATAGGTGTCAGGCCGGGCAGTGGTGGCGCACGCCTTTAATCCCAGCACTCAGGAGGCAGAGCCAGGAGGATCGCTGTGAGTTCGAGGCCAGCCTGGGCTACCAAGTGAGCTCCAGGAAAGGCACAAAACTACACAGAGAAACCCTGTCTCGAAAAACAAAAAACAAAAAACAAACAAAACAACAACAACAAAAAAAAAGAAAATAGGTGTCGGGGTTGGAGGGCCAGGACTCAGTCGGTAAAGGGCTTGCAGTCCTCCATTTGGTTCCCAGAACCCATGCTGCTGTTGTTTTAAAACAAACAAAAACAGATGTGGGAGCACACACTTGTAATCCTAGCGCCATGAAACGGAGAAAGGTGGGTTCCTGAGGCTCCCTGGCCAGCCAGTCTAGCCTACTTGGTGAATTCTTGGCCAGTGAGACCCTGTCTCAATAAACTAAGGTGGATGGCACCTGAGAAATGACAGCCAAGGTTATTTCTAGCCTCCCAATGCATGCATGCATAGTTTGCATGCACCCATAGTTTACATGTACCCCGACACGTGAACAGGCACACACACACACAAACAGGCAATGATCTCTTTGACACTGACAAGATCCAGGTGGCCACCTGCCAGAACAAAGTCACAGAGAGCTTTGTCTCTGTAAAGCTTGTGGCACTTCTCCCACCTGGAAGAATTCAGTAGGGTCAGCAGGTCCAGCCTGCATCCAAGGGGGAGAAGGACACAGTAGACGGGCACCAGTTACATCCAGCATCAGAGGAAGGGCCCACAGACACGGGTGGACAGGTGTTCCCTCATCCAACAGAACATAGCAGGCCCGAGGAGCAGATTGAGACAGCCATGCCAACCGTTCAGCTTCAGGGCAGGAGGCAGAAGCTTCGGGAAGGTTCTGAAGTCAGACATCTGCAGGACTAAAGCAGCAATTTCCTGTTGGCATCCGGACGTGGTCTCAAGGGAACACATGGTCCTGTGTGTTGGTGGACAGCCCTGCTGCCTCTGTCCCTTTCCTTGCCGAGAGTCAGAGTGAACCCACCAACAAGCTGGGCAGTCACACGGCAGTGCACCAAGGCCCATGGACACCAGAAAGGCAGTTTGTGCCCTTGAGGCACTGACATGCAACGGGTCACGTTCCTCGACTCACCAAGCACTTACTGTGCGCTAAGCACTCTGCCCATGATACTGAGTTGTGGGCACAGTCCGGTGAAAGGGGAGCGCCTCGTATTTCCATTTAACAGGTCAAAAGACTGAGATCCAGAGAGTTATCCAAACAGTGAGCAGCAGAGCAGAATCTTGAACCCGAGTCAGCTGCCTGAAGCATTAACTTTAACCAAGCTCCACTTCCATTCCCAGTGCGTGGGGGGCAATGGGACCCACCCACCAAGCCTGTTTGCTGACTCCTGCCTTCGTTTCTGTATACCATATATTCTAGGGGCAGGGGGCTGGCCCCCAAAATAGGTTCCCCCAAACAAGGAACAAGTGTTTTTTGTTGGTAGTAAAACATCTTCCTTTTATGCGTTGAAGCAGACATATACAACAGATCCATGTCCCATCTGTTGCAGTAAACACTCCTGAGGACAGCCAAGTGTGTTGGTATATAACTGTAATCTCAGTACTTGATAGGCTGAGGCAGGAGGACCACTGGGAGCTTGAGACCAGCCTGGACTGCAGACTAAGATCTTGTCTCAACAAAACAATCCCTCTCCCCTTAAATGTTTATGGGGTACACTTAGAAACAAGTCTCTGGAACACATGGCACTGTTGTGATACACAGGAGCCAGTGTGAGCTGTCCCCTTGAGATGGTGTGCTTGTCAGTCCCTCTGTGCCCGGCCCCAGCTCCACATCAGGCCTGTGGTCTTAGCAGACTCCACACTGACCCCCGACACTGGCACCCACAACCCTGGAGCCTTCTTGTTGTACCAGCTCCCGAGACTGGCCTGTTGGTACTTGTGGTAGGTTAAACAGGTATGGCCTTAGCTCAGCTCAAATGAGACTTGAACATTCGGGTCTCTGTTGTCAATTCTCCCAACACAGGGAGAAAGGCAATTGTCAATTAACGGGCCCATCAGCTGAGGCGGGAGAAAAATCAATAGCATGGACCAATCCCGAATGTTGTGATGCAGGCTAGGATTCCAGAGGCCCAAGCCATCCACACAGGTACACGGAGTAATTGGCTTCTCCCTAGCGACCTGTCCTGCGGACTCCACAACTCTCCAATTAACATGTTCCGTTGACAGGCACACAATTATTTGGGTTCGCTGTTCTCCTGCCAGTGTTTGTTCAATCAGAACTTGCGAGCACATGGCAAGTGCACGGAATAGCAAATACAAGCGGCTCTCAGGCCAAGCACTGAATGGTCTTAAAGGAACCTTAGAGTTGGACTTTGCTTTCAGCTTAGATGCCTGCTCAGCATCCCTGATTATCTGAAACCATCCCCAACTCCACTGGGAAATGGAGAAGGGGCCACCTGTGGCTTGGCTGGTATCTTCTTGTGGAGCTGATCTTGGAAGGAGAGGACAGTTTCCTCTCTGTCCCACCTGAACTTGTCACTGAGCCTTGGCTGCTAACAATGTCACTTCTTCCTGGGTCTGCCAATCTCTCTCCCGATCCTCAGGGACCCTTCCTGGGCCAGGGCTGAGGCCTTTGCTTGTTTCACCTGTGGCCCCGTTTCCTCCTTAACGCAGACCTCCACAGTTCACCTCACTGAGAGCAAGTCTTCATAAATAAGCATTGCTGGTCTCAACGCATCATGCAGATACATGGGCTTAGACAATGGCGCTTAGACTAATGTCTAGCAGGCACCATAGATAAGGGTGTTGGGTAGATGGAAATGGGTTTAGGAGGGGTAGATGAGCAGGGCGGGGAGGGTGTAGCTGGTCAGGTAGAGACGAGTAGGGAGGAGGTGGCGGGAGCTGGAGGGCAGCCTGTGCTAACTAGCTGAGTGGCTACAGAGACTGCTGGAGCTGAGTGACCAAAGGGCAGGTAAAGAACTTGAAAGGCCACGTAGTGTGTGGTTGTGGTGTGGGCTCTGGGCCAGGTGTTGGGCTGGATCCCAGCAGTGACAGTTCCTGGCTCTGGATGATAAGGAAAAGCAATGACTCTCTGCAACCCTCTGCAGAAAAAAAGTAGTTCCTTTCCTCTCTAAATAATAACAGAACTTTCCTTACACATTGCTTGCGAAGACGAAGCTGCACCTGTGAAACACCTTAAGCAGTGACTGTGGTGGAGCGCTAAATAAGTACCAGTTGCCAAGTTCTGTGACATCGCCCCCATTGCTAGTAATAGACAGAGGAGCGGGGTGAGTGGGTACGCAGAAAGTGAGGTCCATGGACAGATAGATGAACAGCTGGATGGGAGGAGGGTAGGTGGGTGAGTGTGTTGCACACATAGGTAACTGGATGGATGGGTGAGTGGGTGGAGAGATATACAGATGAACGATGAGCATGTAGACTGTGAGTTAGATGGACAAATGGATGGATGATTTCATAGGAGGCTGGGTAGGGTGGGTGGGATAACACATACATAGCAGACCAGGTGGATTGATGGGTGGATGGCGGAGGAATGAGCATAGTAAGGAGGGATGGGTAGAGGAGAAAATGCTTTGTGCCAAGGATATCGGGTGAAGCTGTCTTTGGCTCACCCTCCCTCACCCACCTCCAAGGCATCAGAGCTGCCCGGCCTGTTCCTCCATCTTGCCAGCACATGTAGAGGTTTCATGGTTCCCAGTGTGAATCCCTTTTGGCTCTGTGCCTTTGACAGAGGACTGTCAAGGACCCTTTGAAGGTCCTTCTGGACCCAACAAGCTGTTTCCTCAGTTCTGTTATCCCACAGAGTCATGCCCTACAGCCAAGACTCAGATGTTCCCTGTGCTCCAGAATTGGTTGAGAGTCTGGACTTGGGCTTTCTCTGTTCTGCCAGAGGAAGAGGACTCAGCTCTCCTCAGTGACTCCTGGTCCTTCCTAGGCTGTGCCATTGTCCCTCCCCCCAGGCATGGAGTCATTGGGGCAAGATTTGAACCTGGGTCTACATTACAGCATCCAATCTCTCTCTCTCTGCTCTCAGCTTCCTTAGAGTCTGTGGAAGACAGCCCTGTCTCATTTTCAGGGTAGATTGCAGGCTGCATTTGGAGATAAAAAGTGGACCTCTGTAGTGACTTTGGACAAGGGAATGTTTTCTAGAACTGAAAGTGTATTTCTTATTGATTTTATGTTAGAGCATTCTGCTTATCGGTTTAAAGAGGCCACAGACCAATCCCTAGCACCAGCAAGCCTGTTCCATCCACCAGTGAAGAAGGTTGCCAAAGATGCCATTACCTGAGCTGTCACATCCCTGGCAGAGTGGTCCTATCACCGGCCCAGGGGCCTTCTCTGCTCTGTCCCACAGGTTGGCTTTCAAATTAATGTCAGTTAAGACTCAACTCTTGAGGCTACTTGGCTCAAATGGGATTTCTGAGGATCAAAATCCTACAAGAATCATGGATGTGTACTGAGTTGTGGCATTCCAGGCATGGTGCCAGCCAGGCATGGCTTACTTTGACCTTGAGACCTACTCAGTACAAGTGGAGATGATGGGGTCTTTAAGGAATCCACTCAAAACCTTCTGCCGTCGACATCCCTTACATTAAATGGCACATGTGGGGGCTGGCTCAGTAGGCAAGAGTGTTTGTTATACAGCATGAGAACCTGAGTTCCAATCCCAAACATGCATGTAAAAAATGTGCAGCCACATGCATGGCTTTACCCTAGCACTGTGGGAGGATGAGACCGGAGGATCCCTGGAGCCTGCTGGCCACCATCCTAGCTCCAGATTTATAGAGAGAACCTCTCTCAAGGAAATGTGACAGAGGTCCTAGAGTGAGGCCGCTGACTTCTTCCTCTGGACTCTGCATGCATTTGCTTATGCATGTGTGTGTATGTGCTCTAAAGTGCATGTGTGGACACACACAGGCATATTTGCATATGTCTCTAAACATCCCCTGCATACCTTAAATCCTGTCTAAATTACTTACAATATCTAATCCACTATAAACACTGTATTGTTTAGGAAGTAATGACAGGGAAAAAAACTCCATGTATTCACTAGAGACAAAATTTGTTTTCAGAGATTTTTAATCTGTGGTTGGTGACGCTTCAGAAACGGAACCAGGGACATGGCTGGCTGGTTGGCATGACTAATACCTGGAACCTTGGGAAGTGCCATCTCGCATTTGGAGCAGTGGCTCACCAGGTCCTAAACACAGTCCCAACACCAGCGAATGAAATTACACAGCCTTCCCACCCATGAACTTGAGCAGAAAAATCCTAAATATAATGCTCAGCCCAGGAATGCAGGGTTAGTTCAATGTCACAAAAGCACTCATATAATTCAGCTTACTAACAAGGTAAAAGGGGAAGAAATGTCTATTTTCTCTGATTGTGTCTAATTCTGCATGATTGACATAACCAGGAACTCTTGGCAGAGTGGGAAAACAAGGACATTTTCATAGCAATAGTTTCACAAACATTTAAGTCTGTGTTCAATGATGGAGCTCCTTCTGCCACTGATAGCTCAGCATAGAACCTGAGATCCCAACCAATGTGATAAGGGGAGAGAAAAAGCAAATGTGTAAAAATTAGGAAGAAACAAAATTGTCCTCCTCTACATCTCTATGTAGAATCTGCAGTCTTCTAGAAGGAGGCAGAGTTCTCCACTATTGCCCAGAACAAGGTCAATATATAAACATCGATTGTGCTCTCATTCACCAGCAATAACCAATTTAGATCTGCAGTAAAAAGACTCCTTTCCAGGCAGCAAGACAAGCTGAATGACACTAGGAATAAACCTCGCAAGAAATGGGCTTGATTTTTATGGAGAAGCTGATACAGGTTTACAAGAGGGGATAAAAAGAAGAGTTGGACAGACTGGGGCACTGTGGGAAATGATGAGGGCATGATGGCCAGTGAGGGGTTTCCCAGGGCTCCTGCCAAGTAGACGTTCCACTGCGTTCCACCAGTACAGTCCAGACTGGTGGCTGGAGCGAGAACAGCTTTGGGCTCTGGGTTCTGAGCACCTCAGTAAGACACCTCCACAGCGACAGGCTGTACTTTTGTACCCACTTGTCACAGGCCTCTCTAATCATGTGCTATTTTGCCACCATATCTTCTCCCTCTTCATAATACAGTATGGATATTTTCCATGTCATTAAGTGGTGTTTGAGAAAAGAAATCATGAAGAATGGTTCTCCAAGACAGATGAGCCTGGACATTGCCCTATTTTAGAGATGAGGGGGATGGAGAGGGATGGAGAGGAAGGCACTATCCAATCTGTGCCTATTACACGCCATCTAATTCTTCTAGGCACCCTGAGATTCAGAATTTTTTGTCTACCTGTCGCCTTCTTGAAAATGAGGAAAGCACAGAGTGCTGGACCACTCAGGCTGAGGCTTGAACCTGGGTCTCTAAGGCCTTGGCTCTGTCCAGGCTTCTGGAGCTAAGGATAGAGGTTTCCCATGCCTGTCTTCCCTGGCTATCATCAGAATGCCTGGCACAGTGCTGCATGAGCAGACATTGTATCAGCTGTGCAGTGTCTGGGAGCTGAGTGCCATTCTCCCTGGTATTGTATAGAACTTAGCATGCAGCAGTGACAGTTACCAAGATGGCATGACAGTCACACTCCCTCAAAGGCTGGAAGGAGGGTCCTCCCTTATTGTTTCTAGCCCTGGTGGCTGTACATGACATTGTACAGAATACCCATGTCCCCAAGCTTGTATGTCTTAGATCTTCCTCACCTTTTTCTATTAATTCTCTAGTCCTTGAATTTTGGAAGTCTTACTTCAGCATGGATTTGTCAAATTCCATAACGGAATCACATCTTTTAAGTCTCTATTTCCAAGTAAGATCAAAGTAAACAGATGTGAACACCATAAACAGATAGAAAGTCAATAGTACAGCATAGTTCTAAGGAGAGTTCAGGCCCTGACACCATTTAGACAGCATGGTGGGGGCCCGATGAGAGCTCAAGCCCACAAGGCAGAGTGGTAGGGTTGGAGGAGGTCCCTTCTTGTGGGTCTCAGAGGAAGAAAAAGGTTTCAGATAGCCAGATTGTCTCTGATTCCCCATCAGGCTGCAGAGATAGGGGGTGTATTGCACTGCCAGGAAGGACTGTGTGACTCCAAGGACGTAGGGAAGTAAGGAGGAGCTTATCCATTTGATGTGTACCCATTATACAGGTGAGGAAATGTGTTGCCACCAGTAGCTCTCTGATGCCCTGGTTATGGTAATTTGAGGTCTGTAGGCTTCCTTGAAGAAGTGAGAATGTCATTCTCCTGGAATCTGGGCTCCTGAGGAGTCCATTAAGGATTCAGAGATTGGAATATGAGCACTCTGCCATTGAGGTTCTAAATGTGTTCAATGATAGACTCTCTTTAAGGGTAATATTTGCTCAAAACAGAAGAGGAGGGCAGAAAAGGTCATGTAGGCATCTTTTAGAACCATGAGCATAAAAGCTTGGAGGAGGCGGCATGCCTGCAGAGAACCAAACATAGGGAATAGAAGGGAGAAGCCCAAACAGTACAGGACCCAGATTACTGAGGGTCTCATGAGTCAGATCACTGTGACTTGGAGCAAGATGGAAGCCACTATGATGATTTCTAACAAACAGGTTGGAAGATGCAAAGAATGGTTCCCACTCAGAGCCCAGTGAGGAAGCAATACCACAGTCCCTACAGGCGATCTAGCTTGGATCAGTGGCAGCAGTAGGTATGGGGATAACTGGTGAGAGTCAAGATTTCCAGGTGCCTGTAGGTGTGAGAAAAAGGAAGGACTTCCAGGTAACTGTGGGTATATTGGTCTGTACAACCAGAAGGACAAAGCTGTGTTGGGCTGAGCTGAAGAAAGCTCTGAGTGGAGCTGAATGATGGGGAAAGGCCAAGAATTGAATTTGAGACCTGTTGAGGTTGAGATGCCAGTTAAGAAGAGATGGTAGTTAGATGGGTCAATATTGAGTTTGGAGGCTGGAGCAAGGAAGGCCTGAGCTGCCCATATAAACTTGAGAATTGTTGTCAGCACAGAGACAATATTTCAAGCTGTGAGAATGGATAGAGTCACAGTGGGAATGAATGCAGATAAAGAACAGGTTCAATGGTTAACTTTTGCAAAGGACACCTCAACTATTATGAAGAGGGCCCTAACAGAGGAGGCTGAAGATTGTGACCAGCAAGGTGTGAAGAAAGCCAGGAAGTGCGGTACCTTGGGGACCCAGTGGAAAGTAATTTCATAGAAAGGTGAGGTCAAATATGCCAAATTTGCTGCTAGACCAAGTTAGGAGAGCATTAAGGAGTGATTCTTTGTGTTCTTGAGGTCATTGGTTGTTATGTAGCAATTTCCTCGCTATTGAAACATTCTATCCTGAAAGGAAGCTTGTAAAGACTCAGGAAGTTCTAAAGGAAATTCATTAAGACTCAGGAAGTAAACAACTCACAAATTTCAGGTAGTCCCTGAACCCAACCAGATGCACAAGGCCCTTTGCTCTCCACGGTTATTTAAGCAATAAGGACTGCTGGGGAGACTCAGACCAACTGAGCTGCTTGGAAGAGACTCTCTGACACGTGGAGCTGCCTGTAAGTCATGCAGAGAGTCCTAGGGTTCCAGCAAGAGTTGCTACTCATTTGGACAATGAAGCTGTCTTTGACTTGCCATGATTCTGGAAGTAACCCCAATAAACAGGTTCTAAGCAAGTACTAAGTTGTACTTTGGTGGTATCTCACTTTGGTCTGTCTTCTGTTTCTTATCTGGTGTGAATACACATTAGTGTTGTGTGTTCCCCAGGAAAGTGACATATCACATTGGTGTCCTTAGCAAGAGCAGGTTCTGTGGAGTGGTGGATGCAAGCTAGTTGGATGGAACCAAAAGAAAGAGATAAAAGAACTGGCAGACAGCCCCAGATACAGCCCTGGGACTCCCTGATAGAGAATGTCCTGGCAGGTGTTTGGTTGGAAAAGAGCTGAAAAACTAGGAAAGGTCTTAAAGACACGGTAGGGTCCAGAAACATCCTATCACTTTCTTCAAAGGAGAAACGACGGCATGTGTATTGGTGGGAATGATGCAGTAGAAAAGGAAATTGCACACACAAGTCTCAGCCATCCTCCTGTCTCCACACCCCCATAGCACTGAGATTACAGATGCCAGTGACCATGCTTTTCACATGGGTTCTAGGGATTTGAACTCAGGTCCTCGTGCTGGGAACTCAGGTGCACTATCATTGGCTGTGTTGTCTTCCCAGTCCCGAATTCCCTTTACTTTTCAAGGAAACCAAGATGAGGACTTGAGCTGAGGGTGGAGGAGGAAGAGCTGGAGTCTGAGGTGAGAGAAGGGAGATGTTGGAGGTGCCCAGGAAAATGCACTAGAAAAAATAAACAGAGAACTGGCTGAAGAGTCATGAACTTGGACTGGATTTGAAGAGCTCAAGATGTTATCTCAGTAAGGACAAGGAGTCTCTTTCTTTCTCTTTGGGTTGTCCTTAGCTGTCCCTTACCCCCAGCAAAGACACCAGCAGTTAGCACACTGGATGACTGAGTGAATGCATTAAATGGGGCATGCAGCAGGAAGCGGTTGTCCCTGGAGCCTGAGGGTGCTTCTCTTGGGGCACTATAATCTCCACCAGGAGAACTGAATGAGCCCCCCAGCTGTGGTCACCCTGGAGCTGGCCACAGGGCTGAAAGTTAATTAACTTGGAGGTGTTTTTCCTTTTCTTCTCAGCTGTAGAAAGCCAGACTTCATTCTTAAGGACCTCAATTAAGTGCTTCTCCGGCGCTCCCATCCCGCTTGAGAAGGCTTTAGTTTAGCTGGCCAGGTTCTGAGCCGGGAGCCTGGTTGGGCCTCCACCTCCTGCCTTCTAAGGCCTAATAGTTGCTTTATGCACTGGGTGTGCTCAGAAGTAGTAGCGAGGGACATAACTAGCCTTCCCCAACTACCTACCCGTCCTGACCAGAGGTCCTGATAGTGGGGGCTGACCCTAAGCACCGTCCTGAGCCCAGGCGGGGTTCTGCTCCTCTCCACTCCTGCTAAAGTCCCTCCCCTAGGCTCCTCTCCAAGCCAAGTGGTCCTGAGGGGCTTCTGCATCATTAACCCTTGTGCCTTACTTCCTGTTCTGTCCCGTCAGGGAGACTTGACCTCCAGGAGAGGCCTGGGAGTGGAGCCCATCATTATAGTTTTTAAAGTCCCCTGACTGTAAAGCAGCCAAGGCTGACATCCACTCTGTTCTCCATAAAACCAAATGGATCTTCCCTTGCTCGCTCTAGATTAAGCAGCAGAGCTGAGTAGCCAGCATTGCCAAGCAGCTATGCTCAGAGCTGAGGTTCTTCTCCCATCTCTACAGCAACTCCATCACAGCTCCCCATCATAGGTAGGGAAGCGAACTTGAGGAGACATAGCCCTGGGCACTTGGTAAAAAATGAATAAGGTGAGGGCTTGACACCTGGTACACCTCATGGACCTTGCCTCGTAGGGACAGTTTACAAACACAAACAATGCTGGCTGTTACTTGGCGGGAAGGGTGAAGAGGGCTTTTTTTGACAGGACTATGGCTGCAGTGGAGGAGGTCAGAGCCTTGTATTCTAATCTCTTCTGCCTAGAGGGTGCTGGAGGATTTGTGACCCCCGGAGGGCAATTTGGGAGGCACCCCTTGACCTTCCAGGGAGAACTAATGTCACCAAAGCTTGGAGGAAGCAGACAGACCAGTCAGGAGTCAATCACATTAATCCAGTCAAAGCAGGAAGCAGGGAACACATGGGGGACCGGCTGTGACCAGGCCCGCACAGGCAGCCATGCACCATGCACCAGCTCCCCTTTGCTGGAAACCTGGGCTGCTACCCGAGGCTGCTGGAAGCACTGTGGGGCCATCTCTCTCATGGCAGCAGAGACATTTCATTATAATTTAAATCGTTCTTGGGTTTCATCAGAGGCTATGAAGCGTCTTGAAAGAGAGAAGTGCTCAGTCCTCAGGTGAGGGGAAAACATGCCAGAACTTTCTTTTCTAATATAAATGAGACGAAGAGATGCAGCGGAACCTGGCAGAGCCTGCCGGAGCACGCTAATAGACTAGATGAAAAGAGAATTATAGAAGGAGACAGGTCCAGAGGGTGGTGGGGCAAGGAGAGAAAAAGGCTTCCCCCGCCAGCCCCAGGTGGCTAACAGGGGCCTTGTCCCCCTCAGCAGAAGCATCCCCAGGGGCTGGGTGGGCTGGGATCATCACCTGGCAGGAAGCGTCTCAGCCTGGAGCGCAGAGAACTAAGACCCCTGCCCGCCTCCAGCATGTTTCCCTCCCAGGCGTTCTCCTACAGCGTCCAGTGATCCCATTAATTATGGAAGGCTGGGGACTGGGATGGAATCCACAGCATTTCCTGCATGGGAGCTCTTAGTGGGGGAGGGCACAGTGACCTAGAAAGAAGAGGGTGAGGTAGGGGGTGGAGGGCAAAGGAACAACCCCCACAGATTCACGCTCCTCCCAGGGCTGGCAAGGGTTAGGGGCTGTCCTGTGCATATGCAGGGTTTAAAATATTATCTTAGCAGTTAGAGGTCCTGAGGATCACTCACTTGGCTTCTAACTGGGTGTTTTGCTTTCATAAAATCAGATTATTTTTCTTTTGCCTTTAATAAAAACCAGCGCTGGTTTCTGACTCACAGGCTCAGAACAGCCTTCTCCGGGCTCAGAGGCCTGGATCTGTAGTGGCGCAGGCTGGAACTGCTGGCAAATAGGAAATCAATGGAAGACCAGGAGACAAAGCCGGAGAGGGAAGGGGGAAGGGAGGGGAAGAGCAGAAAAAGCCAGGGCTTCATGGCTGCGCAGTCCCCAGAGGGAGGGAGGCAGGGGCCCTGGTTCCACAGCACCACTGACCCTCCCAAACCCATGCAAGCGCATGCCAGCCTTTTGGGGAAGGCTCCACTGTGGCAGGAGCCCTGAAATCTTAGGCAGATGCCCTGTCACCCTGAGCAAGAAGCTGTCGCCTCCCTCAGGAGGCTGAGATGGCTCAGAGCTGCTAAGGTGTAAGCTGCAGAGGCAGAGCTGGAGGTAGGCAGAGGTGACCCTGGAGAGAGGTCCCTGCTCTGGCTGCGCTGCTCCACCCCCACCCCACCCCCATCTCCCACCTGTCTCTGGCTCATTTTATCTCATTGCTCTCTAGTCCTTTGTCTCCATCCCTCTTTCTCTTAAGAAAAAAATGGCTGAGCTTGTTAGGCTGGAAATCAAACGTCCCCACCAGCTGAACACATCAGAAGGGACCTTTGCTTTCACATCTGGCTCTTTTTATCCTATAACACAGGCTTCCTACAGAGAGGAAGGGCCAGGAGGGGAGCCGGTGGGTGTGGGTGATAAAAATCAATGCAAGCCCTGTCGTTATCTGGCCTGGTAAGGGGACTGGAGGGGTGACTAGGGCAACGACAGGGACACGAGGGTGCTCTGATGAGGGTCAGGCAGGGCCCTCCCAACAGGCACCACCGCGCAGGAGGCGAACCTTCTGTTAAAAGCCAGGTGTCCGGAGATGGGGGCGGGAATGGAGTCTGCCGACGACGGGGGATGCTTTCCTGTGGTCAGGAAGGGGCGCCAAGCCTCTGGGGCGTGAAGGATGGGCATAGACCCAAACTAGACTCGTGCCGTTTCACCCGGTTCTCCAGCAGCCCCCAGAGGGTGTCGCCCCTCTGATAACTAACTTAGGAGGTTCCCCACAGTCATGCAGGCCAGCACTGGCTACACCGTGCTGAAAAGAGCTAGGCTGCCCTGCCCTGCTCTCTCTGGTGTCTTCCAGAGTCGGGGAAGTCGGCTTGTGAGTCGGAGATAAGATGACCATAGTCTGTGAGGGTGCAGCCTGGTCAGACCCAGAATGGGAACCCTATGGGGAGGGGAGCAGGGGGCGTGGGCCCATTGAAGGACCCCACCTCCCCAGCGGGCCTTTCCCGTGCTGTGTGCACAAGGAGGGAGACAAGGCAGAGTGCTGGTGAACCTGGGTCTCCCCTCCCCTGCCAGACACTCCCTCTGCACTCCCGCCTCTGCATGCTGCCTGCGGGTGGCAAGGGAAGAGGCCAAGACACGGGCATCTTCCGAGCTTTCCCGAGTGCGCATGCCAGGTGAGCCCCATGAACTCTCTGCTACGTAACAGAACAACCCATCCCCACTCACAGGCTCTCAGAGGCAACTGCCGAGGATCATGTAGCTCAGAAGTCTCGGAGCAGCCTGGTCCCTTTCACAGAGCCCCCAGGAGCTAACTCATTAGTTCTCTCCCTTCCCGCCCGCCCTCTCTCACCTCTCTTCCTCATGCCCCCCTTCCAGGGTGAGAGGGTTCATCACCCACCCACTCACCCACTCAGCTCTAAGAATGACTGGGAGCAGCTAAGAGTGAGTCAGAGCTCTGCTGGGCACTGCTGCGGAGGGAGGCAACAGATGGCAGCGGGGGGCCATATTGCTGCCCAAGCCACCCCCTCAGCACCCCACAGCCCCCAGAGGTGGCATTTGTGATGTTAGCAGCGGGTCCGTTTCGGGGCCCCTCTGCCAGTCTCAGGCTTGCGGACAGCATCAGGCTCAGGCAGCAAGCTGTGAATGGGGAAGGTGGGGCAGTCTGAGCACGGGGTAAACCAGGAGTTCAGGTCTTCGGGACAAATGCTGACCTCCCAGTCTTCCAGCAGGCAGCGGCCAGCAGGGCGCCCCACCCCATGACCTCTGCCCCTGTCACTTCTCTAATTCCCACTGCCCACCTGAAAGCTCTGAAAACCTTGGGAATTGGAGATCCGGGTCTGGCATGGACCTGTGCCCCCTGGCTGTTTTCATTCCATCTGTATGGAGAGTTTGGACCACCGTCCAGCTCAGAGGTAGGCAGAGGCCTGCTCCAAGTGGGGGAGCCTCATCCAGGAGCACTGTCGCTACTCATCTGAGGATGATAGATAACATGTCTCTAAGAGACTTTCAGAGTGGGCACAGAGCAGGCCAGGGTGACAAATGGAATCCCCAGCTCCTGAACTCAAGGGAAACCTCCCCACTGTCCATCATGCTCAGGGAGTCAGGTCAGGTCCCTCTGGGGTTAGGGCTGGGGGGAGGAGAGGTACTAGCTGACCTGCCACAGTGGTTGCCATGGGAACCACTTCCCAGTTCTTGCTCCATGTGACTGGCTATTGTGATGAGCCAGGCCTGAGTGAGAACCGAGAAGGGGCTGAGGCGGTCTTTTGCCCTAAGAAAGATGATACCCAGGAAAGAGATGGGAAAAGACATTTTCAGACTCTGCATCCTGGCTGCCTTGCAAATTCAAGGTCAGGGAGGGTCGGTCCCGCCCTAGCACTGAGAACTCAGCACTCCACTTAGGATGGAATTGGGAGGGTCCTGTGGAGAATGTGACTTTAAACGTGTCAGTCAGAAGAGGGAGGTCAGGGAAGGGGTGCTGGCACTATGGGAGACAGAAGCAAAGGGCAAGGATGGGGTTGCCTGTGGCTACATGAAAGGAGCATTCAAAAGTGGCTTCTCTGAGGGGCGTTCGTTTGCTTGGCGGTGTCTTGTTCTCAGGTAAGCTCGGTGGATTGGGTGGGCTGAACAGATTTCCCTACAGGATTTCACAGTTCTCTCTGCGTGCATGTGTGCATGTATGTGTATAGTGTACAACCTCATGGGTCATCTTGAAGGTGCTCTTTTAATTTTAATTAATTATTTATTTATTGGTTTTTCAAGACAGGGTTTCTCTGTGTAGTTTTGGAGCCTGTCCTGGATCTCGCTCTGTAGACCAGGCTGGCCTCAAACTCACAAAGATCCACCTGGCTCTGCCTCTCAAGTACTGGGATTAAAGGCGTGTCCCACCGCCACCTGGCTTAATTTATTCTTTAATTAATGAATGAATGATTTTTTTCTGACAGGTCTGTTCACTGGCCTGAGACTCATCAAGGGAGCTAGGCTGGCTAAGCCCTGGGGATCTCTTTACACCTTTTTCGACACTTGGATTATAGGTGCTCCACCATGGCCTGCGCTTTTTAACAAGAAAGTTTATTTTATTTTTAGCTCTGTGTGTGTGTGTGTGTGTGTGTGTGTGTGTGTGTGTGTGTATAGGTGCCATGGAGCTCAGAAGAGGGCAGATCCCCTGGAGTTGGAGTTACAGGTGACGTGAGCTGTCTGGTGTCAGTGCCGGGAGCAGGACGCGTCTTAACCCCCGGAGTCATCTCTCCAGCCCCTACACTTTTTAAAATGTGGATCCTGGGATTGGACGCAAGTCCTTACACTTACAGGGTGAACACTTAACTGACCGGGCCATCTTCCCAGTTCTTTCGAACCCTTTGTTAACAGCCATGTGGGTTTCCAAGGAGGTAGAGAGTACTCAGACACGACACAGACGTTCTCCCCAGGCTATCACTCCTGTTTTTTTTTTTTGTTTTTTTTTTTTTTTTTTTTTTGTCGTCACTGGAGGAGCGCCTGTTGGGTTGAGGATGATGTGATGATCCAGAGCCAGTGACGGAGGCCATGCCAGGTCCTTCCAGAAGGCAGTGGCTTGGCTCTGCAGTCAATGGATCTCTAGGTAGAAGGGGACATTGTTGCTTTACTGGCACTTGGAAAGATCAGGGGGCGACAGGAGCTGATGGCAGGAAGAGCCAGAAGGGTCAGCCCTGGCAAGTGAGAGAAGGTGTGGAGGGGGCAGAGAAAGAGATGTGAATGATCGCCAGGCCCTGCTGGCTTTTGTCACCGAGGACAGTGATGGGAGGTGCCTTTGCCAGCAGTGTGGAGGCAGCCCACCTGTGTGAGAAAGCTGTCTTTCCTGAGTGGCAATGGTCCCTGTTCTCCATAGGTGCTCAAGACCAACATATGACCCCCCCTCCCCCTCCCCCGCCAAGCCCTCCCCCTCCCCCAAGTAGAGTGCTCTTTGTCTACTGTGCCTCCCCTTCCGATGGGGGGAGATATGAGCCTGGGATGTGGAGACCACAACAGAAGCGTGACTCAGGTGCAGCCTACTCTGGAGGCTCTGTTAGGAAGGAAGGTTCCAGATGCAGGTAGAATGAGGCCAGATCCTGGCTGTGCTGTGGCCTCAGCCAAGTCAGACATAGTCTTGGAACCACAGCTTCCTCATCTGTCTGTGGGGCTGCTGGAGTATTGGGAAATCAGCTCCTGACCGCGACCACAGAAGTGCTCGATAAATATTAGCTGTCATTCATTTTAATACGAGTAAGATTTTTATCCTCTTTGTAATAAAAGTCCAATTAAAGTTAACTTCAGATCACAGCTTTTTTTTTTTCCTTTTAAACACACTTTTATTACTTTCAAGAACACACAGTGACACCTATTGGGTGATTCCAGTACTGACCAGAACTTTGGGATGCCTGTGACAGTCACAGGATGACAATGATTTATCCTTGAAGGCTTCTTTCTTCATCTTCAAAGGCGCTTCTCAAGTACTGGGCAGAGTTTGTCTGGCTACCCAGTTGCTATGAGGCACTGAGACTTCACTGCTGGGGCTCTGAACTGAGCTCCAGTGGTCATGTCTGGATCTGATTATCACTGACAGAACAGGGAAGAGAGGTCTGAGAGGAGGCCCGGCGGCACAGGCCTGGTCAGAGAACAGGGAGACGGAGGTCCAGCACTATCCTCCCTAGTACCTGGCAGCAGAGAATTAGCCCATGGCTCATGGCCTGGATGATGAAAGCCTGGGGGTTCTGGAGTCACCCCTCCCAAGCCCTGTGTTACCTGCCCCTCCTAGGGGACACAACAGAGGGTTCCTCCATGTCCACTGAATTCCATGCTTACCTGCCCCACTGGGAAGTGCAGTTGCCAGTGGACACCTGGCTGCCCAGACGGACCACACTTCCCAGCCTTGTTTATAGCAGGTGAGATTCTCAGCAATGGGACTTGAGCAGAAGGCATGTGTGCCCCCTCCAAGCCAGCACCTCTAGGGCAGCCAGCCTGCTTCTGCTTTGATCTGTTTTCCCCTCCCCCTGCCTATAGCCCAAACATGGCTGAGACCCGAGACTTAACCTGTGGAGACCCTGGCAACCTCCTAGGGGATGGTGAAGGATCCTGAGTCTCCAGATGACTATGGGAGGCAGGGCTCTCCATCCCAAGCTGCAACATGAAGGAAGAAAATTTTATCTTTAAGGCGCTGGGTCTAGTGAGTGGATCTCTGTCTCAGCACCTGAACTCCATAAGCAGAGAGAGAAGTGCTGAGGCGGCTCCCGCGTGTAGGTGCCCCAGCTTCCCCTCTACAAAGCAAGGTAGCATCCCAGACTATGCGTTTATAGCTAGTGTTTCTGTGGAACGTCCCCCTCATGCCCAGGACCAAGAGAGAGGCAGGGGATTCAAAGACATAGAGTCGACAGGAGCATGGCCCATGTTCACCTGTCGATACACAATCTCTCGGGGAACTCAGTCCATCTCATATAAGTCTGTGTTCCAGCTGTCCCAAGTTTCACTCTCCAAACGCAGAGCAGACTTGCATGTCCCTCACAGGAGGGCCCAACTGGGACATAACATATCATCTACTGCACAACTGAGTTACCAAAAAAAGAAGTCTTGTACTGTTTTAAATAAGTTTACAGACCTTCATAGCTATCGCTGCTGTTTGGGGCTGCATGTGGCTTGTGGGGTGCAGGTTGGACACACCTAGGCTTTAACACGCTGGCACTCACCGTCGGTGCTTCTTCTTCCTTCTCTGTCACTGTCAAAAGCCTTCTCCTCCTAGACTCTCTGGTAGAAAGACTCTACTTCCTGCTCCATATTTCTAGAAAGGTACGTGTCCCCTGTTGCCCAGTTCCAGACACAAGACCTAGCTAGGAACAAGGACTCAGACATCACCATTCATACAGCAAACAGCAATCAGTCCCACAGAGGACAAGAGGCAAAACAGACAGTGAGGTGCACAGCTTGGCCCTTCAGCATCAACAGTCCAGTGGAGAGGGTGGCCATCACAGAGACACAGGAGCAGATATCTAACTAGCTAGTGTGGCGACTGAGTTAAGGGATGGATAAGGCATAGTGACAGAGTCCCTGAGATGAATGGCCTCTTGAGGACAGCAGAATGCTTGGGGAAATACCATTTTAATGTTGGGACTTCAAGGAAGTTGGAGTTAGGAAGGTAAAGCAGGGCATCTGAGTCTGGATGGTACCCCGGGCAGAAGGTATAGAAGAGATAACATGAAAGCTTGCTGGGAGGTTATAGAGTAACAAGTGGGCAGAGCATGATGGGAGTGGGACAGGGCAGGAATGGGGATTCGAGAGTTCTCTCCTGTGTGGACCTTGTCTGGTGTTCCATTATAAGAAAGAAAGCTCCTGCAATGGTCCAAGTCATGGTGAACCCTTGGACCCAGGAAGTGGTGATGGAGAAGGAGGACCCAATAGGTGCACACAGGGGTGTTGCAGAACTCAAAATGATGCACTGGGTTTGGGGATGCAGAGGACTGTGAAAGATGGCCCCTGGAGGTTTCTGTAACTGGAAGGAGAGATGAAAGAAACTTACTTGGAAATGAGCTAGAGCTGAAGCAGATGCTGCATTGGGGAGATGGATGGATGACAGATGCAGAGGCTGCCGGGTAACATCAATTGCCCCTTCAGATAAGCTCTGCTGGTCATGGGCCACGCAAGATGAGGACTTGTAGATGACTGCCTCTGTGAAACAGAATAACCTGGCCAGGCAGTGGTGGCGCACACCTTTGATCCCAGCACTCAGAAGGCAGAGGCAGGTGAATCTCTGTGAGTTCAAGGTCAGCCTGATCTACAAAGTGAATTTCAGGACAGCCAAAGCTGTTACACAGAGAACTATCTTGAAAATAAAAAAAAGGAAATTAAAAAAAAAAAGAATAATCTGTATGTCCATTGAGAGAGGACCAACTAAATAAAGCGAGTCCTTTGATGACAGGCACCAGGTAACTGTGATGCTCTGCAAGTTAGTGGGAACCCACCTCCAAAACACAGCACAAAGCAAAGAAGCATGGTGCAGGATGGCAGGCACTAGCTGCAGCCATGGCATGCAAGTGGAGGAAATACACAGAGATCGAGCTTAAAGGTTTTTATACACACAAACACAAAGCATAAATATTTTCCCTCCAGTGTAAACACACTATCTCTGGAAGAACACACAAGGAATGGTAGCCCTGGCTGCCTCCAGGAAGGGGAACTGGGAGAGAGGGTGACTTTTAACTCTGGATCCTTTTGGTGCCTTTTGGATTTTTCAGCGGCAAGGGTGCATTAGCTGTTCGGCAATGAATAATTGTCGTTAATAACAACTTCCAACTGAGAGACGAAGAAGCTACGGTCTAGAATGCAGAGCCGAGGGCAGCTGTCAGGGGCAACCTGTACTGATGGAGCCTCTTCACGCTTCCCCTCCCTGCAGCCCCATCTCTCCCCACCCCCGGTGCTCGGTGCTGACTCCAGCTCTCTGCCCTCCTGACCTGAAACCCTGAGGTAAAGCCAAGCTAGGCCAGTTGAATGGTTTTCATTGTTGCTATTAACATGGATTTTTTTCCTTGAAGGTAACTAATAGACATAAATATGATCAGTTCCACAGAAGCTGATGGCCTCAGTCAACTCACAGGAAGGTCGGGATCCCAAGCCTGGACATGTGTCCTGAACATGGCTGTACCTGTCATTTGTCACCCCCTCCATGGTGCCTTTGGGTAAACAAGCTACCACTAGCAGAGGCCTAGGCAGAGCCAGAAGGGGAGTCTGCATACACTATCTGAGTGACCCCAGAGAGCTGTTCTTGGGGCCCTGTGTGCAGACCCAGCCTCTGAGGAATAGACAGGAGACAAGCACGGGGCCTGGGACTCTGAGGGCTTCAACCTCCTGATGGGGGAGCACCCCAGGGAGGGGGATGAGGCACAGGTGTCCCACTGAGAACAGAGACACTGGGTGAGGGCTGTGGACAAGCAGATGTTAAGCTTAGAGGAGGCCCAGAGGGGAAAGGAATGGGCATCACTGCCTCCTGCCCCTGGCCTCCGTGGCTACTGAGTCTAAGAGATTCAAGGAGATAGCCACGGTCACAGGCAGCCCAGATTTGAGCCAGGTTAAGCCTGTGCTTCTCACACACGGCATACCCTAATAAGAGCGAGTAGCAGTGTGTCTCCCTCCAAGCCAGGTGTGGATCTCAGGGGGACCCATGCAATCATTTCGAGTGCAGGCAGGCATGCCTGGCAGGTCATTGCTGTTTTATAAGAAGGAGATAACATGGGGAAGGTCGGGTACCCTCCAGGTCGCACAGCTATGGCGGAAGTATGACCCAAATCTAAGCATTGTGGCCTCTGAAGTCTGCTCCTCATTGTGTTCTCCCAAGTGGGTTGGGTTCCGTGTTGGATGGGCTGCCTGTGAGGTGTGTTCAGATGGTCAAAACCAGCTCAGCCAGAGTTGATGAGTTAAGCTTGGGGACAGAGAAAGAAGGGGTAGAAAGGTGTGTGTGTGTGTGTGTGTGTGTGTGTGTGTGTGTGTGTGTACATGTGTATGTACAGGTGTGTATTAGTATACATGTGTGCAGGTGTGTATCTACATGTGTACAGGTATGTGTGTGTGTAAGTATACATGTGTGCAGGTGTGTATTAGTATATACATGTGCAGGTGTGTATAAGCATACATGTGTACAGGTGTGTAAGTGTGCTCATATGCAGGGGTGTGTGTGTGTGTGTGTAAGTATACATGTGTGAAGGGGTGTGTGAAGGTCATACAGTAACCTCAGATGTTCTTCCTCAGCTGCCTTCCACTTGTCTGAGACAGAGCGCTGTAGAACACGATCCTCTAGGAGAAAACCAACACCTTTTCTTCAGATTAGCTGTGTCTGCTTGCAAGAGTCCATTTCCACAGGGCTTGCTGACTGCTGACACCCCCTCCCAGAAGATGGGGGTCGGGAGGGGCTGTTGGACCCGAACTCGAGACTCCAGCCATTTGTATGTAATTCCACCCTGGTTAGCAGAAGGGGCTCCACCTTTGTGGCTATGGCAGAGCCATCGGTTATGCTGGGGGAAGGCTTTTCCATGTGGCTGCTTTGGGGGCCCCATGCTCTTATAAGGAGCCCTTCACCCATGCGCTGTGATCCAGCTAAATAAACTCCTGGTTCACAGGGTGAACTTGGGCGGAACGGGACTTTGGTTTGTTGTTTGGACCTTATAAGGAGGGGACAGATGTTGTTTATGTCTCCCGGGGGAAGGAATTCTGGAAACACAGTGTCTCTCATTGGCTTGGCCAGCGAGCTCCAGGGATCCGCTAGTCTGTTTCACATCTTGACATCTCTGGGATTGCAGATTACAAGTGTGAGCCCATACACCAAGCTTTCTCATGAGGGTGTTGGGGTTCGAACTCAGGCCCTCCTGTTTGTGAGACGAGTGCTTTACTGGCTGAGCCATCTTCCAGGGCCCAGAAAGTTCTTTATGTGATCAGTTTCTAGGCTGGTCGGGACAACCTGGAAGTCACTGCTGCAGGTCTCTGTGAGACATGCTTCTGAGGGCTCCGAGTGTGGGTCCTACACACTCCAGCTATTTGTGGGAACAGGAGTATCTCCATCTTTGTTGACCTCAGGCAGATGGGATAGGAAGAAAATACTGGAGAATGCTCAGAGGCATCTAGCATTTCTCACATGAGGACAAACAATGTCAGCAACAGAAAAAGCTCTCCAGCCTGGTGCTCCTCACATGAAATCATTGTGATGTGGACACCTGAGCCCTCCCAGGCCCCCACTGCCTGTGTGTCCCTGCTTGGTGGGAGTGGAAGCTGGCAGGCTAGGCTATAGAACAGACTCACAGCAGCACACTTCAATGGGTGACCAGTCCATCAGCCAGAGGCGTGACCATTAGGCTGGCTTTACCCCTGGCTTTCTCTGCTTCCCATGTGTTGGTACCGTGTGCCTTGAGCACACAGCTACACCTTATCTTCTAAAACATGAGTTTTAGACCTAAGCCTGTTATTATTTTCATTCTGTTGACAGGGGGGGATTGAAGCTCCATGCATAGTGAATACCTTGTCCAAGAACACCCAGGTAGCAAAGCCAGAGCTGGGCTCCAAAGCCCGAGTCAACCACAAATGTATTCTACCATATGGCATCACCTGTACCAGTTTCCATTTCTAACTTAGACAATAAAGACCCCATTGCTACGACGCCACACAGGCTTGAGTTACTGCTGATACCTTGCCCTCGAGGAGTTCCTAGTACAGCAGCTGACTCATAATAAATGCCCAAGAAACAAGCTTCATGAAGGAGGCAGCCCTTCCAGAAGGCAGTTCTGAGCCTCATGGAGCTTCAGTGCCTGCAAGGACCTCCATATCCAGTATAAACTAGCTCTAGAAGGTTGTATGATTTTATTTTATCTCTGATTTTGGCCCTTCAAGATTCAGCCTACAAATGGATGTAAATGAGATGCAAATCAAGTTGTCCCTGCATTAAACAGGAAACCGAATATGTCTGGTTAACCATCCTCTCCTCTCTCCCCCGGCAGGTCAAGGAGACCCACACACTCTGAAGACCATCCAAGTCTCATGACTGTCTTCTTATTGGTCAGCACCGAGTCAGCCAGAGATAAGGCCGTGTCCTTCCTGGGACCCTTTCCTCTCTGTTCTCTTTAAAGAGTTAAGTCTCCCAGGCCTTGATCTTCAGGTCGGAAGCTAGGATGAAATCTGTCTACAGTGGCCCCGCCCGCCATGAGCATCTGCAGGACCACACAATTGCGACTGGGATGTTGTAATCTGATGAGAAATAGGAATTGTGTCTTTGGCTCCTGAGACTGTTGCCATTTCCCGTGCAGCTTCAGAGCTGGGGGCATCTTTTGTCCTGGTGGTGGCTTTCCACTTCCAGCTCTGCACACGGGATTCTGATCCCCTCCCCCGAGTTCCCTGGATAATGGAAGTTAAGAAGTGACTCGTGGTGGGCTCCTGTACAGCTTCAGTAGAAGCTGGTTACCAGCAGGACCGAGCCATGTTTGGAAGCTTGGGACTTTTCCAGAAAAGGGAGTAGCCAGACATGAAGTTAGCGGTCCCTCTTGCCCGTGTGGAACAGCTTCTAGACAGATTCTTGGGCAGCAGGGCTTGAAAGCTCCTGGACTGATGAATACATAGAGGGCCTAGAAAGGGGGTACATGGGGGGGTTCATGCCCTTCTTCGCCATGCCCTGAGTATCCTTTCCATCAGCTTCTTCATCTACAACTTTTCAAATGTGTGCACTATACCAGTGGGCACAGGGGCAATGATTCCCCTGGGAGCAATCTAACAAATGAATTCAACTCGAGGTGAGTCCTTTGATGACCTCAAGTAAAGCCACTGGGCCAGGAGCACAGGGAAGGGCCAGGGGCTTCCTGGGGGGGGGCACCTGAGTCTGGGGGAGGCAGCCTTGGGAGGCTGAGCCCTTAACTTTCAAGAGCAAGCCCTTTCTTTAGAGAGATGTGTCAGAAATGGACTGGGTTAAAGACACACCCTTGGTGGTGTGGTTGGAATACAACTGGCAGTCATTGACTTGAGTGCTAAATGTTTGGTCCCATCTGGTAGTGCTGTTTGGAGAAGTTGTGGAAACTTCAGGAGGTAAGACCTGCCCAGAGGAATGAGCTTTCCTCCCTCTCTTCTGTTTGTCCACTGTGAGGTGAGAACCCTCTCTCTACATGCTCCTCCTACCACGACGACCTGGCCAAGTGAACAGAGCCAAGCAGCCACTGTGGACTATGAGCCTGGAACTTTGAGCCAAGATGGATCTCTTCGTATGTTGTTTCTGTCCAGGATTTGCTCTCAAAGATGCAAAAGTGATAAAGTTGGCGTCTCTTGGAGTCCTGGCTGTTACTGCGAAGAAGGATCTACGGTTAGCTCTGCCAGTGAAGAGCAAAAGCTATTGGTCTTTCTGTCTCTTACAACAGTCATTGCAGAGATGAAGACATGCCGGAGTACAAGTGGCTGGGTACCTGAGGGTGCTTTGTACAACCGGACCAGGGTGTGAAAGCAAATCCCCTAGAACAGCCCAAGGTGGCAGAGTGGCATTGGACCCTCAGTGTGATGTTTAGTGTTCATTGTCAATGTGACAGGACCTAAAACCACCTGGGACCTGGGCCTCTGGGCACGCCTGTGGCAGGTTGTCTCGACTATGTTGACTGACGTGGGAGTCCCATCTTAACCGTGGGCAGGTCCTGGCTGGGGACCTGGACTGTAGGATGGGGAAAGGCAGCCTGTGTTTATCTCGCTCCTCCCTGGGCGGATAGGATGGGACTGGCTTTCAAGCTCCTGCTGCCTCGATTTCCCTGTCTTGATGGACTGTACCCTGAACTACGATCTAAAAGAAATGATTTCTCCCTTAATGCTTTTGCCGGGGTGTTTAATGACAGCAGCAAGAAAAGACACAAAGACACTGGGTGTCTGGGGTCACAAAGCACCTAAGGGCTGCAGGCCCGGAAGTCTGAAATTTCAAGAGAAGCTAAGCATCTTGACTTTGGACGTGACACTGGTTTTCTGAGACAGGGTCTGTTTCCAAGCCTGGCTCAAATGCACTCTATATTCAGGATAGCCTTTAATGTCTGATCTTCCTGCCTTCCCCTCCTAAGAGCTGGGACCATAGGTGTGTGCCATCGTACCCACTTTATGCAGTGTTGGGGGTGGAACCCAGGGCTTACGCATGTCAAGCAAGTTTTCTCCCACATGTGCAGCCTGTGTGTGAGACACGCCCTTGGTTTCTGCCTCTAATGCCGGTGAGCTTAATGAAAGTCTGAGGTTTCTGGCCCACAGGCCTCCTGTTTACACAACCTATAATATAAATTAAATGAGCCTGTAATATAATATAAATGAAAAGTTCTCAGACTGCCCTGGAGCCATGGATGCTTTGAAAATGCAATGAAGGCATCCACGAAGTGTGAGAAGATATTCGCAATTCATAGAATTGTGGACAATTGATTTCTAGAACATACTTTTGAGAAACAACAACAAAAACACAATATGAATCAACAAACTTTAAAAACCACCCAACAACTTGGCAGAATAGCAAGTAGTTGACTTGTCCCTCTACAGAAAGGAGGCCCCCTAGGCCAAGAAACAGACAAAGGGCTCTGTCTCACTAGTCACAGAAAACAGGCAGAGTGACGATGCCATTGCTGATCCTCATCACATCACAGTGGCCAAAAGGAAGACCCCTAACCAGAGTGACGCAGCTGAGAGGATGTGGGCACTCCCCAGTTCTCGTGCTGTCCTGGGGTTCTGCACATAGGTAAGAACATTCTGGGGAAAAATGGTTTGATTGTTAATAGTATCTTTACTATTTAAGCCTTAAGGGATAACGAGTTGGCATGGAGGCACTAAAACTTTGTTGTTTACGTTTATCTGGTAAAACTGGGTGTGCACGTGCCCTGTGATCTCAGGACCCAGGCTGGATGTGCATGTGTTCTATGATCTCAGGACGCAGGCTGGATGTGCATGTGCCCTGTGATCTCAGGACCCAGGCTGGATGTGTATGTGCCCTGTGATCTGAGGTCCCAGGCTGAATGTGCATGTGTCCTATGATCTCAGGACCCAGGCTGGATGTGCATGTGTCCTATGATCTCAGGACCCAGGCTGGATGTGCATGTGCCCTGTGATCTCAGGACCCAGGCTGGATGTGCATGTGCCCTGTGATCTCAGGACCCAGGCTGGATGAGCATGTGCTCTGTGATCGCAGGTCCCACACTCAGTCATCTTCCTTAGAGAACTCTTGTTCGGACAGCCAAGCAGTGTGAATGCACAGAGGCCAGGCGCTATGGCTGTATAAACTTTATACGTATAGTTATAGTTATATATAGCCTCATGATGGAAGGCTTGTGAGCCAAGAAAAAGAAGAGCCCCAGGCTCCGCTGTCTCCCCCGAAGGAGCTGTGTTTGGAGTGCAAAGCCACGGGGTGGGGAGAGGGCAGGGTGGTTCAGAAGCAAGTGAGACTGAGCAGTGTGTTGTTTTGGAAGAGATTGATAGGTGGGAGAATCATCTAGAAAGCAATAAAGGAGCTAGAAGGGTTGGCTCAGCTGCTAAAGGCACTTGCTCTTCCAGGAGACCAGAGTTAAGTTCCCAGCACCATGTTGGGAGGCTCACTATAGCCTGTAACTCCAGCTCTAGGGACTCCTGTGTTCTTCTGGTCTCCATGGGCACCCACATGCTCGTGACCTTTAAGGCATATCTTTCACTCCTCAGCTGTTAGCCACCCACCTTGTCTTTTGAGACGCTGGCCTGTAAATTACCAACTCAGCTTGACTGTCTAGCCAGAAAGCCTTATGGATCTCCCACCTCCATCTCCCAGCACTGGATTGCATGCCACCACATCCAGCTTTTTAATGTATGCTCTGTGGATGGAACTCAGGTCTTCATGCATGCCAGGTAAATATTTCATAGATGAGCCAATCCTCCATTCCATTTCATTATTCTTTACACAACCCACAGGCCTTAGGTATGAGCCTCTGTCTGTATTTACAACAAAGGAAACACAAAACAATCTAATCCCAGGCTGGAGAGATGGCTCTGAGGGGAAGAGCACTGGCTGCTCTTCCAGACAACCTAGTAGTTTAATAGTGGCTGACCTTTTCTAACTCCGTCTCCAGTTCCAGGGGATCTGAAGCCCTCTTCTGGCCTCTTTGGGTACTTCATGCATGTGCAGACAAAACATCTACACACAAGATTAAAAAAAAGAAAAATAAAATCAAAAAGCAAACTATTTTTCCTTTGATCGTTAGAAAAATATGATGAAATCTATAGACTTCACTTCTAGAACAATTAAAAACTTCCTAGACATTGGAATGTAGAAGGTTCACAGACCCTTCAAAGATCCTCTCTGGGTCCATGGCGTGTATGTTGTCAATTTACTCATAGCTATAGAGATTCAGATAACCTTAAGCTGCCAAGCAAGCTCCAGTGAAGAGTAACTCTCCAAAATGGTACAAACACCAATACCACCCTCAGCCTGCATCCCCTCCCTACTGCAGTATTCCCAGCTGGTAAATCCCCAGCATCCTCTCCTGCCCCAGCTGTGGCCACAACCTCCTGTGGTCCAGATCTCTCCTTTCTAACACAAAGCAGAGCCTGATGGGAAAAGGAAAGTCAGGGAATTTCAGAAAGTAGCTAACTACTTATGTTTCAGATAGTAATCTTGTCTTGAAACCTTGGGAAGATAATGATCTGGTTTTGGTATTTTAAATCTTAATTGTTTAAGTGGAGAATGAAGCCAGCTCCCAGCAGGTGGAGCCTAGAAACATAGCCAGTGCCCCTAGGGAGCAACATGGAGAGGTAGCAGGCAGACAGACAGACATGTGCCTCTGGGGAACCACTTCTCTACAAGCCTTGGTGGCACATCTGGTCAATAAGTTGTCATTCCAGATGTCCAAATGAGCTTTAGTCCTCACTTCCATGGTGTGTATATGTGTGGGAGGTCATCTCATCTGGGATTCCTCCCCACACAGACTCAGGGGACACTTGTCCCCTTGGACATTTGTTCACAGTCCTGGGTCACTGAGTGGAGCTACAGAGTCCACTGTATTTCTCCAAGATCTTCAGGAATCTGGGTGTCTGCTACTTACAAGTGGGGTGTCCCCATGAGCTCGTGTTTAATGGAAGGTGTTGTGAATTGAGAATGTACCAAGCCACCTCGTATACAGAAATCCCCCTTGTGGTGGCTCCAGGATTCACTTGAAATAATTTATAATTAGTTTTAATTTATAATTATTATAATTGCACATCAGTTCTGCTTCTGGATGATTCTATCTCCAGAAAAGGAAACTGTGGTACAGACGGTCAGAGGTGGGGAACAAATCACATGGGGCTTCATATCTGGGGCAGGTGGAGGTGGGTCTAGAACTCTCTTCTGCTGAGTCACTGCATTAATATGTTTAATCAATATGTTTAATACTGCATTAATAGAGATGCTGGGGTCAGCAATGGTGGAATGTGCCATTCAGAAGGGCTTCTAGACCTATAAGGCCTAGATGTCCTCAAAGGAACCCTTACTGCCACCTGCTTCCCCTCAAGCTGGAACACAGAGGCAGTCAGGACCTGCCTTCCTCTACCCCCTCAGTCATGATGCTTAAAAGCCATGTCAAACATAGAAGAATGCAAATAAATCCATATCTATCACCTTGCACAAAACTCAAGTCCAAATGGATCAAAGACCTTAACATAAATCCAGTTGTATTGAACCTGATAGAAGAGAGAGTAAAAAGTAGCCTTGAACGCTTTGGCACAGGAGACCACTTCCTGAATGTAACAGCAGTAGCACAGACACTGAGATCGACAATTAAAAGTGGGACCTCCTGAAACTGGAAAGCCTCTGTAAGGCCAAGGACATGGTCAATAAGACAAAATGGCAGCCTACAGGATGGAAAAAAGATTTTCACCAACCCCACAACTGTCAGAGGGCTGATATCCAGAACATATAAAGAACTCAAGAAACTAGAGATCAAAATAGCAAATAATCTAATTAAAAAACGGGGTATAGATCTAAACAGAGAATTCTCAACAGAATGGCTGAAAGACATTTAAGGAATTGCTCAACATCCTTATTCATCAGGGAAATGCAAATCAAAACAACTCTGAGATTCCATCTTACACCTGTCAGAATGGAAAAGATCAAAAACACTGATGACAGCTTATGTTGGAGAGGATGTGGAGTAAGCGAAACATTCCTCCACTGCTGGTAGGAGTGCAAACTTGTACAGCCATGTTGGAAATCAGTTTGGCAGTTTCTCAAAAATTGGGAATCAATCTACCTCAAGACCCAGAAATACCACTCTTGGGCATATACCCAAAGGAATGCTCAATCCAAGGATGCTTGCTCAACTATGTTCATAGCAGCTTTATTCATAGTAGCAAGAACCTGGAAACAACCTAGATGCCCCTCAACTGAAGAATAGATAAAGAAAATGTGGTACACTTACATAATCAAGTATTACTCAGCAGTTAAAAAAAAAAACCAAGACATTGAAGACAAATGGATGGAACTAGAAAAAATCATCCTGAGTGAGGTAACCCAGGTCCAGAAAGACAAACCAGTGTGTACTCACTCATAAGTGGATATTAGATATAAAGCTAAGGATAATCAGGCCCAGAGAAGCTAGGTAACAAGGAGGACCCTAAGAAGAATGCATGGATCATTCTGGGAAGAGGAAATATGAGATATCCTGGATAAACTGGGGCCAGAAAGGGAAGGGGAGAGAATGGGGGATGGAGGGGAACATGAGGGATCCAGATGGCCAAGTTGGAGGAGGGACGGAGAGGGAGAGCAGTGAAAGAGATACCTTGATAGAGAGAGTCATTATGGGGTTGGGGAGAAACATGGTACCAGGGAAACTCCCAGGAATGCACAAGGATGACCCTAACTAAGACTCCTAACAGTAGTGGAGAGGGTACCTGAACCGGCCTTCTCCTGTAATCAGATTGGTGACTGCCCTAATTGTCATCAAAGAACCTTCATCCAGTAACTGATGGAAGCAGATGCAGAGAGCCACAGCCAAGCACTGGGCTGAGCTCCTTGAGTCAAGGTGAAGACAGGGAGTGGGGATTGTATGAGCAAGGGAGGCAGCTTAAGATCATGACAGGAAACCCATAGAGACTACTGACCTGGGTTGTGAGAGTTCACGCACTCTATATCGACAGCTAGGGAACCTGCATGGGACCGACCTAAGCCCTCTGCATGTGGGTGATAGTTGTATAGCTTGGTCTGCTTGTGGCCCCTAGCAGTGGGACCAAGATCTGTCCCTGGTGCATGAGCAGGCATTTTAGAACCTACTGTCCACGAAGGGATGCCTCTCTCAGCCTTGATGCAGGGCAAGGAGCTTGGTCTTGCCTCAACTTAGTACGCCATGCTTTGTTGACTCCCTTGGGAGGTCTTACACTTTCTGAGTAGTGAATGGGAGGTTGGGGTAGAAAGGAGGTGGGGGAGGGAACAGAAGGAGAGGAGGGAGGGGAAAATGTGGTTGGTATGTAAAATAAAATTTTTTAAAAAAGCCCTGTCAAGCCTGTCCCTAGAAACGTCCACATCAAACCTTTCCTCTGCCCTCTGTCCCCTTGGCCAGGGTATTGGGTCAGATCCTGTGTCTTTTCCCTCATCATGGCTACCACAAAGCCTCCTGTAGCCGAACCTATTGCACTGGAGAGGATGTTTCTAGAACATCCACTTTATTCTCATACTCTCCTTTCCTGTAATCTGTGTCTGCCTCCACATTAGCTGTGGGAAAAACAAAAACAAAAAATGAAAACAAACAAAATCTCAGGCGTTGGACCTTCTTCAGCTGACCTCTGCTGACCTCCCCGCGGCCTCATCCTCACAGCTGCAGGTTGCTGTTGAGCATGGCAATCGCCATGTTACTTCCCGCCTCAGGGCCTTTGCATGGACTCCTCTGTCCCTGGACTGCCGTTCTGAGTCCCAACACCCTGACATTGCCTACCTTTCTTCCAACATCAAGCCCAAGTATAGGAAGGTCTCCATAGGCCCCTTCCAGCCATCTCCCTGCCCCAATACACAAGGTCAACCTCCTGTGGTTGGTCCCCCCCACCCCATAATCTTTGCTCTTGCCTTGGCATGACATTTTTCCCTGTAGCATCTCAAATCCCACAGGGAATGAACCAGAACGAGTGGAGAAGTCTCCATGGCTGCTCTTACCCGATGTCATAACGGCATGTTATGTTCTCTCGGCTTGCCATCCTGTGAGTATCTGAAAGGATGAGGTATATCCTCATGGCTAGGCATGGTCCCCAGAAAGTCTCATACTATCTTCCCCTAGAATGAATGCCCCCCCCCCACACACACAGATGTAAGGAATCTGCTCAGGTCTGCCATGAAGCTGTGGTCAAGCCACTCAAGGAAGGAGAAGTGAGCACAGGCTGGAGATCTGCCCCTTGCTCATAAATGTTTAGCCATCTCTTTTCCTTTCCCTCAGAACCTAGGCCTCTCTCCAGTTCTCCATCACTTGGTTTCTGTTCATTGTGAGCCTGTCAACCACCCTTTAGATTTGCCCATGTCCTTCTGCTGCTGACTGGCTGGCCCAGAGTGAGTTGGATCTCAGAGGCATGGCTGAGTCCCCAGAGCATGCTCTTGGGAGCTCCCAGGCATGCACGATGGGCCGTGGGAACTCACTGTGAGGCAACCTGGCCGAGGGCTCTGGAGCCCAGCTGGGGTGTGGGCAGTAATCCACCCTGTCATAGAAACATCTGCTTTTCCTTGTGGCCCCCACCTATCTCCCTCAGCCTCCTGACACATGCTCCCTCCTCCCTGGGGTGGAAGCCATCAGAGCAGAGCTCTACAACAGGCCGGGTGCATGGAGGACGCCCCCTCGGGGGAGACCTGGCCTCCCTGGTGGCCTCCTTACTTCCAGCTTTCCCACACTCCCCCTCCCAGTCACAGATTCCAGTGAGCCAGGATACCACCCACTCTCAATAAGGACACTCGGGATTTAAGATGATGATTACAAGTTTTTTTTCCTTCACTTTTCCTTTTCTTTTCTGCAAAACATCTGATTTAACTAGAGAAACACATTCACAGGAACCACAGACTGTAAAAATGCAATCCCAGGAAAAAATGCTACTAATGGCCTCTTAGAAACACTGCAAATGGGTCTCTGGGGTCACTTCCTGGGACCTGGACAGAGAGAGGCCCGGGCTCATTAACAGACCAAGAAAGTGACCCCCAAAGTCTGCCTCCACCTTCTAATAAAAAATTGTCCTAAAGACAATTTTTACTCATGCTGATCTCTAGTGCCTTCGGGACCTATTGGGCCCCTATACCAATGCCAAGGCCAGCAGCTTTGTGCCAGGCTCATGGGGGCAGAGACCCCCCCCACAGAGACTGACAGAGCCCCAAGGTCCTCTGGGCACTCACTACTTCTGCTTTCTACCACAGGGTCCACAGTCTGACACAAAAGTGTCCCTACACACGTTGACTTCCTAGAGTCACCTCTGGCGATGGAGTTCCACCAGGAAGAGTGAGTCCTGAGTGCAGGCACTTGCCGTGAGACCCTGGGCCAGTCCTTTCCCTCTGCAGCTTTCCTCTTCCCTAAACGAAGGGATCTGGGTGATATGGTTGTCTTAGTCAGCAGGCCAGCAGCGTGGTGCCTGTGTCTTCTCCACCTACCAAGTAAAAGCTTCCAAAGGGCAGATTCCAGTTCCTACCATGCTCCCCGCCCTTAGAGAGTCCCAGCCACCTGGAATTGCTCCAAAAATATCTAATGCCTGAATTCGGCAAATCTGTCAACTGATGGTGGCCTGCAGGGACACGACTCTGAGGAGCCTGCCTGGACTCCTGCTTCCCTGCAACCGCAAGCAGGCTCATCCCTGCTCTTGTGACAGGAGGTATCTGCAGCTGTCTCCGTCCTGACCATAAGGACAGGAGTCCAGGATCCCACCTCCCTCATGCTGCCGAGAGAAGCAAATTCAGCCCATAGGTCAGGATCTTGAGTCTTAGGAGCGGCCTTGCTTTCTCTGCCATGATAGGGTGGGCTCTAAAGCTCCTGGGAGCTGTGGCCTCCAGCCAGGGAAGCTCAGTCCTCAGGCTCAGGGCCTGGTTGCTCAAGCTCACATCTGGATGGACCACTTTAAGCTCTGCCTACCCCAGGAAGCAGAAAAGCAAACAGACCATTTCCAAACACTAAATATTTTGCCTTTGATGGGTGGGAGGGAGGGATGGGTAAACAGCGCATATCTCTGGCTGGGAGGCTGAGAGGTGAGGGTCTGGGACTTCTGCACTGGGTGATGAGTTTCAGCATCCAGCAGGAGCCACCTGAAGGGGACTCAGGCTGTACTCCAGCCCCACTGTCTGGTCTTCCCCTCTTGAAACCAGGTCCTTCCCATCACTACTACTGCCAAGGTTTGCAGGGTCAGAGCTGGCTCTCCGGTCTCCCCTTCTGCCTGCCAGCCTGTGCCTCCTGTGCCTGCCTCCCTGCTGCATGAGGGAAATTCAAAGCACCGTCTCCACTCAGACCCATTCTTCGTGGGCTCAGGACTCGAGCATGGGGGTCCTCACAAGCTCTTTTCCCCTCCCTCACTTTCTGCTCTGTGGATTCTGTCTCCTCAGCAGCCCAGGCTGTCCCCTCTCTCCCTCTCCAGCACACCTTTCTCCTCCCCCAGACATATCATCTCCCTCCTGAGTACTGCCCAGGGCTCCTCAAGGGTCACCTCATCTAGTCTGGTTCTCCTGGTGAGGATGGCAGAGGGTCCGCACTCTGCAGACAGCCTGTTTGGGCTGGGGACTGAAATGGGTGCAGAAGCCACAGAACTGGGGGGAGGGCAGTACCCAGAAGGGCACACGGCAGGACTAGGTTAAAGCCGGAGGAGAGGAGCTGGAGGATGCAGGTGGAACCCGCGGAGGTGTGTCCTGGCAGGAGTGCCCATCCAGTCCAAGTTGCCCTGGAGTGACTCAGCTGTACCCCACCCCCACCCCAGCAGCTTCTGCTTAGCAGCATATTTACTCTTGGAGGGAGCAACCATCCGAGCCCACAGGCGCTGTGGGCCGGCGCTGTGGGCCGACTCTGTGAAGTGATGGGCCCCAGAGCAGCTGCACATCCAGCCAATGTGAGATCCACAGTAGGAGGCAGAGGTGGGATGCAGAGATGGGGATGTCTCTCATTCATACCATTCTGTGCTTGTTTCTTCAGCTTCAAAGTCGAGGCCATGATGGTAATTCCACTGTCTCAAGGCAGTAATGAGGCTCCAGTGAGGTGACAGATGTGTAAGTCAGGGTCAAGGCCAAAAGCAAACAGGCAGTGTGGGACCTGGGACTTTAACATGACACCAGGCTTCCCCTCTCACCTCCTCCCTGACCACCACTGTCCCCACCTTTCATGCAAACACTGTGGGAGGAAAAGGGAGGGGTCTAGGAATAGGCTTGCTTCCCTCAAGGCCCTTATGGTCCAGTGAAGAGACATCTCAGAAATAAAAACAGGGACCTACACAGACCCTGCACACAGCACAAGGAAAGAGTCCTCACAGGGGCCTTTGCAGCAAGGGGGCAGGGCACACAAGGCCCTGGCTGAGCCTCTCTGCATCTGGGGCCCCTTTTGGAACATCTGCACCCTCCACTGCCCTCACATAGGGAGCCGGGAGGCCACTAGGGGCCAGCAAGCCAGTGTGCAGCTTCTCAGACCACAGAGCAAGAAAGACATCATCTCACCAGGACGGTTCATTCCAGGAAACAATCTGGTCCTTGTAGTAACCGTGTTTTCCATGACTGCCTGAGAGGACCAAGACACACACCATCAATGAGTTTGCTGCAATAGGGCAGGGACCTATGAGGGGACAATGAGGGGACAGACAGGCAGGAAAATAACCCATTATTATAACATCTATTATTAGTCTGCCTGCTGTGGAGAGAACCAGCCAGATGAAAGCTGTTTACAGAGTAGCTCTTTCCCATAATGCTCTTTAATATTGTTGCACTATGGTGTGTGTGTGTGTGTGTGTGTGTGTGTGTGTGTGTGTGTGTGTGTGTGTGTGTGTACGTGTGGAAGCCAGAAGTCAATGTGGAGTCTTCCTCAATCGATAATCATTTTGCTTGTTTAGACAGGGTCTCTCACTGACCTGGAACTGGCCAAATAGACGAAGCTAGGTAGCTTCTGATCCTCCTGTCTTACCCAGCAGGCTCTGGGATTGTAATCATGCACCACCTCACTTGGAGGTTCACGTGCGTGCTGGGGATCCGAACTCGGGTCCTCATGCAGGCACAGAAAGCACCAGGCACCCCCTAGCCCCAGCTTTGCTTTGGGAGCTGTGTTTTGGACCTTCGGAATGCCACAACAGCCTTCCAGCCTCCTCTGCAAACGACCAGCTGCTTCCAGGAGGATGAAGTGAAGAGGTTCGGAGTTCACTGAGCTGGCCTGCAGTGCAGAAGTGGGTAGCGACGGAATGAATATGTTCATAAACGCAGAGACTCTCACTGGCTCGCACCTTGCAGGCTGTGGAGGAGGTGGGGGTTCTGAAGGACAGGGTCAGCAGCCTGAGATCTGATGACCTCACTCTTGTAGGTCAGAGGCTCTCTCTGAGCTTCAGAGCCATCCTCTAAAATGGGGCTATGAGTGCCAACCCTACCCCCTTCTCAAAATCCCTCTGAGCCTCTTAGATGGGAGCGTGGACAAGGGCATGCTGGGGGAGCTCAGCCAGGTATTTTCAGGAGGGCTTGTTGCTGTGCCGCTGGCAGGCTTGACTCGCTCCCCAAATCCCAGCGTACAGGAAGTCTGCACCAGTCAAAATCAGCAGCTTTGTGTCCTTTGGCGGCCTGTGTCCCTGTTGTGGGCTAGGCCTGCTATTGTGTAAGCTGAGGGTCATCAACAACTGGCACAAATAAACAGCGGTAAAATGTGTCACCGGAGCCAATTCTCCTGTGTCCTTTACAGCCACTGTCATTTCCAACCTCACTACAGCCCTGTGGTACAACAGTAACCTTTTGCAGATGGGAACACTGAGGCACAGAGTAGTGATTCCTTAAAAGCCACACAGATGAAATGGGATTCCAGGACTGACTCTGCAGGTTACGCTCCCTACCATGGGGCCAGTCGCTCTGCTTGGCCAGCAGTCCTGGTGCCCACTAGGAAAAGATACTAGGGTTACTTTTTCTCTTCATTGAGAACACTCAATTCAGGCAGACTGTAAGGGGAACATACATACTGCATCAGTCGGCTGTTGCTGTGAAACAAACCATCCTCCATGAGATTCCAACAAGGTTGATGGGCTGGTACTCAAGTGAGGTGTGTGGGGTATGACTCCTCTGATCTTGGCTGTAGACCAGTCTAAGATGCCTTTACTTTTCTCCACAGGCTCTGGAGTTCTGGCAAGTTAGTCATGTTTCATGACCAACACAGAGGAACAAGGACAGGAAAACCTTCAAGTGCTTTCTCAAGCTCTGTTTGCATCTTGTTGGTTGCTGCCCCAGTGGCCGGATCCAGACCAGAGTCAGTGGGAGAAGGGCAGAGGCACAGGGAGCTGTGAAAATCCAGGCCCGTCACTACATTGAGAAGCCTCAGCCTTGTCCTGAAAACCTGTCAATAGTGGCTAAAGGATGACCTCCAGAGGAATGTGCCTTGTGCAGGGTACCCCTCAGGAGAGAGGGAGCCCGTGTCCTGACATGTCCTTTGCATGAGCCTGAGAGGCTGGTGTAGGAGAAGCTTGTAGTCAGAGCTGGTCTAAGCTAGAGTGGAGAGTTCACTCAACCAGGCTGTGGCTGCCCGTCTGCTGTAGTTTCTGGCCTCCCTAGGCCCTTGTCCCTGAGTGCTGTCCTCCCACGCTACTTCCAACCTGGACCTGCTCCAGCCAATGAAGATCAGGAAACAGGAAACATAAGATCAGTGCTCATGGGGAAGCAGGCAGTGCCAGGTGCTGAGGCCATAGGAAAGACTGATTCTCACTCTAGCTCATGTGCTCCTCTTTGGGGACCCGTACCCATTTGTGAAAACCTTCCAATTTGATCAACGTTGAACCCTTTCCAAAGCTCTTCCTGTCCCCTCTGACAATTCCGTTCCCTGGGAGGTGGGCATGATGGGGGTTATCTCTAGCCTTGAATGTATAAGGACCCAGTACCAAGATGGGTCAATCAACACACTTGCTTGGGATCACACAGAAAATATATTAGTCTTGTCTAAAACCCCCATCTTCTGAAACCCACAAGGGGCCCTTCTAGAACACCTACCACCTGACTCGTCTCATGAAACAGGTGACAGGTTCTGTCTATCCCCAAGATCTTCAAGAAGATACCGTCTCCCCAACCTCCTCACAGGCTTCTCAGACTCACCCCCTCTTCTGTGCCCTGCTGCTCTCTACCACTTCTCTGTCCTCTCCCTGGCTGGTTCTTGCTCTGCTGGTGAGGGGAGCTTGGCACCAAACAGTTAAAGTTCCTAGAATCACTTATAAATATTTCATGAAAAAATCTGCTGTGATAATGCCAGCCTGTTGATGTCAACATTACCACACCTGTACATTTTAATTGGCCCAAGCGAGCCGGCCCATAATTGGTGCCTGGAAATTCGAACAAAGCTGGCTTGGCAATTAAACAGACAAATGGAGAGTGGGATATTATTTTAGCTCTGCCATGTCTCAGGGATCAGAGAGAGTGGGCACAGTACAGAAAGGGGAGAGGGACATGAGCTACCCACATGTGGGGCATCCTGAGCTTATAAGGCTGCCTGGATCAGGAGGCGTTATAGAGGCTTCCAGAGGCTCAGCTTCTGGGAGCAGGGGAGCCTTGTAGGCAGGATGTAGGCTTGAGAGGTGGGGCCCTTGATGTTTTCTGCCCTGTGAGCCCTGTGGCCTCTTGGTAGATGCCATGGATTCATTCCCATAACATTGTTTAAAATACATTAAAGTGAGCGCAGTTAATTCAGAAACCTGTAACTGGTCCAAGTGCTGAGAATAAGTGGCAATGGATGCTCAGCCCTAAGTAGGACAGCTGTGTCAACCCCCGCTCTCTAAGGCACAGAGAGCATTGCTAAAGAAGAGGCAGAGGAGCGTAAGAGCCCAATGCCGAGGAAGAACACTATGAAACGGCAGCCTCTGGATATGACATGTCTGTTGCGCTCCTGAGCTCTCGGCAGCTGTGTTTGCCTGCACAGGACCTGCCCAAGATCAAGCCAACTGAATTTCCAGAATGGATCAGGGAGGGGCCTAAGAAGTCCCATCTATGAGGAGCTATTGGCAGTTGATGGCTGCTGGGGGAGGTGTGACCACCGGTAGATCGGCCATGCTCCAGTAGATGACCCTGCAGCCATGCCCACACCATCAGCTCTAATTGGTGGGATGCTCAAAAACATAAAAAGAGGACTTGAAGCTGGAAGGTGGGTATGTCAGAGGCATGGGGGGTTTGAAAGGTACAAGGGCTGGAGAGGGAAGGAGAAGGTGAATATGATCATAATACATTGTCACATGAACGGAATTCTCAAAGAATAAATTGTAAAATGTTTTAAAAACAAAATAAAACACACCAAGTATGTGTGACTAAAGCTGGTCACAATGGTCCGTGCCTATAATTCCAACACTCTAAGACTGAGGTGGGAGGATCATGAGTCTGGGACCAGACTGAGTTACCTATCAAGTAGGAGGCAAACCTGGGCTGCAGAATGAGACTCCATATCAAAAGAGTGGAGGGGGAAGAGGACACTGGAGAGATGCTCGGTGCTATCTCTAAAGCACTTGTTACGTAAGCCTGAGGATTAAAGGTCCAGTTTCCCGAACCTGTGTAAAGGCGGACACAGCAGCGCAGCATCACATGGCGAGATGGGAGATGATGGCAGGAGATCTTTGGGGGCCCGTGGGTTAGCTCATCTGTAGTGCTCAGCAGCAAACAACAGAAGAGATCCTGTTCAAGTAAGGTGGAAGGTGAGGATGGATAGCCAAGGTCAGCCTCTGACTTCCACATGCACATAGTGGCATGTACACACACACACACACACACACACACACACACACACACACACACACACACAGCCAAACATGGGCTAGGTGGCACCTGGCACATCTCCACCACGAGCAGAAATGGCGCCTTGAAGTTTATAAACAAGTTTCCAGCTCTCACTCAGGTGTGCAGAGGTACCGCCTCCCCTCCCACCGTTTATGTCTGTTAAGGGCCTGGTGTGCAGGCTCCAGAGGACTCAGAGGGTGAGTGGAGGGCTGGGACAGACCCAGGGCAATCCTCAAAAGCAACAGTATAGTCAAGAAGCTAAGCTGGAACCTGCCTTGGTCCTGATGCTCAGGAAAGGTTGCCATGGCTACTTCCTCTTTGACTTCCCATCTTCCCAGATCAACCTGTCCTGGGTGGGTCTGAGCTACCAACAGGGCAGCAGAAGCCACTAACATCCTCTGCCCAGTGACCCCTGTGGAAGACAGAAGCTACCCAATCCTAATGGAGGCCCTCTACTTCCTAGGAGAAGACTCTTTGTCTAGGCCTTGGGGGTGGGCATCATTTCACCCCTTCATCCCAGAGGTGTGCAAAGCCCATTAGTGACAAAGTGAGCAGAGATAGGAGCCAGGCTGGGGGGGTGAGGGAGGGGCTGGTGTGAAAGGAGATGGGAACCTCAGGGAGCAAGTGCCAGAGGTTCCGGTTGGGTTACTACAGGAGGAGGGGCTGAGGGCAGCGGGGAAAGGATGCCACCCTGCCCCAGGCCTTTAGACCTTCACAGACCCTGGCCCTGCTCCTCAGAGCCCCTCAGGAGGGAGAGGAGGAGCCAGCACCCTGGATGCCTACTCCTGTAGTCACTGTTGCCTAATGTATGGATAGCTCCTTATAGCTTGACCTATGGAGTGAAATCCAGAGCTTTCCCTTTTATTTTATCTTAGTTGTTTGTTTGTTTTTACTTCTTGAGACAGGGTCTTAGGTATCCCAGGCTGGTCTTGAACTTGCTATGTAGCTGAGAATGACCTTTAATGACCTTTCATGATGCTACTGCCTCCACCTCCCAAATGCAGGGATTTCAGATACGCAGCACCACACCTGCTTTATACAGTGCTGAGGGTTGAGCCGAGGGCTTCCTGCATGTTAGGCAAGCCTTCTGGCAACTGAGTTACATTTCTGGCCTCAGAGGCCTTGGTGCTAAGGTAGCATGCAGGAGGTGAAGGAGTGAGCAGGTGAGCAAGAAAGTGGCTATCTTTATTAAGGATACCACTGCTGTGATGAAACACCATGACCAAAGCAACTTGGAGAGGAAAGGGTTTATTCCATTCAAGCGTCCACATCACAGCTCATCACCGAAGGACGTCAGAACAGGAACTCAAACAGGACAGGAACCTGGCGGCAGGAGCTGATGCAGAGGCCATGGAGGAGTGCTGCTTACTGGCTTGCTCCTCATAGTTTGCTCAGCCCGCTTTCTTATAGAACCCAGGACCGCCAGCCCAGGGATGGCACCACCCATAATGGGCTGGGCCCTCCCCCATCCATCACTAATTACTAAATTGTCCTACAGGCTTGCCTATAGCCTGATTTTATGGGGACATCTTCTCAATTGGGATTCCCTCCTCTCTAAGGACTCTAGCTCGTGTCAAATTGACATAAAACTAGTCAGTACGGTGGCACGTCACACATATTGTAGGAGCTGAACAAGTGCTTGTGAGAGAATGGGCCTGAACAGGACCTATCTGGTAGCCGTTAACAACGGCCTCACTTAGCAGCACGTCCCGCGTGCCAGGGGCCCTGTTGGCACATCAGGAACTTTCCTCCAGTTCTTTTCTCTTCCCTCACAGTGGGTGTGGATGAGACCTTCCACACTGTGGGTTATGGACTTCCACGCTGGCTCCTCCCAGAGGACAGCTGCGATCTGCTTCTTCTGAAGTTGCTGACTCTTCTGCAAGAGAGGAAGCCAAGGGCGACTGGTGCAGGGTGGGCCAGACAGTCTGGGGGTGTGTGTGGCTTTGATGTTGGGGGGTAATCAAGGGATTGGGCCTCCAGCACTAAAAGGAAACTCTGTGGCCGAGGCCCTCCCGAACCTGCTCATGACACTGCTGACCGCTGTTTGCTGAGCGAGGGCATCTTGGGGGTAAACGCCCAGAAAGAGCAAGGGTGGTCAGTTTGCAACAGTGTCTGCACAGCCTGCTTGCCCAGGAAATCCTGCTAGGGCGGCAAAAGTAAATCGGGTGTGTCTACAATTAGAAACAGATTTATTGTAAAAGGTTATAATTTCCTACTAATTTGCTGCTTGGTGAATACTGAGTTTATTATTATGATGATTTCTCTAAACTGCAGCTCAGGAAAAACAAATCCAGGTCTGGGCATGAGCAGGGGTGCAGAAGATGCTGAGAGATGGCTGTTTTCTTCCAAACCTCACCGAGAGGCCCTGAGGAGTCCTGGTCAGCTAAGCCCATTCGGTGAGTTCCAGGTTCCCTGAGAGGCCCTGAGAGGTTGGAAAGCTCCTAAAAAATGTCACCCAACGTTGACCTCTGGCCTCTCCACACCATATACCTGAACTCATACAACACACAGAATACACCTGGGCTGGGGGGTCTCTAGAGAAACCATGTGATGACTGATGGAAGCCGAGGATGGACTGAGGCAATTCAAGCTAGGGACCAACAAGGAGGCCGAGGTGTCACCAGAGGATGCTGGGAGTCCAGTGGCTCTCCAGGAGCATCTCCTGCCACCTTCTCCACTGATCTCGCGGTCCAGACTGAGAGGGAGCAGACTACTGTTGTGCTAGCCCCCAGGTCAGGGTGCACTCTTACAGCAGCCCTGGGAGAGAACACGGTACGCAGGCCCTTGATCTCTCTTCAGAGCGCTCGCTCCCTCCCTGCTTCGGCTGGGCCCAGCACAAACGATGCCTGACAAACATTTACTTGTGAGTGAATGTTGGCCTGATAGCTCGTCCTTGGAGAAAAGGAAGCATGGCTGTCTGTGCTGCCATATTGTCCCCAAGGACCAGGGCACTGTCCCCACTTGCCTCCTTTGGCTCCCATCCTAGACCCCCACAGCAGGTTCCCAGTGGGTCTCCCTGCCTCCACCACCATCTCCCAGTCACATTCTCCAGCTCTGTTAACTCAGTCACTCAGAATGTCTGAGCTGCAGCCCTGGCCTATCACATCCCTCCCTGCGGCCCCCCTCCCTTCTCTCTGCTCCCCCACATTGTCCTGCAGAGACCACACGGTGCTCTGGATTATGATAATCTCTGGTCTTGCCCGAGGGCTCTCCCAGCTGTTGGTATTCTGAGATGAGGCCCTTCATTTCCTTCCCTAGGTTGAGTGAGGCACCCCTGGGTGACTGAGGCACAAAGGAAGAGCTGAGGGGAGGAGGGATGTCCCGGTCTCATCTCAGGGAGCTTGGAAGGTGGTTTCATACCTACCTCAGTCCCTTCCAGGGCCCAGGGTCCCTAAGGCCTAGGAGGAGGTCCCTACAAAGATGAGAGAAGCCGAGCTTATAGGAACACTGGGGTGATTTCTGACCCGTCCTTCTCCCATCAGAGTTGAGGACCCATGTCAGAGGAAAGAGGTCATGCGGCCTGTGGGGACATGCTCTCCCAGGGCCCTGAGATTTTGCCAGAGCCTCGATACATTTGCTGCAGACAGCTCTTCAGCATTAGGGGCTGGGCTTGGGTGGTCTGATGGGAAAGAAGGTGGGAGCAATGTTCCAGTTTCCCACTCGGGGAGACGAGGACCCAGTCTTATAGTACACCTGCTATGCACAGGCTCATGTGGTGGGTACCTGTTTTCTGGATGGTGATGCTATTTGGGGGTGATAGAAACTTTCTGAAGTGAGGCCTAGCTAGAGGGGGTAGTTAGTCACTGGGTCCTGTCCTTTGGACATATCTTGCCCTGATGTCTTCCTCTGTTGTTCCAGGAAGTGAGCAGTCCCTACCACACCACGCACTCCCATCCAGGATGTTCTGTCCAAATTCCTGGGGCCAGGCAACTGTGGAATGAACCCCTGACACTAGGAAGCAGCATAAAATCTTTCCCTCCTTAGATTCTTCCCATCAGGTCTTTGGTCACAGCCGTGATAAGTGAATACATGCTGTGACATTTGAAACAGAGACTCAGCTCAGCCCTGAGACAGGGTACTATGGGCAGATGAAAGCCCTGAAGCTCAGTTGCCCCAAGATCCATGGGTAGAGATGGGATTTGAACCCAACTCTGCCTTGCTCAGAGACTCTGGGCTATCCATGCATTAAAGAGGGTCTGCCTGGGAAGAGCAGCAGAGTCCAGGTTGGATGTAACAGGATCTGGCCTCAGAGGCAGCTGGTCCAAAGCAGCACCAACTTGTACGATTTCTCAGTGCCAAAGGAACCCTGTAGCCAGTTTCTTACCTGGAGCAGTAGTGCTCCCGTGGTACATAGAAGGCCCCCAGTTCGATCCCTGGCACTGCACTATGTAAATGATCAAGTGAGGCTGGGGAGATGCTCGGTGACCAAATCCTTTGCCTTACACACAGGAGGACCTGAGTCTGAATTCCAGGAACCTACACAAAAGCCAGATGAGTTAGCATAAGTTTGTAATCACGGTGATCCTACAGGGAGAGGGGATGCGGAGAATTACACACAAATAAGAGCTCCTGTCTCAGCAAATATGGAAGGAGAGGCCTAACATCTGAGGTAGTAGTCCTCTGACCTCCACACACACAACACAGCATTCACACACACACACACACACACACACACACACACAGAGAGAGAGAGAGAGAGAGAGAGAGAGAGAGAGAGAGAGAGAGAGAGAGAGAGAGAGACATGAAAAGAAGAGGTGAGGTTAACATGAAGCAAATTCCCCTCTCCTCCGGTGAAGCCTAAGGCAAGGTTGAGGGGGATGAGACTCCAGGCTACAGCTCTGTCCTAGGGGCTCCATTTCCAGAAAGTTCTTGCTAAGACAAGAGGCTGTGTGACCTTTGGCCAAATTAATGGGAGTGTAATGCCCAGATGGAAGGAGGTGATTCCTTTGCCAGGCCTCGCAGGAGGCACACAAACTGAGCAAGTCCACCTTGGGGCTCCTCACTCAGAGAGATGCATTGCCTCATGTGGGGGTTGGGAAGCTTTACCCGGGGAAGCCAGGCAGGAAATGAAGACTGTCATCAGTCTCTCAAGGGCTCTTCCGTGGATGAGCAATTACACAGACTCCTCCTCTTCGAAGAGCTCGGTGAGGACCAACAGCCAGAGGATGCAGTGGGATGGGCCTCCCATGGCCCTTCTGAAACACCAGGGGCTGCCTCTGAGGGAGCAAGGCTTCTGTCCCAGGAGGGGACTCACCTGGGGCCCTGCTTTACCCTGGTGGTGCTCTCAGACATTGCTACTCCTAGCCTAGATTTTTCTATGGTGATGCGTTAGTTGCTTCCTGAAACCACAATGCATTTATTTTCCAATATTGGGAATTTCTCCTGGTAGCAGGGTCTGGGGATCTGAATTTCAAAATGATTCTGGTGTGCGTCCTAGGTTCGAAGACCACCCTCTATAAGATCGTAGACAGCCTTCTCTGCCCTCGTGCTCACACAGGACCCATTAGAGACACGTGCAGTGTCCCACTGTCAATCCCTCAGTCCCTCATTTCCCAGTCATTAGCTTGTCAACCCTCAGCTCCTCAGCCCTTCAGGCTCCCTGACCTCTCAGCCTTCGACCCCCAACCTTATAGCCTTCAGGCTCTCAGCCCTCAGCCCCAGGCCCCTGGAATGCCATGTTGCTGTTGGCCAAGAGGCCTTGACCTGCAGCAAAACCCACCCCCACCCCCTGCCAGTTACCCTTCTCCTTCCTGATCAGGATGGCCTGGAACTCAGGTGTGGGGCAGGGTCCCTGTGGCCTGGCCCAGCCCTCTGGCATGCTTGCTATTAATGGTGCAATGGTTAATGTTTTGTGTTCATTTGGCCAAGCTACGGTGCCCAGATCGCCCGACAAACACTGTTTTAGATGTCTTTGTGCATTGTTGTTGTTTTAGGTGGTCTCACTATGCAGCCCAAGCAGGCCTCGAACTCTCAGTAGTAATCCTCCTGCTTCAGCCTCTAATGCTGGGATTACAGGCATGTTTGGTTTGTGAGGATATTTTTGGGTGAAATTAATTCTCAAATCAGTGGGCTTTGAAGAAAGCAGGTTGCCCTCCTGCCATAGGTAGACTTTATCCAGCCCATTGAAGGCCTCCACAGAGCAAAACCTGGCCTTGCGGAGCAGGTGGGGAATTTGCAGCTGGCAGCTTTTGGACTTGAACTGCATCCCAGCTGTGGCCCTAGGTCTGCAGGCTGCCAGCCCACCCTGCAGATAGGATGCCTGGCAGCCTCCAGGACTATGTGAGTCACTCTCTTAAAATAAACCCGTTTCTATACATGCAGAATGCATTGGCTCCATCTCTCTGGAGAACTCCCACCAGTGCACAGGGAGACAGACTGAGCCATGAATAGAGGGAGTGCAAAAGGCAAGTGGCTGCACACAGAAGCCTGCCAGGCAGAAAGGAAACTCAGAGGACACCAGCACTCACTCTGCCGAGGCCCCTTCCCTCTGCTCTAAAGCCGGCTTCAGAAACCCCGGGCACCCAGGTGGGGAGGCAGCACATTCCTGGGAGATAATCAGCAAAGCTTTGGGGTGGGCTGGAGCAGCTGACTGTAAGGGAATGCTCCAACCTGTGGGATCCAGGAGATACAAAGGTCACAGGGTACAGGGACAGGCCTGCAGAGACCCGGAGGAGCTAAAGAGGACGGAGATCCTCAGACCACAGCCCCCAGGCAGACATAGAACATTTAAGGGAAAATTCTTAAGCCTTCCTGGCTCCAACAGACCTGGGTAACACAGCCCTGTCTTCTCTTCCAAACTGGACACCGTGTCCTGGCCAGAGTATTCACAGAGAGAGTTGGTGAGGGGCCGAGGGAGGTGAGGGGAGAGAGGAAAGAGGATTTAGAGGGGAACAAAGGAAAGGAAGAGAGAGGGAACCTGGGTGAACACATCCTTATCAGCTTTTTGAGCACATCCTCCTGGCCGCCAGGTGTTGAGCTAAGAGCCTCCAAGATTCATTTGCATGTCTGTTGACCACACACTACAGTGTAAGAAGGAGGCATCACTACCATCCCCACCTTACAGACAGGATTCAAGGGTGCCAGTGAAGGTCCTTACAGTGGGAGAAGGTGCAGGGGGATGCAGCCCACACTCTTGCTCTCTTCTGTTCTGGATCCTCCTGAAGTCCTCCTACCCCCAAAGGAACAGCATATCCGTGCCACAGGTGAAAGGATTGGTGACCAAGATCCTTCCCACACGGGATGGCAGAGCAATGGGTTTGAGGTTCCAAAACCAATTCTGCGTTGAACCCTGAGTGACTTTGCTTAAGTGACTTTCCCCATCTTAAAGATGAAGGAGCTGAGCATGTGTTTGTGCTCACATGCCTGTGCAGGCATGTGCATATGTGCATATTTGTGTGTGTGCATTCACACTCACATGCAAGCACACACATACACATGTATACATACCTGTTCATGCAGGTATGTAAGTGAGACAGTCTGGGTAACTGCAGGTGATGGTCCCTGTACCTTCCAACTTTTGTTTGAGACAGGGTCTCTCATTGTCCTGGAACTTCACCACATAGACCAGCCTAGCTGGCCAGAGAGCTTCCAAAAATCCTCCTCATCTGGAAGCTGGAGTTACAGGCATGTGCCACTGCACCCAACAGTTTTTACATGGATTCTGGGGATACGCACTCAGCTCCTCACACTTGTGAGGCAAATGCTTTGCAAGCTAAACCCTCTTCCCAGCACTTCTAAAGGCATCTTATTTTTATTTAATAAGTACTTGGTTTATTTAGGGTTTGTTTGTTTGTTTGTTTGTTTGTTTAAACCAGATCTTACTCTGCAGCCCAGGCAGGCCTGGAACGCATAACAACCTTCCTCTCTCAGCCTCCCGACTTCTACGATTCCAGTCCTGAGCCACCACACTTATCTGAGAATTTTAGAATTCTTAGCGTCTTGCTGGAACACCTCATCTATGAAGAAGAAAAAGTGACTGTCTCGCTCAGTTGATTTTAATGAACACGTCCATTCTCTGAGTGGCCCTGGGTCACTAGCGAGTCCCTTAAGGACGCATCACTGATTTTGTATGTTTTGAGCCATGCTGGGGGAGTGAGGAGAGAGCTCACCCAGGCCCTAACTTACCGTATCTGCAAAGAACTCCCTCCATCCTCCTGACGGCCGGTGACAAGGGGCTGATGGTGATGCCACTTTACAGAGGAGGGAGCAGACCCAGAGAGGGCAGGCCTTAGCGGGAAACTCACCTCCAAACCTAGGCTGCATGTCAGATGATGAGCAAACATCAGACAAAGCCAGCTCCTCTTTTTTATTTTTTTCCTTTTAAAGCATCTTGTTTTTCAAAGGCCACACTTCTAATATTCCCTGCTCAGGGGCAAAGTGGGAACTAAGATCTGGTTTGTATACTGCAGCACCAAGCCGCAGCTGTCTTGGAAGAAGACTGTCTCATCCGGGCCTAGAAGGCTCAGATCTGAATAGCTAATGAGCATGGCATGGCTGCTTGATTTCTTCTGAAGTCCAGGTGGAGCCCCAAGGCACCGAGAGAACCTCTCGCTGGTGACTCAGAAGCCACTCTGTCCTCTGTCCTTCTTGTCCTCTCCAGTTTCCTCCTTTGCAGGTGAGTTACCAGACATTCCAGCACCAATAGGGTCCTCCATGTGGCCAGAGAGGAAAGGACTCCCACAGGAAGCAGGGTACTTGCTGCATTCAGGGTGGGGTCAGGGATGTGTAGGTTCTGGGGTCCGAATGCCTGTCTTCTTGGTCTGGCTCTACCACCCCTGACTGGTCCTGTGATCCTGGCCTCCCCATTGACCTGAACTTGATGTCTGAATCCGAGGCTACTACTTCCTGTAGGACTCACGTCCAGATTCAGTGGGCACAGTGCTGCCCTGGCAGTCTTCACAGAAGCTCTTGAGGGCTGTGGGAGAAGAAGGCTCAGAGTTTGGAAGGGCCAGGGCTCCTCTGGCGCCTGTGTCATGTGACCAGATTTGCTTAAGATACTGCCTGGAGGACAGGACACGTTCAATGGAGAGCATGCTCCTGCTCCCACTACTCTGGGAGTGAGTGCTGGTGTCCAGCGAGCATTTATCCAATGCTGGCACTTCTGCGCCCCTCCCCATCCTGCGGCTTGCTCTTCTCCTGGATTTTCCACCAGATAGCTCAGCTGAAAACCAAACCCCAGCAGGAGTGTGGTGGGCCAGAGAAATACCAAGTGAGTCACCGCAGGGGTCGAGCACAGGGGTGCAGGCCAGTTGCCTCTGTTGTTCCAGCCTGCTGAGAACTGGGGGCGTAGGAACCCCACCTTCATTTACAACAGGCTCCTCCCCTTTCCCCTCCCCCATCTTCCCCCCTTTTACCCCCTCTTCCTTCTCCTTTTCCTCCTATTCTCCTTCCCTCCCACTTCTCCCCCCCCCCTTTGCTCTCCTCCTCCCTGCCTTCTCCCCACCTCCCATCTTCTCCATCCCATCCTCGAGCTCCTTCTCTTTTCCTCTTGCCCTAAAGGGGAGGCCCCAGAGGGGAATAGCTCTGAAAAAGGAGAGGGTTGAGAAGGTAGGAGATACGAAAGGACTGACCTGGCTTTATAGCAAATCATCTAATTCTGCAGGACTGAGTATGCCAAGGACTAGGCCCTGCCAGGATTCTCACAGAAACTGGGAAACACACACACACACACACACACACACACACACACACACACACACACACACACACACACACACACACACACCACACCACACCACACCACACAAACACACACCACCACCACGCCAAAAACAGCTCAGCGATTGGAGCTACAGCGCCACCTTCAGGCACACTTCTGCTCTGCAGTTTCCCTCCCAAACACCACTTCAGGGCTGCAGACGATTTGCCGGTGCTGGGCACTCCAGGTAAACAGGCCAGATCTGTGAATGCTGTGCACCAACAAAGGGGAGAAAGGTCATTGCTCACAAGTGTAGCGCAGTCAGAGTGCTAGAGCCTTACACCAAGCAGAAAACCGGCAGAAATGAAAGCCAACTTTCTACTCTAAACATGGGGAAACTGAGGCTCAGAGACCTGACCACAGTTAAAGGAAGCCATAGGCAGAGCTAGGATCTGAACCCAGGCCTGTGAAGTAGCCACGCTTCTCAGCTTGTCTGGCTGATCACATTAACTGCACTGTGCCAGAAGCCACAACTGTTAGCCTGGCTGCAGTGTGCATACAAAGTCATGGGTCCTTTTCACACAGCTGTGAGGAGATAGGGCAACTCAGAGACCACAGCTGCAGAGGAGCATTGGGCCTCGTCTCCCATGGGAGGAGAGGCCTCTGCCCTCACTGGGAATGGGAAAAGGTTGTATATACAGGCTCATCTACCTTCCTACACACTCTCACCCCCTCCATATGGATAACTCGTGCTCACCCTTCACAACTCACTCATTTCTATCTTGGAAGGCTTTCTCTGACCTCTGTACCTTTGAGATATTCATTACTGGGTGTGCTATGATGATTTGTCTATATGGAGAACTCTGGCCTGAAATCAGAATTTTTCCCCCCGTCTTGATGTCTCCAAAACCCAGGCCAGAGCCAGGCACAAAGACAGTGCTTGAAAACAGTGAGTAGACTGATGGGTGGATAGATAGATGGACAATAGTAAATGATTCATGGATGGGTTGACAGGGCTGGATAGGTGGACAGATGGGTTCATGGTAAGTAGGTGAGCAGTGTATGTATTTATGAATAGATGGATGGATAGGTGAGTAGATGGATGATGGATGGGTAGATAGGTGGATGGATGGGGAGATGGATGACAGGTGGATGGGTGAGCAGTTAGATGATGGACAGCTGACAGGTAGATGTAGGATAGGTAGAGACTCACTCTGTCCTAGGACAGGAGTCACAGCTGTTTCTAAGGAGACACGTCTAAGAATGTCTGTTCCCAAACCAGAATTGGAAATCATGGTCAAGGGTGTAGAACCCAAGGAGAGTTGTATGGCCACCACACTCCTCCTCACTACTACCTCATCCTGTCCCCTCAGAGAGCCTGTTACAGAGCAGACAGGAGTTCTCAGGGGTTCGTTCTCTGGGTTCCTACATAGAACATCTGGAAAGATCACAAGCTGGCTTCCTGGCTGGGGCTGGAACATCTCAGTTCTTTCACTCAGTACTACTCCAATGAGTCTGGTGGGTGGGGGACTTGGACAGCCATTCACTGAGGAGCAGCATATGGGGTAATGCTCACCTTGTCTTTGCCGAATGGCCCTCCAGAGACACTGAAGAACTGACTCAGTCTCGATGTTACTGTGTGGCAAAAGTACCCGTGGAGTCCTCCACCACCTACAGTCCCATGGGAGGCAGAGGCTTCCAACTCCACACACACAGCCCAAGTAGAAAGAAGGCCTGACTCTCCTCCACACCACCCTGTGACTCTCACCCAGGGGCTCAGGCTGCAAGACTGACTCCTCATCTAGCCAGGCTTTGCAGCCGCTGAAGAGCCAGCAGGTCCTTTCTGTACCTGTTTCTGCCGGACACAGGTACCATTTCCAAATATGGGCTCTGTTAACAATGCCAGACCTGGAGCCCAGCCCCCACCGTGTGGGAGTGGAAGGAGCTCAAGGGTGATACGGTGGCCTGAAAATACTTCTGGACTGGGCCAGCAGCCCTCCTAGGCTCCTGGGAGGAGGGGGAATGATCCACAGGTGTGTGTGTGTGTGTGTGTGTGTGTGTGTGTGTGTGTGTGTGTGTTCCTGTGACTGCTCCTGCATTCGGGTGCAGTAGGACAAGCTTGGGTGTCGTTCCTCAGGGAATGTCCACCTCGATTTAGTGTACCATCATCTGTGTGGGTGTGAACGTGCGCGCGTACACTTTCCCGAGCATGTGCACGTGGACGTAAGACGACAACTTCTTGGAGTCTGTTCTCTCCCTCCCTTGCGTGGGTCCTGCCTGGAGGCGGAGCTCAGGTCAGCAGGCTTTCAGAACAAGCACTTTTATTCTGTGAGCCCTTGTGTGGTTGCTGTGTGTGTTTGCTTGTTTTCTCAAACAGGATATCCCCCTGGGACCTGGAATCTGTGCTCACAGCTTAGGCTAGACTGGCTGCCTAACCAGCCCCAGGGGATCGCCTTCCTCCACTTCCCCAGGAGGGGGTGATGAATTATGTTGCGACCCTTGGCTTTTTAAAAAAGATTTATTTATTTTTATTTCATGTGTTTTGCTTGTATATTCACTCACACGAGCGCACAGGCATGCAGATGCCAAGTGTGTGTAATACCCACAGAGGCCAGAAGAGGGCATGGGAGCCCCTGGAACTGGAGTTACAGATGGTTGTAAGCTGCCGTGTGGGTGCTGGGAATGGAACCCTGGTCCTCTGGAAGAGCGGTAACATTCTCATCTCTGGACCCTCCCCAGCCTCCATGCTTGTCTTTTTACACAGGTCTTAGATATTAAAGCCAGTTCCTCATGCTTGTGAGGCAATTTACTGACCCAGCCGTTTCCCCAGCTGGACACTGTATCTTACAAACACAAACACAAACAAACAAAAACCAGCCTCTCTATGTAGCCCTGGCTGTTCTGGAACTCACTCTGTAGACCAGGCTGGGCCTCTGACTCCCAGAGATCCACCTGCTTCTGCCTCCTGAGTGTTGGGACAAAAGGTGTGCGCCACCACTCTGAGCTGAACACTGTATATTTTGTTGCACACCTACTATGTGCCAGCCTCTGTATTTGGTGTCTTCCTGTTTTGGTTAAACCTCACACGTACCTTTTAAATTTGCGCGCCCTAACAACCCCAGCAGACAAGTGGCGTCAACTATGGCTGTGGCCCACCTAAGGAAGGTACAGAGAGGTGTCACCCAGACCCTGCTTAGACCACACATGGTTTGGGCTTTTGCTTAGTGCTTGTGTTTGAGATGCTGAAGATAGACCTCGACCATGGAGATCCACCCCTTGCCCATTTTTTAACTTTTTATTTTGAGACAAGGTCTTGCTCTGCGGTCTAGGCTGGCCTTGAACCTTCAATACTTCTGCCTCATCCTCCCGAGTAGCTGAGATCACTGGCTGTCCTCCAGCCCCGCTGTTCCCTCCATCCCGAACACCCTGCATCAGTAGCTGCAAGCCTAGTCCCTCGTTAGGCCCAAGTTACAGGCCGCTTCTCCACCAAACCTTCAAGTCCCATCCCCCATCCAATGTCGTTCCCCACTGTGTTTCCATGGTGCATTGCGTAGACAGTATTCAGCCTCATTTCTCTCTACCTCACAGGTTTTGACTCCATAACACTCCCAAATCTCAATCCCTAACCCCAACCTCCATGGCTGCTGCCCCCAAGACTATCCCTCGCAGCTTTATCCCTGTACCACTCCAGTCTTCTCCCTCGGAGGACTCTCAGGCTGTGCTTTGGTGAACCACACAGGTCCTGCATCTCTGATAAACCAGCCAGCAGCTGCTCACCACCCTGAGGGTGACATGGCTTGTTGGGCTGATGGTAGGAGCCCTGACTCTATGCTACAAGGCCCAATTTTGAGATTCAGTTCTGAAATTAAGTCATGTGAGGCAACACCCTGGAGGCTGTCTGACCCTCAGGCTGTGTGTATGGAATGGGTGAGAAGGTGAGGGAGCCATGTTTCATGGCTCTGTCACACCCTCAGTAGGTACTGAAGGGGTACCTGCAGACAGCTGTCTTTCTCAAGGGTGTGGGCCCTCAGACGGGCTGAGAGGTTCCTGCCTGAGGGAGACAGAAGAATGTCAGCTGTTTAGGGGATCAGACTGTGTCTGGTAGGCAGACACAGCTCAGGGCCTCAGATGCCACGAAAAGAAAGGACAGTTAAGTGGCACCTAATGGGAAGGACAGGAGACAGGTAGTTACTCCCGTCATGCTGCTATGGAAGGGATGGCCCACAGGACAGGGCTGTGGGAGGCCCTCAAGGGCTAAGGAGCAGGGCGTTTACTGTGCCTTGTGAACACTGAAGACCGTGATAACGCTCCGTCCTCCAAGAACTTGCATTCTACAGTATGGTCAGCAGCTAAATGGACTGATTCCCTGCCGTATGCCTTGTCCATACTCTTACAGCTCTGCCACAAGGATGATCAGAGAAACAGGGACCTACCTGAGTGCTGCCAGATGGCAGTCACCATCCTTCGGCACTTCCTAAGTACCTAGTATGTCTGGGCATGGAGTGGACTACAGCAGGACAAAAACCCGTTGAGCGATTCCTTCTGTGGGTGGTGACAGACAGAGACCTAACACCTCCCAGGCTGACTCTGAGAGCTAGGCCCTAGGTGACATTTCAAGCGGGGATACATTGTTCGTGGTGAGCCCTACACCACCCGCCAGCCTTTTATCCAATGTGGCTGGGTGCTATTCTTCAGCTTGGAACTGTATGCGGGAGCCACAAAGCAGTTAATTACCAGACTAGAGCCCCTTCTTCACAGAAGCCGATGGAGGCCTCAGATGATAAGATTTATGCCTCTTTCAATTCCTTTCTTCTCTCATCAGCATAGATTCATATTTCAGTTTCCCGAATTGGAAACAAAAAAGGAAACTCACTCAGCCCTCTGCTGCCTGAGAGAGATAAATGAGCTCTACACAAAGAACTCGTCCTGTAAACTCAATCTCCTTCTCTTCCTTTCATGTCTGTGATCATAAACACAGCCAAGGGCAGTTGAAATATATCCCTTCACCTGTCTGTCTGCCTTGTCCAGCTCAAAGAGGAGACCGTCGGGACAATAGCAAGCTGTGGGGTGCCAGCCCGAGAAGATAGGCTCTCCACAGCCCCAGGACGCTGGCCTGGAGGGAGGATCAGATGGGAAGACCTCGCGCCATCCTCCCTCACGAAATCTTTTCCAGAGACCACAGGGAGAAGCTGGGCACCCTGCCACGGCCAATGCTTTCATTTTCTAGATGGCAATGTGCAAACTATTTGCTCAAAAGAAAGGGCCTTCAAGCTGGTGAGCTGGGCAGTACGCACAGGCCAGGCCCCCAGCTGGTTTCAGTAGTGCCTGGACAGAGGTCACCAGTGAACTAGACCACAGAACAAGGCTGCTTTCACCAGCCCAAGGGCCAGATTCCAGGCTCTGGGGAGAGGAAGGGATGCTCTCTCTGTCTGTGGGCAGTCCCTGGTGGAGGGGCACTGGCCTGCCCTCCCCGGGGGCAGTAGGGTGTTTCTTTTTTGTGTGAGAATTATTGCAGTCCAGCTACAATAATGATGGATGGAATTTAGGGATTCCTAGAGTTACTGTCAAGAGTGGCCTCTGGGGATCAGGGGCCCTGGAAATGAACCATGGAGCCAGCGTGTTTGAGGCTGACGAGGGAACAATGGAAGTCCCAACAGTAACGGTTGACTGGAGCATGACAACTAAGAAATGAATGGGGCCTAGGCCGGGAGATGGCTCAGTCATCAAAGGGCTTGCTCACAGGGACGAGGATCTCCAGGGCTTGCTGGCCAGCCAGTCTGGCCATATTGGTGAGTGCTGGACTTGGTGAGAGACCCTGTCTAAATCAATAAGGTGGAGAAGAATTAAGACCCTGATATAATCCCCCCACCCATCAACCCCTGAGGCAGGTGGGAGAACTGGCCCTGAGGTCACAAGAGCAAGGGGCAGGGGAGGGGAGTTGTCTCTGCCCTTCACCAGCTGCAACACTTGGGAGAGCAGGCCCTGCACCTCACCTGGGCCACACAACAGAGCCAACCCTATTGGAGGAGGTGTGGGCGAGCCAGTCCCGAAGTTTTGAGCAATGGAGAACTGTCCCCATTACTCATCTGACATGTAGTGGCATCGGGGTAGAAGAGATATCCCCAACCCCCCACCCATCAACACCTGAGGCAGGTGGAGGAGCTGGCTCTGAGATCATAAGAGCGGGAGAGCTGTCCCTGCCCCTCACCAGCTGCAGCACTCAGAGAAAGTGGCCCCTGCACCTGTCCTGGGCAACACAGCAGAGCTGGCCCTGATGGTGTAGGTGGGGGATCTGATCCTGAGGGAGTGAAATCAGTAGAACTGGCCCTACCTTTCGCTCTTTGCTGCAAAGGTAAATTAGCTGGACAATGCTGGAGAGCTCATCCTGGAAGTGAGGACAGAGGAAAACTGGCAGGCTGACCAACCCCACAGCTGCCCAGACCCTGAACCAGGGTTATGACTTGGCCTGCCCCAACATCCACCCCATCCATGATTTGCTGGAGCACATGAAGGGGCCTGACTCACAGACCCAAAGCTGTAGGATTTCCACGACACAAGGCAACAACAGGATATCCAGGAGGAGTCCCAGTGAGGGCCCAGCATTGATAGTGTAACACAAAAACCAGAGGTCTCGAACCAGACCACTGACTCTTTGCAATGAACACTTGCAAGTAAAGATATATGGAGAAAGGGGTTTACTGTGTGTCTCACTGTGTCACACTGCAGCTTCCATGACAAGATTTTTAGTTTTCTCCTTTTTTCCCTCTTAAATTGTGTTTTATTGGTGGGAGGTTGCAGGGGCAGAGGCCAGATGTGAAGGGATGGGAATGGGATCAAGATGTTTGATGTGAAAGACACATTGAATAAATAAAAAGAAAGGGGTGAAAAGACCCTGATGTTGACATCTAGCCTACACACACACACACACACACACACACACACTTGTATATGCATGCACCCATAGTCAACATACACACATGCATACATATCCCTCATACATATGCACACCAAGAGATGGACGGTGCCATCCATTCCTAAATGGAGGATTACAGAAACGGGACCAGCCTCGAGGCCCTGGGTCAGACACACATACCACTACTGTCTCTCGATGCCCCTCTCTGGTATCTTGTCTACCTTAAAGGCTTTCTGAAAACTTGTGGCTATGGGGAAAGGAAAAATCTAATATTTAGAGCATAACGAGAAAAGAAGAGAGAGAGGAAGAAGGTAAGAGAAGTATCCCAATACGAAGCCAAATGTAAGAGTCAGGTCAGCCGGGTAATAAAATGTCATCCCACAAGATGTAGGACAACAGTCTCTAATAGACTTTGAGATTCAATTATGCCTTCCTATTAGCAGCAGGCTCACCCTTGTCTAAATCATCCATTCATCATAAACACACCCTAATTCACAAACGGACCAAAAACAAATCATTTTGACACTGGGCAGCCTCAGAGCCTTCCCTCCTCAGAGACCCGTACCTCAGCCCTCTCTCCCAAGGGAAGGTTAATGGAAGCCCTGGGCACTGCCTCTAGTTCAAGGCCTGATGTTTGTGTACCAAGTGCACACTGGTACTGATGCCCAAGCAATCCTTTATAGCTGGAGACTTTTAAAGTGTGTTCCAAAATTCTGCCCTCGTGGCCATGTTCCTCCAAGCTCTTGAAGAACAGAGCTCATTTAATGATTCCTACTTCCCAAAGACTTTCCAAGGGTAGTATGTCAGGTGCAGGTCTGTCCCCAGAATTCTGTCCCCAGAATTGTTAGGGTCAGAGTCTGGGCTTCAGCAGCCCTAACAAGCTATGCTCAGCTACCAGTTCTCAATAGGACAATAAAGTGACTGGGAAAAGCAGAGGAGAGAAAATTATTGAATGTGAACTCACTGGGAAGAGGAACACAGAGGTCTAGTGCCCCCTCCCAGTCCATCTTTGGGTTCCTTACATGAGGTCCAGGTTTAAATGAGGAGAGAGAGGTAAGTGAAATCAAACAGTCCTGGTTCAGGTGTGGTCATCATTTTTTGAACTCTTGTCTTTCCCACAAGGTATTCTGACAACTTCTTGGAACCAACAATGAAGTCTCTTTCCTGGAGACACCAGGCTTCAGCTTTTTCCTTCTCCCAGGGTGAGACTCCTGGGAAAACTTCTAATTCTCTGGGGGCCATTGAGTCTGTAGTCTCCATTCCTGCCAGGATGGTTACAGGTCAACGCAGGAGTCTCCAGCAGTTTGGAGTGGCATGCGGAGTTAGAGAACCAAACAGGCTAGGCAGTCACACTCTCATGCAGCCTATGTTCCAGGCCCCTCAAGTGAGGTACTCACCCTACGCAGACCCTACCTGAGAGCCAGCTCCTTGTCCTCACTCTTCCCCACCCCCACCCCGTTCCTTTCCTGCTTTCTTCCTCTGCTCAAGTTGTGAAAGGAATGCGTTCGTTGGAACCCACTATTCAACTGAGTTACGGGAGGCAAACAGACCCTTGCTCCCCGCCCTTCCAGAGCTCTGTGATTCCCCCATGCTTCTTCCATTCATAGAAAAACCCAAAGTTCTCTTAAATTTAAGCTTTATCTCTTCAACAAATACGGCATCAAACTGTCTGAGTTTCTTTACAACTCGCTATTAGCCGGGCGGTGGTGGCACACGGCTTTAATCCCAGCACTCGGGAGGCAGAGCCAGGCAGATCTCTGTGAGTTCGAGGCCAGCCTGAGCTACCAAGTGAGTTCCAGGAAAGGCGCAAAGCTACACAGAGAAACCCTGTCTCGAAAAACCAAAAAACAAACAAACAAACAAACAAAAAACTCGCTATTCAGAACTGACGTCTTTTCAGGACACATAGAGACATTGACATCCTTCCTAACACTTTATCAAACAATGCGATGACGCTCTTCCAAGCCACCCTGCATCCCCCAGTCTTTCCAGATGCCAGCAGGTCCAATGTCTTCTACGACAGGTCATTATGGGTTCCTCCATTTATAAACTGACCATCTTCAGCAAGGTCCTCTCCAGGCTGGCCAGCCGTGCCAAGGGACACCATTCCCATGTGATGCTCTCAAGAGTGAACCCTGCAAGGTGGTCCTGGTCCTTTGGACGAGACTAAGGCAGATTTGACAGTACAGGTTCTATAAAAGCAAAGTCTAGATCCCCTTTAAAATCTTTTAAAATGATTTGTGTGTATTCATGTGTGGTGTGTGTGTGTGTGTGTGTGTGTGTGTGTGTGTGTGTGTGTACATGTGCCCACGTTTTGCTTTGCTTTGATTTTGCGTGTGTGTATGTGTATGAGTCCTCTTGCATTACCCGCACACGAGTATACAGGCATGTATGTCTGTGTGTGTGCACATGGAGGCCAGAGCTCTGTGTTGGGTGTCATCCTCCATTACTCTGCTTACTGCCTTGACGCTCACCTTTCCAGACCAACAAGCTCTCGGGATCCACCTGTCCTTGTCCCCCAGTGGGGCCTGCGGTCACACCCACACATGCCCAGCTTTTTACATACGTGCTGGGGATTGGAACTCAGGGCCTCATGCTTCCAGAGCAAGCTCTTTTACTTTCTGAGTCATCTCTCCAGGCTGAGCAATGAAAGAAAGAAAAAAAACAAACAAACAAAAACCATAAAGCAGAACTAAACCTTTAAGACACCCTAAACAGGCGTGCAAAAATACAATGCACACTTCTCAGCATAAACCCGGTATCTGCCAGAAAGACTTAGGAAAACAATCCTTGAGAACAGGAAAAGTCGTTGTTTACCAGAGAAAGATTTTACAGTGCTGTTGCTGCATTTTATTAGCAAGAGAAGAGGCCTGAAGAGGAGACAGGCTGGAATCTGCTCACTTAAACTGGGTGCTAAAACACTGTGGGTCTGAATGTCTCAAAACTGGAAGTAAATTCTTCCAGGCAATCTGCTTTGCTGGAGCTCTTTTATGGAAGTCACATTCGAGCAGTTTTAGAAATCAAAATGAAATCTCACAAACGCATTAAGAGTCCGTATCCCTTAGAACTAGTTATTGCGTGGCGGGGCTCTCTCCTGAGAAAGCGTCAGCAATGGCAGCCGAGATGAGGACAGGAGGGAGCTGAGTGCTGTGTTACTCACGGTCTTAAAAGAGAAAGGCGTTAACGGGCCCACAACAGGGAGATGAGATGAGACGGCATGCGGCTATTAAAAAAGGTGTTCACTGAGCTGTGAACAGCCAGCAGAGGTGCTTATATTACGATATTAAGTTTTAAAAAGAGGGCTATAAAATTCTGTGTTAAAACCTCATGAAAATACACAAAAAACTCCAGGAGGCCGGTACCCCGGCACGCTGACAGTATCTCTGGGTGGTAAAAACAGTTCTTTTTCTTCTCCTCCTTTGCCTTGTTTGTAATTTAAGGTTTTCCTAAAACAAACAAGCCCGCATTGATTTTTATAGTAGATTAAATTAAACCAAGTCCAAAGAGAATTGATTCTATTCTTTTCAGAGCCACAGCATGGTGGGTATAAGAGAGGTGGGGGTGTATGGGGGAGGTGTGGATATGAGAGGGTATGGGTATAAGAGGGTGGGGGTGTGAGGGGGTGGGGGTATGAGAGGGTGGAGGTATGAGAGAGTGGGGGTTATGAGGGGGTGGGGAGTATGAGGGGGGTATGAGAGGGTGGGGGTGTGAGGGGGTGGGGTATGAGGGGGTGGGGGTATGAGGGGGTGGGGTATGAGGGGGTGGGGGTATGAGGGGGTGGGGTATGAGGGGGTGGGGGTATGAGGGGGTGGGGTATGAGGGGGTGGGGGTATGAGGGGGTGGGGTATGTGGGGGGTAGGGGTATGAGGGGGTGGGGGTATGAGGGGGTGGGGGTGTGAGAGGGTGGGGGTATGAGGGGGTGGGTAGAGTAAGGAGAGGGTGATATTGGGGAAGTGGATTCTGAGTCTCCTTAATAAAAGATTTTAAGAACGGGCTCAAATGGGAGCCCGAGGACAATTTTACTAGAGTTTATAAGAAAAACCTCCCAGGGCAGGCAAGTTACAAATCTCTAGATCTGCCTGGAGAATGGAGAAGAGAATCGGGGGTGGAGAACCATGCCATTTAAGCTGGCACCTAGGTTAGACACGTGGCCCCCATACATCCATGGAGGGAGGCTTTAGAGCAAGAGTAGGGGGACTGAGAGAGGGGGAAATCCCACATGTTAAGGAAAGTGGAGAGAGAGAGGGAGGGAGGGAGGGAGGGAGGGAGAGAGAGAGAGAGAGAGAGAGAGAGAGAGAGAGAGAGAGAGAGAGAGAGAGAGAGAGAGAGTTATGCCATCCTACCTCAGACTTACAGCTTCGTGATTGTGCCTTGTGAGCTCTGTAGGGCCATGGATTCTGGAGGAAAAGTACAGAGTCCCATTAAAGGGCCAAGCATCCTTCCTACCTCCTTAGCACGACTTAAGGTGAGCCCTCCTCCCTGGGAATGGTCACTCCGCCAGGTGACTGACACCACCAACGAGTATTAGGTCTCCACCAGGCTGGAACCTATTCTCTGGACTGGAAGTTCTTTCTACTGTAACAAGTGTTTTCTGAGTTGAGAAGCAGAGATGAGACAATGTCCTCTGGTATCCTGAGTGTGGACCATTTCACGAGATGTCTACAGAACAGTAAGTGCACACAAAAGTTTCATCGCTTCAAATAGACTACACTGTCGAAACATTCAGTATTCATTGTGTACTCACTGTATGCCAGGCAGCAGGCAAAATGATCAACCTGGTCTTCTAGTTCATTTAAAGATAAAACAAAACAAAACAGAACACCAAACCCATTTGTCCCCGTCATTATATATGGCACGTGGTACACAAATTGTCCCAATGTCCCTTCTATTGCTCTCAGAACGATAAATAGAAGGGAAAATGGACAGGCTAGTCTCTGCCCTGATGTCAAGGAAGAGCACGTGGGAAGTAGCCCTGGGATTGTTAGCTCCCCTGGGAGTCCCTTCTCCTCCCTGGACAGGTATCAAACTGAGGTCTGTGGTTTCTCCTGTCTGTGTGGAAAGGTCTCGGCTGATGGGTGCTTTCTTTGGGGCCAGGAAACAGTTCTAAGTCCATTATTCAGTCACTACCTCCTGCGTATTGCCCTCTTCCAGGAGCTGGGGGTGATGCAGGGATTCAGACAGGGTCCTCTCACTGGTGGAGCTTGTATTCCAGAGCAGGAAGCAGGCCCCATACAGAGAAAAATAGAAACTAGGTCATTGTTATGGGAGAAAAATAATAGCGGATCCAAGGAAGAGGAGGCTCTTTTTCAGACCGAGTACTGAGAATCCCTTCTTAAGAAGGTGAAAACTGAGCAGAGAACTGAGTAAATGAGCTGAGTGATGTTACTATCTGAGGCGAAGGTTGAAAGCACAGGTGCAAAGGCCTTGGGGCCATAGCACGGCAAGGTACAATCCACTATAGCCCCGAAAGCAAAGGGAAGGGCAGGGGGAGCTGAGGTCAGAGAGGACAGATGGCAGCCAGAGGGCCCTTCAGGGCACAAAAAGGTCTTCGGATTTTATCCTCAGGGTGGCAAGACACCACTCCATACTCCTGAGCTAAGGAATAAAGTGATCTGACTCAGGGTTATAAAGATGGCTGTGGCCGCCATCTCGAGGGAAAAACTACGAGGGGAATTGGGGTCAGGAAGCTGTGCCAAAATCAGTGAAAGATGATGTTGGGGGTGAGGTGTGAATAGAAGCAGCAGGAATCAAGACACAGTTTGGGCCCTGTGCATGTCTGGAAGCCCAGCCCTTGAGACAGCAGGAGCATCCTGAGTTCGAGGCCAGCCTTGGCTGCACAGGAGTCCCTGCTTCAAACAGGCAAACAAACGCTGAGGCTGTAAAGATGGAGTCTGAAGGGAGGATGGATTTACAGCCAGACAGCAGAGGAAGCTGCAGGAAGGTCCCAAGGCCACTGGTAGGAAAAAGGGCAAACAATGGTGGGAGGAGCGTGGGGTGGTGTTTCCTTTCACCTGGAAAGGGAAGCTGTCAGTTCCCAGCCCTGCCCTGAGGCCCCAGCACCTCAGAGCACCCTGTGTGCCTTTTCTGCCATCACCGGAAGTCTGCCCAAAGCTTTCTTCACAGCCTTGTTCTGTGAGCGACTGTCCACCACTACACGCAGAAACTGGTGTACAGACATGTCAGCTCCCTTCCAGGACGGCAGTGGAGAGACATCAGGTAATGAACTTGACCTGTCTCTTGTACCATCAGGTCCCAGAGCTAGCCGGCAAGCTTCCCAGCAAGCGCCTTTACCCTCTGAGCCAAGTGAAGTAATTTGAACAGACCAGACAGCCCATTGCCCATTCCATTGGGCCGATAACTGCCTTCCTTGTCTATTCTGCCATTGATGCAGCTACGCCTCCTTGCTTCCATATCTTCCAGCCATGAAGAACAGAAAGAATGATGGTCAGGGACCGTTAAAGGAGAAGAGGCAGGAGACTCATGGCCCGTCTCTGTTCTGTCTTCAGGAGACTGGCTCTGCAAGGGGCTGGAGCCTCACATCCAAAGCTGGAGGCCAAAGAGACCCGTTGCCCTGGATGCCCCCTTCACTCAGGAAAGCACGCCCGTTTACATGGTCACAGTTTGTGCGACACAGACCATTCCGAGACATCGATTTCTAAGTCCTTCCTGTTAGTGTGGATTGCCTGGGGTAGGGAGGGTGTGAATTACAAGCCCCGAGGAGTTCCTTTGGCTTAGGGGAAAAGCACATGGTACCAATGAACTGCTCACGGAAATGCCACCAGTCCTTCTACCAAGGCCGCAGTCACACAGGATGGGGAAAAGGCTCAGGCAGCCATGCCTCTGTTACGCCAAAGAGCACAGGCTTTGACTCCCCTCAGTTCTGGCCTGGGGTGTGCTGTTGGGTCTCTCTGAACCTCAACTTCTCCGGGAGCTTGATGGAGTTAACTTGCCCCTGGAGAGGCTGAGATCCACAGCATCTGGCAACCAGCAGAGCAGATGGCCGGCTAGCTCCAACCCCAGTCTGTAGCTACGCCCCCTGTCTGTAGCTATGGCAACCTGGCAGGGTACCCTGGCTCAGAGAGTCTCAGGGTACAAGAACCGTCACTAAGAAAGAGGGTGGCACTTGTGATAAAGGGTCTTTCCCCGGCCATCTAGCGTACAGTCTTCTTAAGCACCTGTCTCGTTAGTACCGCTGGGCACACCGTAGGGAAACAGGGTTATGCTGTGGAGGAAGCCCACACTGTGCGGTAGATGTGTCGGTAGTCAAGCCCCAGGTCTGCCACTTAAGTTTCAGGAACTCATGTCTTCATTGGTTAAAGGACTAATAATATCGACATTAGCACTGGGCATGACAACTTATGCCTGCAAAACCAGCCCTCAGGAGGCTGGGGCAGGAGGATTGCTATAAGTTCCAGACACTGCAAGACTCTGTCTTAAAAACTAAAATAGCCCCCTCTCCCCACCCCCACCCCCCAAAAAAACCTACTTTAGGGTGTCCTGAGCGTTAACTAACAGAAATGCAACAGTCTTTCTAAGGACAGAGGGTTTCAGGGACATGGTCACATAGACTCTCAAAAATGGTGAGCCTTTGTGCTGCACACTGGCTGGTGACTCACAGGTAAAAGCACTCTGTCTAGTCCACACACTCACATCCAGGGCGAAAGCCTGTCACATCCAGTTTTCCCTTACGTATATCAAGAAGGGCATGGTGGCATATGCCTTTAATCCTAGCACTCAGGAGGCAGAAGCAGATGAATCTTTGAGTTCTAGGCTAGCCTAATCTACAGTTCCAGGATAGTCAGGGCTACACAGAGAAACCCTGTCTCAAAAAACACAAAACACACACACACACACACACACACACATTTAAAAAAATCCTCAAAAACAACAAAAAGAGGTAGCCCCAGCTAAGCAAGGAGAGGATGACAGCTCTCCAGAGGCCAAGGCAGGGTCACAGGTACCATGCCACCCTGTGCTACACAGTAAAACCCTGACACACAACAGAAGAAGTAAACACCCCCAGTCAGTTCTTACACTGACAAGCATCTCTTCTAGCTCTCTGCACTTGGACTGCACAGTGTGAACAAGTCCCCACCCTGCCCCCACCTTCTCCCCAGCTCGGGCAAAAGGAAGTACTGAAGGACTCTTCAATCACCCACCCTCAAAGAAATATCAATAGAAGTAACATTCTCGAGCCAGCAAAGTGGCTTGCTGGGTACAGGTGCTTGCAGGTAGACCCAATGGCCTGAGCTCAAGCTCTGGGACCCAAATGGTCGAAAGAGAGAACTGACTTCCGTAAGTTGTCCTCAGACTTCCGCACAAGTGCCAGTGCATACATAACAAAACCAGAAAGCCATATTGACATCATACAGCCTGTCCTGGAGCATCAAAAAGGGTGTGGCACCTCTGTGGTGTTCTTCCCAAACACTCAAAGACCCAGTCCAACCCTGAGATAAGATCACAGATACCCAAGCTGAGGGACAGTCCCCAAATCACTGTCTAGCCTCAAATTCAAGGTTGTAGAAATCATGGGAATTCTGAGAAGTGTCACAGACTAGAAGAGATACGGACCCTGACTTGGACTTGAATGGAGTCTGCAGTTCAATTGGAAGAAATTCCAAGGGTGGTCACAAGGGAGCAGAAGATTCATAAACGTCCAAGTGAATGGTGTGCAGATATCAGGGTGCTGATTGATTAACAAGCTAAGGAAAACTTATAAAAAGGTAAGTTTAGGTTACAGACACAGCACTTATCACATTTAGGGCAGACATCAGTAGCAAAGCTGACCTTCTTGGGCTGCCTTGTGGCCCTTAGTGTTTTCATGAGTGGAGAACAAAGTTGATCGAGCTGACCATAGTCATAGCATTCCAAAGGGGCAGGGTACAGCTCATGGGTCAGCTGGCTCAGGTTGGCTGTGTGGCACCGAAGGTCCTTAAGGATGAGCACGGATATGTCATTGTCATAGAAAGTGACCTTGGTGAGCTGGGAGCACCGGCTGAGGACAGGCAGAAGGGCACTGAAGGGGGAGTCCTCTGGCCCACCATCTTCTGATTCAAGGGTCTGCAGAGTGGCTGTAACATTCTCTAGGAGAACTCGGGTGGGCTTAAAACATAAATTATATAATGGGGTAGCCCTCAGGCTCAGGTGTTTGAGCTGCCAGAGGCTCTGACATTGGGACAAGTGGCTCATGTCTGACTGTGAGAACCGGCAGAGCGTGGACAGGGTCTCCAAGGGGCTCTTCAGGCACCAGACCAAATGCTTCGTCTGACCAGTGAGAAAGTAGACCTGATTCATGTAAAGATGCTGGAGACAGTTGAGTTTGGAGAACTGAGAAATAAACTTGTTGACATACTTCATCTCTGGAACAGACCTTTCAATACAGTTTGTATTCTCATAGACTCCTGCAATAAGGAATTTTCGAAGACTTCTCATCTGGCTCAGGTAAGGTCTATAACCTGGACACCAGACTATGTTCCTGTTGGCAGTCTGATTGAAAAAAAAGTTACTCCTGAGCACTGAGAAATGAAATCCAGGGGTTGGTTGTGTTATCAAGGAGGCACAGAAAAGTAGGCTTCAGGCACTGTTTAATTTCTTTGAAAGAAAAATAAGACTGGGAATTTTTATTAGAAGTAGTCATGTTATAAGTTAGACACGGTGACACACACCCTGAATCCCAGTACCTGGGAGGCAGAAGCAGGTGGATCTCTGTGAGTTCCAGGGCAGCCAAGGCTATATAGTGAGGAAAAAAAGAAGGAAAGAGAAAAAGAGGTCATGACACAGAGAACAGTGGTCCTATGGACATTGTTTTATAATTTTTTTAGGACAGCCACCATGTTGTTTGACCAATGAGACTGAAACCCAAGACTCCTTAGCATCAAAGTGTACAATCAGTCTGTCATATCATTCTTGTCCTGCTCAGTGCATCATGTACAGACTTGCAAACTGGGAGCCAGGCAGACTTACCATCCAACGGACCAGTATGGAGGAGCAGCAGGAGCTGGCTGTCCAGTATACCTAGGCTGTGAGGGACCATCCGTTGTGACGGTAAAGCTTGCTAACTTGCCAAGACTTAGAATCATCAGGAGTCAGATTTCAGTTTGTACTATGAGACTGTTTCTGGAGAAATATAGCTGAGGAGGAAAGACTCACCCTCGTGTGAGTAGTACCATCCTATAGGTTGTGATCCTGGAGTCAATTAAAAACAGAAAAGTGAGTAGAACACTCAACATTCATATCTCTCTGTTTCCTGACTGGACACTATATCCAGCTGCCCCAGACTCTTGATACTATGCCTTTCTATGAACTGTATCCTCTTCAACTGGAACCCAAATAAACTCACACATCAAAGAGGTCTGGGGGAAAAGATTTAAAAAAGGTTAAGTTTACTTCCTCTGCCTCTTGCTGTCCTGAGTGAGCACCAATGGAATCTTCCTCTCTCATCCCCGATTCTAGAGTGAGGATGAGTCTGCACAAAGGTCCCACTGTAGAATCACCCATCATCTACATGACTATTAAAGTACATAATATTAGGGGGGTTGGGATGGGGAGATGACTCAGTGGATAAAAACACTCACCACACAAGCATGGAGACCAATGTCCGTGTCCACAGAACCCACATAATTAGAGGTGGTTCTATATTCCCAGTACACAGGAGCCAAAAACCAGGGAGAGTATTGTAGGTGACCAAGGGAAGGATGCTGCTGCTGCTGGACCAGGATGGAAGTGACAGGAACATCAGACAGATTCAGAATGTGTGTGGGCAGGGAAGCTGGCAGATTTGGTGGATGTGGTACAGAGAATGAGATAAAGAAGAAATCAAGATCAGTCCTGGGTTTTTGCCTTGAGGCCACTGTTGCATAGTGGTCCATGTGGTTGACCTAAGGAATCCTGGGCATGAGGAGGCTGGAGAGAAGAATGGGGAGATCTATTCCACACATGGGAAGCTTAAATTGTTGCTACTCAATAATGGACTATGCGATCCCAGATGTTACCGTCCCCTTTTGTTCCTCCTTAAGCAGATGGACAATGGAACACAATGTTTAAGCTCACAGGCTTGGTAGGGGAGCCACATGTTTCTAGGCAGGCATAAGCAGCTGATCAGTCAGCGAGTCAATTGTTCAGGAGACAGACTAATTAAAAATTTAATCCTATGATTTTCATCTTAATCTCTTTTTCCCATTAGTTTTGATCAATGCCTACAAATATAATTTAGCTGAACTCTTCATTTAGATAAACGACTGAGTAGGGCACCTGGTGAGCTTGCTTGTTATGAACCAATTGATAACTAAAATTTATATGCTAATTACTTAAAAGTACAGACTAATTTCTAAAGCACATTATTATCACAAAGCCATGCCCCTGTTACCAAACAAAATCCCTTCTTCTTTTCGGCAGGACAATGGTTTGAGTCAGTTTCTCTTGACCGTCAGGGGTCAAGTCTCACGGTGTGCTGTGCAGGTAAGCAGTGCTTGGGAGACGCCCTCACCTGCTTGCTGGCATCTAACAGCAGGAATGGCAGCTGAACCAAGTGAGAAGATTCCACGAACTCCTCGGGGATCTGGAACTTTCTAGCTCTTGACCTCCCTACTCCACCTCAAAAACAAATAACAAATAAACAAAAAACAAGCTCTAACCATATACAACAATTACTCAGAACTGAGTATGGAAATTTTTCTGAGGAAAATTTTCTTCTATTAAAGGAGGTTAGCCCCACAAGGGCCAATGGTCCAAAACTAATGGCCCCAGCGCTGTGAAACTCTTCTGCACGTTCCTGTTTGCCCAACCCCTGAACAATTCCAAGACTTGCTACTATAGCATCCCCACTGTTCATGAATTACGAATTAGCCAATCCTGTCAGATTGTGAGCTCAAGCTTCCACCAATAGGATGAGATACAGTCACTGAGGATAAAGACTAATGACCTCCCCACCACGCTGTGCTTACTCACCTGGCAAGTGTGTGACACACCCTTTTTACAAAACGGATCTGCTTTGTCAGGTTGCTTTCACTTTGTGTGTTTCTTTGTGCAATACCTAGAATATTCCTTTCCAGCAGGACTAAGTTTTGCTGCTTAGTCCAATGCTAAGGTGGAAGACACTGAGGTTTTGCTGATTATGTCCGTAAGGCTATTTCTTTGGTGATGGTCTTGTGTGTGTGTGTGTGTGTGTGCACATGTGCCCACATGTTTTGTTTTGCTTTGCTTTTTGTGTGTGTATATGTGTATGAGTCCTCTTGCATGTATAAGCATGCACATGGAAGCCCAAGGCTCGTATCAGGAATTGTTCTTCTACCTTCATCACTGAAGCAGGATTTCTCAATCTCAGTCAAACCCAGAGCTCACTGATACAAGTGTCTTAGTCAATGTTCTATTGCCATGAACAGACATCATGACCACAGCAGCTCATATGAAAGAAAGCATTTGATTGGGACTTGCTTACAGTCTCAGAGGTTTAGTCCATAGTCATCATGGCAGGGAGCATTCAGGCAGACGTGGTTCTGGAGAAGGATCTGAGACTTCTACATCCAGATCTGCAGGCAGCAGGAAGAGAAAGGTACTGGGCCTGGCTTTGACTTTTGAAATCTCAAAACTAACCTCCAGTGACACACTTCCTCCAACAGGTCACACCCACTCCAACAAGGCCACACCTACTCCAACAAGGCCACACCTCCTAATCCCTGTCAAGTAGTGCCACTTCCTGATGAATAAGCATTAAAATATCTAAGCTTATGGAGGCCATTCTTATTCAAACCACCACATTCCACTCCCCATACCCCATTGGCTTGTAGCCATATCATAATGCAAAAGTGTACTCAGTCCAACTTCAAAAGTCCTCATAGTTCTGTCACAGTCTCAACAGTGTTTGAAAGTCCAAAGTTCAAAGTCTCTTCTGAGATCCATAGTGGTCTCTTTTCTGTAATTCCCTATAAAATCAAAAAGCAGATCACATACTTCCAACATACAACGGCACAGGAAATGCATTACCATTCCAAAAGGGAGGAAAAGGAGCATAGTGAGGAAATACTGGACCAAAACTAGACCTAAAACCAGCAGGGCAAACTCCAAACTCTGTCTTCACGTTTGATGTCAAAGCGTTCTTCAGATCTCCAACTCCTTTCAGCTTCCATGGCTGCAACACCTTGTCTCTGCCTTCTCAGACGGGATAACAGCAGGTCCCTGTCTCCAGCTGCCATTCGTTCTGGGTTTCTAGGGATCTGAACTTCATTCCTCACACTGTCACAGAAAGTGCTTTAACCACTGAGCCATAGTCCCTTATCTCCCTAGTCCCTGGTAATGGGCTTATCCGCTAAGGCATAGTTCTTATTGCTTTCAGTTCCCACAGGCCTATGTCAATGTCAACATCCTTAAGTTCTTTCGAGGAAGTTTCTAAGATTTTCATTTTAAAAGTAAACACCAGTGTCTCTGGCCTCTGGTAGACTCCTTGCCAGGTTAACAGTGCTGTTTGTACTTTGCATTTGCATTACCATTTCAATAAAGGGTGAGAAGAGTGAGCACCTTGATAGGCATAATCCAGTTCTTTCTTAGATGTAGGACCAGATACAGGAAGTTTGCCAGAGAGCGAGGAGGCTGGGTCTAGTTCAACTATACCTAAAAGCAGATGAAAGCAGCTCTGTAGATGTCAAGGCCCTGTATGACCATGATGGCCCCCCATAGTCATGACTGTCTCTGCACACCCATTGCACCTGTGACCAGCATGGTTCCCATCACAAGCTGGGGAGGGGGGGCTCCTCTAGACTCCTTCCTCTTTGTTTCCCTCTGCTACCTCACCACCAGCCCCTCACTCAGTCTACACTTCCCACGAGGTAAGAATGAAGAGATAAACGGGGCAGAGATCTCCAGCTCTTAACTTCTGGAGGGCATTAGGGCAACCCAAGACGCTAGAGGAGCTCTGTGCCGGAACCAAAAGCCATCCTGGGCTACCATGCTGTGAGTGGTGAGTAAGATTTCAACCTTCAAGTTCTGCACTGTAGCAAAGGGGATGGGCTAATTCACTCCCTCCTGCACTTTCCTTACCCGTCACCCCTCCTCTTCCTGGGCACAGAGTGTTTACCGGCACCCCACTATGTGCTCTGCACCAGAAATCAGGGAGCAAGATGGACCAACCATTAAGCTTCCTGGCAGTGGACACTACAGGAGAAGCCATGGAATAAGAGTTAACAGTTTGCAGCAGGAAGCATTGGGAAGGCTGAGTGTGGAACCTAGCTGATGCGGTACATCTAAGGGAGGCTTGTCTGGCTTTGGTTATGTCAAGGAGAAACATAGCCCTCACCATTCTTGAGCCAAATAATGAGTGTCTGTGGCCCAGGAACATGAATGGATTCAGGTTGCCCCACAAGCCATGCTCCATTATGGAAGTGGTCATCTGAGAGTGTATTCATTACAAAACAAAGAAAGCCACAGATCAGGAAAGCTGGGGAAACTGCTGGGTTTCAGATGCTATCTAATGACCTTCTCAGCCTTTGGATTGTGGAAGTTAGTGGGCTGCTAAGAATACAAGTTTTGACAGTCCCAGGGATGTCAGTTCAGACAGGGATGATCAATGAATGGCCTGTGAGGGGATGAAAAAGAGCCCAGCATAATTCGGTTCTGGTCTGCAGCATTTGCATTCTCCATAACCATGAAGTTCGGACTTTAGGACCAGCAGAATCTTCAACGTAAGTGTGCCCTTCCCTCCTGAGAACTTCAGTTTATAGTTAACCTGAAACGGGGTCACACTGGAGACTAGGAGAGGAAGGGATGGAGAAATGGTTGGAAGGAGGGTTGTAGCAGAGTTGATTTGTGGAATGTGAGGAGTGGGGGTAACTGCCAAGGTTCTAGGTCGATAGTTCTGTGAATGCTGGGGTGCCATATGCCACAAAGGGACACAGATGTCAATTTGCAGGAATGGTTTGGTTTTAGATACACCCAGCCTGAGGGGCCAGCTGGTGGAGAGACTCGTCAGGCCAATGGGATGGATGCCTTGCAGCTTTTAGTGAGAGGCTTGAGTTAGAAGTCTGTCTTAGATGTAAGCACAAAGATGGAGTGGGGCAAGGAAGAAAGTAGTCTTTGGAAAACAGGCCCAGGACTGAACATCAAGAGCTCCCCCACTTAAAAGGAGAGGAAGAAGAGGGCTGGCGAGGTGGCTCAGTGATTAAGAGCACTTGCCGTCCTAGCAGAAGACCAGGGTTCCATTTCCAGCCCCCGCATGGCATTTCACAACCATTTGGAACTCCAGTTCCAGAGATCCAGGGATCTGACACTCTCTTCTGACCTCAGCAGGCACCAGCTGTATACGTGGTACACAGACATGCAGGCAGGCAGGCAAAACACCCACACACACGAGATCAAAAAGATAATCAATCTAAAAGAAAGGAAAGAGCAGGCCGCCTTAGGGGCAAACCCGGGAGAAAACGGTACTGCATGACTAAGAGAAGAAAGTTCCAAGGAAAAGCAGGCACCTGGGCCAGTCTGCTGAGAAATTATGTAGATGAAGAGTAGGAAATGCCACGGATACACAGGTATAGATACATCAGCCAGAGCTTTGCTCACTGCAGCTAGGAAGAGGAGCTGCCCTGGGCATGCTGAGCAAGGAGGAAGGGTAGGAAAATGAGGACAAATGAGCTTGTAAACGTCTTCCAAGAAATTGCCAACGAGTGAGAGTCGTGGTGAAGGAAGATGCTAATGTCTTCTTAAATGAAAATCCTGTGGGGCTAACAACAGAGATGGTTCTGAGAAACATGCCCTTGGAAATCCCTGCGGGAGCTAAAACCATCGGCTTTCCTATTATCTCATTTTCTAGAGACGTTTCTGGTAAACTGAGCTAGGTCTTTGCTGCCAGTGTAGTGTCTAAGTGGGGAGATCGGGATGGTCCAAATGTGCTAATCTTCCAATGCAAACCTTTCACTTTTTAAGGGCCTGTTTCACAGGGTAACGTCTTTTGTGAAAGGGGAGCCAGAGGCTTGCCTTTAGATGTTCATTGGGGAGGGGGTGGGGGTGGAGTATAATTTAACAGTGCAGCAGGTGCTCGGCATGTGTGAGGCTCGGGGTTCCATCTCCAGCGTGTCCCACACCAAGAACACAGCAGGCTGTCTGTCTGCTGCCAGGGGAATGAAGCAAATGTGCTCTCTTCTTCCCCAACAAGAAAGATGAAAAAAGAAAGAACTGGACAAATTATTTTTGAATAAAAGAAACCATACTCCTGTATGAATGCGGACATGCAAACCCTCAAAAAAACGTTGGCAAATGGAATCCAGCAACATTGAAGAATTGTAAGCCATAACCAGGGTTGGGGGCTTGTCCCAGGGAATCAAATCCAGTTCTGAATAGTAAAATCAACATGCACCATATGTAGCAGGCTAACAAAGCATCACATGATCCTATCGATCCTTGCAGAGAACGTGGTAAGATTCAACATTCATTCATGATACTTAAAACGTGTGGAAAAACAGGAATAGAGGGGAACTTCTTCAGCCTGGAAAGAACATTTACAAAAACACATAGTAACACACTTCTTTACACATAGTAACATACTTCTTTTGATCTTCAGAATGACTTTTATTGTTTTCTAGTTTACGGCTACAATATAAATGGAAGTAATGTTTGTGTGTGGTGCCGATAGAGTTCACTTTTCCAGGCCACTAGCTAGCTGATGGAGTAGCATTTATTTAGCTAGGGCGCCCTTGATCCATCTTCCAGAGTGTTCCTTTCTAAAGACAATCCAGTGGCTTGTGATCTCATAGTAACACATTTTATCATTTTAATGTATTTATTTACTCGTGTGTGTGTGTGTGTGTGTGTGTGTGTGTGTGTGTGTGTGTCTGTCTGTCTGTCTGTCTGTCTGTCTGTCTGTGTGGGGAGGTACATGCCAGAAGAGGGTGTCAGGTGTCCTCCTCTGCCATTCTGTGTATTCTTTTGAAGTAGAGTCTCTCCCTGAATTTGGGGGCTCCAGTTCTCTTAGCTAGGCCAGCATCCAGTAAGCCCAAGCCATTTTCCTGCCTCTGTGTCCCTTGGAGCTGGGGTTTTCCCGCACTTGCAAGACCCCCAGCTGGTCATCTCAGTGCTGACTCTCTCCCTCGGGATTGCAGTTTAACTGCTAAGCCGTCTCTCCAGCCCCTGCAATAACATCCTTAACGATATAAGAGCGACTGTTTTCTCCCTAAGCTCGGAGCGTGTAAAAGATGTCCGTTCTCACTACTCTTATGCAACATGATTCTAGAACTTTATACAAAGCAATAAAGTAAGAAAGGGAAATAAAAAAGCCATGAAGATAAAAAACAAAACAAAACAAAACAAAAAACCTGTCTCTGTTTTCACATCAATACCTGCACTGAAAAATCTCAAGAAACTTGGGGGAGGAGTGTGTGGAATACACTGAATATGTGTGTCTAACACACAAAATGCTCAGGTAGAACTCCAATAAATTTGGGGGGTTCCTATGTTGGAAACTACAAAATATTGAGATATATATATCTATACACATATGTATGTGTGTATGTACATATATTTGTATATATGTGTGTATATATTAATAAACTTCTTACCCAAATCCTGGAAGTATTTTTGTAGACATCAATAAGATTATTTTAAAATGTGCATAGCAAGATGAAAAAACTAGAGAAGCAAATATAATTTTGAGAAAGGAGAACAACATGGGAAAAGTCAGTGAACTTGATCTTGAGTTACACTATCAAAGTTGTATGGTATTGGGAGGAAGACAGACTCAGGATCAGCGGAAGAAAATAGAGTGTCTGGAAGCAGAGTCACAGGGACAGCTGTCCCTGCTGATTGTGAGCAAGACACACAAGCAAAGGCAGTCCTGTCCCAAAGGCAGTCCTTTCATACTAGAATGAGCATGGTTTTCATAGGCAGGAAGAAAAGAGAAGGAACGGGAGGAAGGAAGGAAGGAAGGAAGGAAGGAAGGAAGGAAAGAAGGAAGGAAGGAAGGAAGGAAGGAAGGAGGAAGGAGGGAGGGAGGGAGGGAGGAAGGAAAAGAAAGAAAGAAAGAAAGAAAGAAAGAAAGAAAGAAAGAAAGAAAGAAAGAAAGAAAGAAAGAAAGAAAGAAAGAAAGAAAGAGGTTCTTAACACTTAAAAAATTAAGCAAAAATTCCTTAAGGGGCTGGAGGGATGGCTCTGCAGTTAAGAACACTGACTGCTCTCACAGAGGACCTGGGTTTGGTTCCTAGCACACATGCCAGGTTACCTTCTGGCTTCCAAGGGCATCTTCACATATGTGGTACATATAAACTCACGCAGGTACATACACATACACATAAATTAAAATTTAAAAAAAAATTGAAGAGACTCAGTTCTCACAGTCACTTAAGAATGAATTTGAAATAAATCATAAATGTAAACATAGAACAGAAAGCTACTAAACACTAGGGAAGGCTGGCAGATGACTCAGTTTGGGAAGTCCTTACTGCGCAAGATAAGAATCTGCATTTGATACTCCAAACCCCATAAAGATGCCAAGTGTGGTAATGCACTGGTAATCCCAGCCCTGGTGAGGCAGAGATGGGAGAATGGGTCCCTGGGGTTCACTGGCCAGCCAGTTTAGCTGAATCAGTGAGCCCCCGGGAAATGGGGAACTGAGTTTGACCTCCAGCCTCTGCACAGGCATGGGCACATGTGCGCAAACACACACATGCACACGAGCGCACACACTATTTACAAAAAAAGGACAAAATCGTCGGGACCCAGGCTTAGGCAAAGAGGGCATAGCAGCTAGCCCTGGAGGGAGACAGAGAAAGCCGATCCAGGGTTTCCTGTTTTATGTTAACAGTCACCCCTGAGTTTCCCTAATCAGAAGCAGAGCTTCACACACATCCTGATTTATAGAGAAACTTCAAAAACAGACTAGAATAGCGCTTATCTTTTAGATTTAGGGCAGAGCAGAAAATCAAAGGCCCAAGCAAAGCTTTGCAAATTTCCATTTCCCCATGATCTAGTCTATGCCTCAGGAGCGTTTGTTACAGACCCACTTTTTTTCCCCAAAGAAAATTGTTTCATGCCTTAGTGTGAAAGCAATCCCTAGCTAACTGCAGCCCATTTTTTGCAAACACCCCTGCAGGGCTCTCTGCTTCCAAAGGATCACCCTACGGCTTGCAAGGAAGCCACTGGTCTGCTTACAAAAGGTCAGTCGCTGTTTTTGTTATCTTTGAAGCTTACCTGTTCTCATCCTGTTGTCTCCCTCTGGCTCAATTAACAGCCATCGCTCCTCCTGGGGTGCAGGGCTCAGGGCCCTTTTCTCTATACCTCATTATTTTACCTGTTTTGAAAGGAGGGCTTTAAAGCTAAATTTTCCATCTTTGTTAGTAGGGAGGGAGAAAAGGAGAAAGCTCCAGAACTTTCAGGGAAGGAAATCCATACTTCGTGTGGTGATGCCAATGTGCCTCCCCCAACACCATTGAGGAAATTAGCCACTCCCAATCTCGGCTGCATTTGGGATTTCCTCCAGTCCTTGTAAGTTCATCCATCATATTTTAATTTTCACTTCGTGCTTTTTGGCTATTGGAACATCATCTTTTCTAGAACTAGAGTCCACACTTTTCACATTTGTGTTTTTAAAACAAATCATTGTTATATTTTGGGTGGGGTGCAATACAGCGACGACCCAACTAATGATGAGATGGAGTCATTAGCACATCCTTCTGTGATGCGGACATTAGCATATCCATCTGTGTTCATTGTCAATTTGACTAGACCTGGGAGATGGGGCCCTGGGAAGGCCTAAGAGGATTATCTTGTGTTGTTAGTTGATGTGGGAAGACCCATCTAATTCCCTAAGCAGGGAATCCTGGCCTGGGTAAAGTGGAGAGATGGAGCAGAACACTAGAACGCATTCGTCACTCTCTGCTTCTTGATTGTGGGTGCAACAGGACCAGCTGCTTCCAGAAGCTACTGCCGCCTTGACATTCCGTTCCCCACCATGATGGACTGTCCCTTGATCATGAACTAAATAAACGCTTTCTACCTTTAATTCCTTCTGTCAAGAGTGTTTTATTACTGCAACAGGGAAAGAAACCAAGACATCATGGCTCCATCCCTAGGCCATGTCTTTGTGGGGACAGCATCACCTCCCCCAGCTCTTTTTGGGTATGTGACCCCCTGTCAGCTCCAGTCACCCTGCTGCTCACGTGCAGGAGCACTCACCCCTCTCTCTGGGTGTCACTACTTGGTGACTATTCTTTCACAGACTTTTGGGTTATTCGCCCCTTTATTCTTGACTTTCAGAATTTTAAAAGATCTATCCTAAATACCAGACCCTTGTTGTATAAATTGTGATTATCTCTTTTTTAAATCTGTGTCCTAATTTGCTTCCTGTTGCTGTGATAACTGCCGTGACCAAAGCAGCTTGGGGGAGAAAACAGCTTATTTTCATATACACTCTACATCAGTTAGGGAAGTCAGGGCAGGAACTCAGGGCGGAAACCTGGAGGCAGGAACTGGAACAATGACCACGGAGGGATGCTGCTCACTGACTTGCTCCCCTCAGCTTATTCAGCCTACTTTCTTCTACCATCCAGGACCATCTGCCCAAGGGTGGCACCACTATCTTCATGGGAAGTACCGTATCACATCAATCAATGAAGAAAATGCCCCACAGACTTGTCTACAGACAATCTGATGGAGAAAATCCCTCAATTACGGCCACTCTTCACAAGTGAGTATAGTTTGTGTCAAGTTAACAAAAGCTAACATCTGCCCTGTACCTTTCCCCTCACTTAATAGTATCCTTGATGAACAAAGATCTCATCTTCAGGCTTGGTGGTTAAGAGCATTTGAGGCTCTTGCAGAGGACCCGCATTGGGTGACTCACAGTCACCTGTAACTCCAACTCCAAAAGACATCCTCTTCTGGTCTCTGAGGTACCTGTGTGCAGGTGGTGCACATCACACACACACACACACACACACACACACACACACACAGAGAGAGAGAGAGAGTTAAAAAATTATGACAGCAACCTGAGCCCCAAACACCACCCATCTCATCTCCCAACCAGTCCACAGCTCATTCTCAGCCCCTCTCGACTGTTTCCTGCCCTTTGAAAAACTGTTCAACTTCTATCAACCATCTCAACTTTTCCAATGGTGAATTTAGCTCGATCGCAGCACCAGCCTGCGAGGGGCGTGGTAAGGACTCTTTTACTAATACAAAGCACTTCTTGTGTGGTAAGCATTCATTAAAAGAGGTTGTCATTTGATGTTTCCCATCTGAAAACACCCAACACAGCTTATTGCCAGGTTACACTGTAGATGTGGAAGAAATAAAGAAAAAGGACCACTTTTAGAAAGGAATATTATACCTATTGACGGTATTTATTACAGCTATGTTAAAAAAATCAATTTTTGCCATGAACCATGGCAATAAAAATGTAACCTGTGCTTACCTTGAATTAACTATACAGGCCAGGCTAGCCACCAACTCAGGTTCCTCCTGCCTCAGCCTCCCTACTGTTGGGAGGGTAGGTGGGTGCCATCACACACAGCTCAGAAGTGACTACCCTTTATGTGAGTGCCCCTTGTGTGTCCTGCACTGGAGACCAAGCTCACCAGCTCACACTGTCCATACTGAGGTGGGGGTGCTGCCATTTCCGGTTTCAAGACGAGAAGCTGAGGCTGTGGATGAGTCAGAAACTCTCCCGCCTTCTAAATGAAAAACCCAGAGAAATAATTCCCCCACTCCCTTCTTATCAAGCCGCCTGGTTATTTGTTTTCCTGAATAATCCTTTACAAAGCTGCTTGGCAGTGAATTGAAATTAACATCAAGTCCTTGGAGGGAGATTGCCGACTGAACCATTCCTTTTCAAGCCCTCCTCCTTTGTGTCCGTTGCCGGATGCACACATCTGTAATGCTGCTTTGAGACTGTCATAGAATCTTACAATATTTTCTTGCTTTGCAATTTTGTGCAGGTAAATCCTAAAGCAGACTTTTAATATATTGTATATGATTAAAATTGCTCCAAGCCTGTGGGGAGGAAATGAATTGCTAATAGCTAAGAGAACCCTGTGTTCTTTGAAGCTGTTTGTTGTTCAATGAAAACAGACTTCAGCTGTCAATACGTTTCACTTTGCTTGTTTCCCCGTTCCCCATTCTGTGTTCGAATTGCTCTAATCCCCAGATTAATTCTAAGGTATTTCTCTGAGTTATGTTCATAAATGTCAGGCTTTATAGAAAGATGATTTTGTGTGTTTTAATATGTATTTCCCCTTCGTTCCCCTTTCTTTGATGTCAAGGTTGAGTAAAGCCAGTTAAATCTGGCTTTCATTTGTGAAGCTTAATGCAGAAACCATTGTAGGGCTCAACTAAAACCTTCTCTGGTTTTCAGCAATGATCCTGTTCTGTCAAATGAACCAAGCCCTTTAATTCAAGGATTTCAAACAAATAGAACTTTAAAAAAAATAGTTAGGAATCAAAACTCCGGGTGGATTTGAATGGCAGCTGAGTGCACCCTGTATTCACGTCTTCACTCCTGTGAAGCGAGCTCCCTAAGGGGTTCCTGTTGCCTATTGAAGGCAGTGTGACACCCTAGGAGGAACTCAAGCAGATTCCTTGGGGTTCCATAGAACTATGCTTCTGCAGAGTCTTCAACTCTAACAGCATGTCTGCAGGCCGATAGGTCTGTCAGGCATGTGACCTTCCCTGGCCTGGCTGCATGGGACCATGTAAATAGTTTCCAATCTAATTTGTGTTGGAATAACCATGCTTGTAACTGGGCTGTCAGCACCTGTATTTTAGTCTAAGTCTTTAATGGCTCCCTCCTCCCCTTCCCTTTCCTGATCTCTCACCTTCCTCTTACTCATCTGACCCATTCATCAAGTCTTGGAGAAACAGCAGAATAAGGACCGGAACTTCAGACAGCTTGCTTAGGAGAGTCTGGCTTGAGCATGCTCAGATCACAACTGGGTGTGTTCAGTAGGCACCTGTCCCCACAAGGCTCTGGTCTATAGGCAGATCAGCATGTCCCTTTAAAGCACCATCTGGTATCTCTGGGATATAATTCACTACTTTCCCTGAAGTTTGCTACCCCCCCCCCATTTATCAGCTACTTCTGCCTTTAGGTGTATAACCCCAGTCAGTCAATGAGGGTGTGGGTAAATACTTTCAGGGATGGAATTCTTCACAGAGTTGTTTAGGATAATGAGAATTGGAAAGCAGCCTAAAGAGCTAATAGTAGGAACCGATAAATTACTCCCTGTTTGTCCATTTAATGGAATGTTATACAAACATTAATGATTGACAGGAAAGTGTAGTCATGATATAATGCCAAGTGAGAAAAGAAGCTACAGTGGTGTGTGGTACGGGATTCTATTTCTAAAGGTGTATGCATAAATAAACACATTGCAGTTTCAGGGGAAAGGCGGGTGGTATTCAGTGTAAAAGAGTGTCTCTGGGCAGTAGAAATATGTATTTAGCTTAACTTTGTTTTTCTATCATGGTGTGTGTGATATGCGTGTGTGTTCACACATGTGGATGCAGACACTACTGCTGGGGGACACGTGTGGAGGTCAGATGACAACCTTCAGAGCTAGGACCCGCCTTCTGTTGTCTTTGAGACAGGCTTCTTTAGAGATGGGGTCTCTAGTTTGTTGTGGGGAAGCCAGGCTATCCAGCTTCCAGGGACTCCCCTCTCTCTGCCTCATCTCTCTTCGTAGGCCCTACAAGGTAGGGTCTCTGAAATTACAGACCCCATCTTCTGTGTCAGGCTGGAGACACGAGTCCTGGGAATCCAACCTCAGGTCCCCGGACTTGTGTGGCAAGCGCTGTACCCACAGAGCCACCTCTCAGTCCTGCTCTTTAGTTTTGATTCACGATCATAAATGTAATTCTGCAATCTAGCTAGACTTTGGAGGGGAGTAAGGAAAATGCAGAAGGCGGAGAACAGCGGTGAGAACACAGGGGTGCTGGAGGATCTGGAGTGTAATGAGGGGAGGGGCCTCTGAGCTGCAGCTGCTCTGGTCTGGTGGTTAAGATGTGCACAGGCCAAATGTACTGGAGTTGTCTGTAGTCAGCAACCTTAATCTTCTTGCTGGCTTTGCAGCTCTGGGACCCAAAGACCACAGGCTTGCCATCCCGCCTCCAGGTCTCAGCAGTGAGGATGACAATCTGGGAAGCATTGTGTTTGGTCCAGCAGTGTCTATGGACAAGACGCCAGGACCTGTCTTTTTCTGGGTGAAATTCTCACCGTTAAATATCTCTCTGTAAATGGAGTTGCTGTGAGGGCCACTCCGACATGTGAGGTCACTACCCAGGCATGTGAGTCCTAGGATGCTTCTGGGAAAGCAAGATCTCTTATATGCAAGTCTTTTTTCTCCATCTCTCAGAGGACAAAATTCTTCTGTTATCTTCACAACTTTGTGAACAGCCCCAAGAAGGTGCAGCCCAGGGGCTCGAAGTTGACAGCAAGGTCCAACGCTCTGAGGTTGACCCTGGCTGGCTGCAGGATGCTACCAGACCACCACATCTAAAAAGCCAGAGCTGGGACATGCTTTGTTTTATTTCCCTCGTAGTTTTTGCTTTTCTGAATTTTCTAGTATTTCTTCAGTGACAAGGTATTACTTTTGAAATTAACATGTTCCATGAGAGCAATTTCAATAAAAATAGAGTGTCTTTCCTCTGACATCCGGGGGATTCTCCCAATGCCTGAGCTGGCCCCAGGTGCCTGCTTAGGTTTGGTTGAGATCCTCTGGCCTCCCTCTTTTGAACTCTCCCTGTCCTGCCTGTGGGCCACGCTTCAGAAAGCCATGGCTTCCATTTGCTCAGTGTGGACTGTAGGAGGAGCCAGCTCACTTTAGCTCAAACTATCTAGGATTGTTTACCTCTTGCTACCTTGGTACCTGGTTCTGGTACCATACCTGGCCATAGGGTGAAATGGCCTCTAGGCAGGACCCAAGATGAAAGGGTGGGTGGTCCTGAACCCCAGGGTCTCAGAGCCTCTGGGACAGAGATGCTCTCAATGTACATAACCACCAAGGGTGAGCCTTGGCTTTGTCACCAAAGGGCGGCTCCTCTTGCTGCTCCTCAGATGTACTCAGGATTCATAATCTGGCCATGCACGGCCTCACCTGTAAACCCACATGTCCTTGTTTGTGTCAGCTGATAACTGGACACAGTTATAGTCTCAATGAGGGATTGTCTAGACAATATTGGCCTGTGGCCATGTCTGTTAATGATTATCTTGATTGATGACTGATGTGGGAGGGTCCAGCCCACTATAGGTGGCATCATCCTTAGGCTGGTGGTCCTGGGCTATACAAGAAAGCCAATGGACTATGATCCAGAGAGAGAGCAGCAAGCAACATCCCTCTGTGGTTTCTGTCCCCAGCTCCTGACTCTAAGTTCCTAGCCTGACTTCTCCCAGTAATGGATTGTGACCTAGAAGCAAATGCCCAATAAACCCTTTCTTCTTCCAGATTGTTTTTGATTAGAGTGTTCATAGCAACAGAACGGAACTAGAATACCACTCACCTTCCTATCTCGATTATAATATAATGTGTATGTCAAACATGGCTCCAAGTGCATGGCAGACCTTTGTTCATGCAACCCTGACTCCTGGGTGAAGTTCACGCCCTAAGATACCGTTTCCAATGGAGAGATGGAGACATGGGTGTGTTATTCCATTGGCTCCAGGCCATGAGCTAGAAACTAGCAGAGCTAGACCCTGCACCTAGGTCCTCACCCGTGATCATGAGACTGTGCTATCCCAAAGGCTTTATCGGTTCCTGGAAGGGCTGGCCATGCTGAATCCCCTACATTGGTATAAACTGCATGCTTTTCTGGTTTACTGCCCTTCCCATCTCTTCCTATGCGTCTGCTTCCCTTCCATGCTCAATTCAACTGTAGCTTCTCCAGGGACTTGGCCTGACCCCAGCTGCCTTCCTTCTCCTCACCCAGCTTGCCGTGGCATTTTCCAAGGCTATTATAGTAGGGTTGGGGGACATGTGTCTATGAATCAGTAAGATGGAGAAAGGTGATTAAGGTCAACATGGGCCTCTGTCCCATCCAGATCTAATAGGGACATGAAGCCAGACCCCTCATCTGGACCCTGCCCGATCTGCGAGAGGTCCACAGACAAGTGACCTGGGTGATTCAGATCTGAGACACATACTATGTGAAGTCTCTCTATCCTTGTAAGGGGAATGGTCCAGCTTTTCCCCTCTATGGGATGAAGGGTCCCTGGACTCTCCAGGTCATGTGAACACACAAGAAGACTTGTGGGTGCTGACTGCCAGTCTCCCTCACACACCCGCCAGCATTTTCGAGACTACTGGGAGCCTGGTTCCTGTAGCTCATCATCTAACAAGGGGTCTGATAGCAGAAGTATCTGCCAGCAGCTTTCCCTCATGTGTGGGAGGCACAACCACCTCCCAGCCTTTGACTTTGGGCATGGCCTCACAGCCTGCTTCGGCCAATGGATGCAATAAGAAGAGAGTCCTGAGCTGCTCCTGCACCAGGCCTTGTCCTCCTCTGCCCCAGTGACTGCCTCCTTAATGATCTCATCAATCCCACCCCACCCAAAGGTCCTACTTTAAACGCCAGGCAGATGGAGTGTCTGCCTTAGTGAGGGAGGATAAGGATGGAAGATTAAGGAAACAACAGAAGAGAAAGAAACCTTCCACCTGGGATCTAGTCTGTCCTTGCTAATGGCTGAGGGTCAAGAAACTTCAACACAACCAGTAACACCAAGATCGCCTGCAGATAGAGTGCGTGTTCTCCTGAACACATCTCCAACAAGGCTGTTTGAAACAAACGGACTGTGCTTGCTTGGGTCTCAGTGTTTGCAACCTTGAGTGTTACTGCTCTTCTGAATCTAACAGCACACCTCCTGAAACCATGCAGCTGCAGACAGCTTGTCCTTCTAGGCAGGAGAGTTCTCTGTCAAGTTGTCAGTATCTCAGAAAGCTAGCATGGCAGCAGACTCTGAGGACGTGAAGCAAGGACCCTCTCTTCTAGGTTTCAGGTTGATGAGCTCATCTGGGCAGAAGGAGAAGGGGCAAGGGTTCTTCCTTTGTTGGGTGTATGTGCATCAGGCAGTACCTGCCACCTGTGCCCCCCAAGAGCTTAGTAAGCCTTTGGGGGACAGATGAAGATTCCAGAGTCACAGAGAGTCTTAGTATGGCCCTGTCATTTCTTATACAGCAGCTGTGAGGGGAAAGAGAGAGTCTCCTTTAGGGGGAGTGGTCTGAGTAGTCCCATTCCCCAACCCCCACACACACCGACTAAACTTAACAAAAAATTTCATTTACAAAAGGAAATTCTTGGTCTTTTGTTTGCTTGTTTATTGTTTTCCAAGATAGATTTCTCTATGTAACAGCCCTAGCTGTCTTGGAGCTCACTTTGTAGACCAGGCTGGCTTAGAACTCACAGAGATCCACCAGCCTCTGCCTTCTGAGTGCTAGGATTAAAGGTGTGCACCACCACTGCCCAGTCAAAAGGAAATTCTTTAAGTAAGAAAAAAAAAAACTACTCCAGATTATATTATTTTACTTTTAAACTTTAAATTTTAAGCTTTGCTTCAACTTAAGACCTTGTTATAAATTACATCCTGCGAGCATGTAATTCAGCCATAGAATCCTGTATGTGTCTATGTATAGACAGCTAAGTGTGACTGGTATTTTGGTTGCTTGGTTGGTTCGTCTTGTGTGCATGTTGTTTGTTTTGTTTACGGGGATGGGTGTTTTGCCTGCATCTATATCTGTGCACCAACTATGTACTGCCACCCATGGAGGCCAGGAGAACATCTGATCCCCTGGGACTGGAGTGATAGATGGTCATGAACCACTGTGTGGGCGCTGGGAATTGAACCCAGGTCTTCTAGAACAGCAGCCAGTGCTCTTAGCCACTGAGCCATCTCTCCACCGCCTGGGGCTTTTGTTTGTTTTGCTATTGTTTTAAAGGCAAAATTTCACTCGTCTTGAACTTGTAGCAATCCTCCTGTGTTGACCCCTTGAGTACTGTGATTACAGATGTGAGCCACCACACCTAGCTTTTCTTTCCTTTTTAAAAAAATTAACAGACTTTGGGGGCACAAGCCTACCAAACACATTGAGCAGAAATTATGGAGAATTTCCAAATGCCCCTCCCCACCTCGCCCTGTGCCTATCGTTCTCATCACGCATTAGTGAGGTACACTGGTCATAGTCGGTGAGCCAGCGCTGGTTCACTGCTATCAGCCACAGTCTAGAGCTCACCGTAGGGCTCACCCACTGAACAGCACATCCTGTTGGTTTTGACACGCATGCAATGTGCTGCCCCATTAAAGTATCGCATAGAACAGATTCACTGCCCTGAAGACACCCCGCCATCTCTCCCTCTCCCTCCCTCCTGGAAACCACTGATCTTTTTACTGTCTCCGAAGCGCTCTTTCCCCCAGATGAGCCACAGCTGGAATGACCGAGGCCATCTTCCCACGTGGGCTTCGTTCACAGAATAACCTGCGTTCGAGTCCCTGATTGTCGTTCCATGCTTTGGTAACTCCATGTTTTTGCTTGTTTTGCTTTTGAGACGGCATCTTACCATGTAGCCCTGGCTAGCCTGGAGCTCTCTATGTCTACAGTTTTCAACCTATGAGTTGCGACTCCTTTTGGGGGGCTGAATGGCCCTTTCACGGGGGTCAAACGTGACATGTTCATCTTCCTTCTCTCCAGGTCTCCTGGCAACTCCACCCTCCTTCATCTCAATGCTCCCCCCCCCACCTAACCTCTGCCTGCCCAGCTATTGGCCACTTAGCTTTTCATTAAACCAATGACAGCAACACATCTTCACAGTGTACAAAAAGATTATTCCACAACAGTAGAAAAATAACAGTTATGAAATGGCAATGAAAATAATTTTATAGTTGGTGGTCATCATGATATGAGGAACTGTATTAAAGGGACACAACGTTAGGAAGGCTGCGAAGACTGCTCTATGCAGACCAGGCTGGCCTTGAACTCAGAGAGATCTGTCTGCCTCTTCCTTTAATGCTGAGATTAAAGACTGGGCCACTACACCAGGCCTGTTTGTGTGCTCTGGATATCTGTGTACTTTGGATACCTGTCTTGACAGCATGTGTCTTACAACTATTCTCTCCCACTCTAGGGCTTGTCTTTCTCTTTTCAGAGAGAAATGCACATTTTACTGTCCCTAAATAAACTTTTACTGGAGCACAAACACCATGACTCAGGTACAGGTTGGCTGCCTAATTGCTCAGTATATCAGCAGAGCCAGCCAGAGCCTCAGCGTGGAGAGCCTAGGTATTTACTAGCTGCCCTTTATAGCTAAGCTTGCTGACCCCTGATTTAAGGCTGGGCCCCTACTCCCGTCTTCACGAGCCTGTCTTTCCCAGAAAAGCAGCTTCCATGGTTGGCAAGAGCTGCTCAAGCGCCCAGCATGGCTGAGCTGTATGTCTAATTCAGGCCTGGGCGCAGTCTTTCCCTTTTGTACCATTGCTTTAGGGTGCCTTGATGTTGACTCCGGCTGGGATTGCTCTAGTCCCGGTGAGTGAAGAGAACATGGCCAGAGCGCACTGGGCTGGGACACTCTGGGCAGGGATGGGGCTGTCTTACTCAGGCACCTCCCCGCTCCTTCCTCCATCTCCTTTTCTCCCTCCTCTAGGGATGTGCAGCTCACTTCTCACTTTCCCACCCAAGCTGGAGGTTCATCAAACTCCTCTCTATTCTTGAGATCTTGCCTCTGCTTTCACACATCACCTTTCTTGTAAACTGAGGGTTCCCAGAGTGCCTGCCCCTTACCGTTGTTCTGAGGCTCACTCTGAGGACAGAGCATGTTGAGAAGTACACAGCACGCTTCAAGATGTGTAAATGCAAGTGTCCATAAGTTGGTGCAATAGGTGTGCCTGTGCCAATCTGGCTGATGGTGAGTGTCACCCCACTGTGCTCAACCTTTTAGGTCTTACTTCAGCATTTATGGGGAGAGGGGTGAGTCTGACAACTTCAGTCAACACACACACACACACACACACACACACACACACACACACACACACACACACACACCTCTAGTGTGCATGGGGCAAATGGCTTGCCATCTAAGTACTGCCTCTCCTACGAGCTGGTGCAGTCTTCCCAGGAGCTGCCCAGGGGTTAACCAAGGCACAAGCACCACTCACCATCCAGCTCTTCCTCTGCATCCTGCCACCAGCACTTCTAAGGCTGTACCCTGGAGAATGTATCCCGAGGCAGCTCCATCCTCAGAGCCCAGGCTGCCCTCGTGGCTCACGTGGCCTCTAGCACCTGTCTTTGCTCCTGCTGCCCTGATCACTCAACCCTGTTACAATCAATCATTTTCTCACAGCAACTAGAATAGTCTCCGAATGCAAATCACTTCCCTACTTAAACTTGCCAATGTTTAATGCACAATCCGCAGCTTCTGTGCCTTCACACAAGGTCCCAGGGAACACAGCCCGGTGACCATTGAGGTCAGAGTTGGCCACTCTTTGGTCACCCTTCAACAAGCCCATGACCTTCCTTCTTATGCTTGCCCATGGCCAAGCTCACCCCATGGTCTGTAGATCCAGGTTCGAGTGCCTGCTAGCCTTCCTGCACATTTCACACAATGCCACACACAACACCACAGAAAGTTCTCCAAGGGCCCTTGGGTCCACCCAGTTCTCCTCTTTCTGCTGGTAGTCTTTGCTGGGAACAGTCTTTGTCCTGCAAATCCTGATTCTCCAGGTACGTCATCTCCAGGCCTGGCTTTCTGGGGGCTCCTGGGCTGCATTGCAAGTGGGCACAGACAGATGAGACTCGGTCCTTAGGGAACAACTCGCTGTGCCTCCCAGGCTGGTGCCATCCCACTGGTAACAAGCTCACTTCAGGTCACTCAGGGTTAGTGAGTCTCCCATCATGTTGGACTTGGACAGCTCAAAACGCACTGGACTCCGGAGAAGGCCTGTGCCCTGTGAGGCCGGCCACTCTGCCCCATATCCCCTTTCCGGTTTTCACAAAGCCATAGTACAGTTACAAATTATTTTTAAAATGGACTTGCAAGGTGTGATTATTGCTCACTTCTCCACCTGAGTGCAAATCTGTCTGTCCATACTGCTTCCTCACCCCACAGAATATTTGTCTGTAAGTGCCCCACATATTCAGTAAGACACCCTACCTACATTTTTAAGAAAGCAGGTCTTCTTTTCTTGAGAAGAAAACTTGGTTGTGTGTGAGCTACCCAGAGTCACGGAGTAAGCAAAAGAACAATGTCCTTTTCCGCAGGGAGTCTTGAGGTCCAACCTCAGATGTGAGTGACCGCAATCAGGTCAGAGAAGTGGGAACTGGAACTCAGGTTCCAGGGTCTGTGACAGGCCTGAGGCAGGAGAGTCCTCTGCCTTCCTGCTCAGGCAAAGCCCTGGTGAGGTCATCCATGGTGGAGCCGCCACTGGAGGGTCTGAAAAACCCCTTCCCCAAACCCTCACTCTAGAGTGTCAGGAAAGAGACCCCAGGGAGGGACACACAGCAGAGAAATGTTTGGAGAAGCTGATGAGGCATAGCATCTTGGGGAGAGGATGTGGGAGACATTTGAAGATCTGATGATGGAGGAGAACTGCAGATGAGGCAACAAGGGGTGCAGAAGAATTGGACGTCAGGAATCAAGGCCCAGGCCAGGCAAACACATCATCCTCAGATGCCCTGTAGGTGTGACCAGAGGTGAAGCTAGTGCACCCCAAACCACTGGCGCCAAGAGGGATGGGGGAGAAGCCTTAACTGCGCTTTGGAGAGTCTGGCAATAGGAGTTTCCTGGAGTTGGCAGGATTTTATGTTTTCTTCCCAGGAGAGGGCTTCTGAACTCATGTCCCCCTGAACACGTCCCGTGGGGAGCAATTGATAGACTCTGACACCTGTGCACACTGGCCTTGAGAAGACACGACATTCCTTTCACAGAATATCAGCCTGTACAGAGTGACTGCTGGTGCAATCTGAAGATCTCTCATGTGCCATGTCACAATCTAACACGCTGCAGCTGGTGCGGGCCAAGGCCCTTGGCTGTGGACAAGAGGCCCCGCCAGCAAGCCCACACGGAAGGAGGCCTGCTGGAGCTCAAGGGCCTTATGGATTCTGAGAGGACCAGTGAAGCAAGCTTGGATGGTCTGCAGACCCAAGATGGCCTTGGACAGCGGAGTCTACCAGGGTTATCACCTGTCCCAGGTCCTTAACGTCCTCTTCTCTGAGAAGCCCTGCTTCTGACCCATTTTCTTACTGCTGTGACAGAATCCCTGACGGAAACAGCTTGAGAGTAGAGAGGGTCATTCCACCTCACAGTTTCGGACATACCAGTCCATCATGGCGGAGAAGGCAGGGTGACCACTGAAGCAGGAACTTGAGGCCAGCCATGTTCACATCTTGGTGACACAGGAAACAGGAAACTCAGGGCCAGATTGAGAGGCCAGCACAACCTTCAAAAGCTCAGGCTTATGGCCTCCATCCCCCAGGTACACCCCATGTCCCAAGAGTTCCATAACTTCCAAAGCATCTGATGACTAAGAATTCAAGCACGTGAGTCTGTGAGAGGCATTTCCAACCCAAACCATAACAGGACTGTGTGGTTAAGGCTCCTTCCAGACTCCCCAGAAGGCTCAACACCTCTGTTTTGGTATTTTCCAGAAACCAAGTCTTGAACAAGGGATTGATGGAATCTGGGTCATGGGTACACCATGCTGCCAGGGAGGAGGAGGAGGTACCTGACCTCAGTGTTCCCAGTTTGGTGATGTAGGAAGGTGTCTGGAGGAGAACTGGACAGGCATGAATGGAGCCATCTGTACATTACGGTTTAGGTTGGAAATGTCTCTCAAAGGCTCATAAAGTACCCGGGGAAAGGGAGCTTAAAGGAGAAGGGGAGGATTTTAGCTTGCATTTCCAAGTTGCAGACCCTCACGGCAGGGAACTCAAGGCAGGACCTTGAAGCAGCTCATCATCTCCACAGTCAAGAGCACAGAGAGAACGGTGCATGTGAGCCTGTTCACGTTCAGTTCTTTTCTATAGGTACACAATTCAGGGTCCCCTGCCTAAAGAAGGGTGCCACCCACAGTGGGCTGTAGGTTTCCCACACTAACTAACGTGATCAAGACAATTCCCACAGAAACTAGAACTGAGTACTAAAGATCCCTGTCTGGCTTCAGCCTATTTGTAGAAATGCATTGAAGGCCCAGAAGGGTACCAACCTTTGCTGAGGACTCCACAGCCAGGCACCTTACGCTATTTAATTCCGCACAGCCGTGAGGCAGATGCTATTATGTCCACTTCACAGATAAGGACACAGGCTGTGAGGGGCCACCCTAAGACCAAATTCCTCCAAGGAGTTTGAAGGCGGTGGCTTCAGTTCCTCCAACACCATTCCTGATATATCAAACTACTCCTGTGACCCACAGCATGCCACAGTGTAGAAAGCACTGCCTTTTAGCTGCTGAATATTTTCCTTTTTTTGGCTTTATTCTGCTTCAGTGGGTAGTTTTTTGTTTGTTTGTTTGTTTTTGTTTTTGTTTTTGTTGTTGTTTTAATGTGTTCCTTCCTAACAGTGCGGGACAGACCAGGAAAAGCGATGAGGGCGCCATTCATTCTCTTTCCCACTAGAGGGCAGCAAGAGGCCACATGTGTGGAGCCGAGCCTCACTGATTCCTAGGTCTGCTGAACAGGAATGGAGGTTTAGAGGAAGAACGCGTCCGCCCCGTGTTTCCAACATCCTTATTTTTCTAATAAAACAAAACCAGAATGCCACAAGGATCAGGTTTCTTACCCAGAGCCGGTCACGGGGAATCATTAAATCAACAAATGTTAATTGGATATTCATTACGCCAATTCCAGCTCAGATGTGGTTGCGCCCCACGAAGCTTGCAGTCTATTAAAGTGCAGGGCAATGGGAAGCCACTGAGGGGAGGGCTGCGGAGAGGAGGAGGGAGCAGGAAGAAGCTGAGCACCAGCGATTCCCCCTCAGGCTTAAGGATGAAAGGCATCCGGGCTTTCACCGAGCTGGGACGGGAACTCCAAACTAAGGAGCGGCCTAAGGGGCTGAGTTGAGACGGAATGAAGCGGGCCAGAGGCAGGATATCGGCCGTGCCTGGACCACGTCTTCCACGTCCTGGGCAGGGACATGATCTCTCATCATCCTCACTAGGAGTCTAAGCTCATACACTGGTAGTATGCCCACGTAAAGCACCTCCCCCAGAGGGGGCTAAAACTACTTGGCCAAGGTTACAGAGTCTGGAAAGGGCCTAGTGGGGACTTGAATCTGAGTCTGTCTGACTCCAGCACCTCAGCTTGTCATTACAACCCCAACAAGGGCAGAGCTAAGACCCAAGATCCTTCATGGGGGCCGCATTCTCTCTGGGAGCCTAGCAGAGGTCCTTCCTGACTCTTGGCTGCTGAAGGTTGTAGGGAAGCAGATTCCAGTCTCTGGCCCCTCCTCCCTCTCCACCACACAGGACCACTTCTGTGGCTTTTGTAAAGACACTGGAGGAGGGCTCCACCTAGATAATCCAGGGTAATCTCAATTTAAGACGGGTTATTACACCGCAAAGACCCTTTCTCCAAGTCTCTCATGATCTGAGGTGGGGGGTGTTTCGGACAGTCCTCAGATAGCCTCATGGAGCCCTCAGATGCCAAAATCTGAGATATGCCTTATATAAAGAGATGAAGTACTATGTATGGCTCACACACATCCTGCCTCCTGCATACTTTAAAACATCTCCGATTTCTTATGACCCCTAATATAGTGTAAATATTTGTCATAGTCTACTGTTTAATAATGACAAAGAATAAAAGCCTGTGCATGTTCCATTCAGTACAGGCCCAAGTCTTTTTTTCTTTCTTCTTTTTTAAAATATTTTCAGTTTGTGTTTGTTGAGTCTTTGAAGCAGGGCTTATGTATGCAGAAGGCTAACTGTGTGGTCACATTTGTGGGGTTCCATAGATTAGGACAGGAACCAAGCTGTGGCAGCCACCATTCAGCTCCCCACAGGAGCTGACAGGAGCCAGTTACTGGCTAGCGCTAGACCAGGCACATAGCCATGAGCTGATGGTACAGACTCAGAGTCTGCACCAGAGATCCAGCTATGGGAACTTCCATGACACAAGAACGGGAACCAGGTAGAACACTGGTCACCCTTTCTCCACGGGTCCCTGTGGTGGGCACCCTGGCCTGTTGGGCTGCATTTCCCAACTTGACCAAACTTGTCGCAGCTTTGAGATGTGCCACATTCTTGCTCTGCCTTAAACAAGCGTTATGCAGAAACTTCTAGCTGCAATAAGACCTGCATTTAACTCCACTAAAAGCAGGCTCGGGCTGCCTGCTGCGGGGGCGCAGCAAACAGGTCCACCTGGGAAGAGGAGGCCACGGCTCCCAGAGGCCTCTTGCTGTATCAGCATCTTGCTGGACCTCAGGCCAAAGCCCGCTTGGCTTCAGCCATGCCATGATGTGAGCATCAGATTTCAAAGCCAAGGTAGTGTTTTCTGGAAGGGGGGAGGCTGCTGTCACCAAATGAAGTCAGTTCCTGGGTCAGCTGAGTTGGGTCTGCACAAGGGCCAGGGGTACAGAGGTCTGGTTGGAGGGAGAATAGAGAAAAGAATGGATTGGGTCAGAGGATGAGTGTAGGAAGGTTGAGGGAGACCAAGTGGCCTGAGGGGAACTGAAGGGGCTGAGGAGGCCCAGAGAAGCCAAAGAAGGATGGACGAGGGAACAGAGGAAGCTATGGGAAACAGGGGCTGTGGAGGCTGAGGGAGCCTGAGGAGGTCAAGGAAAACTAAATGAGACTGAGGAGGCCAAGTGTGATGGAGGGGGTTGAGGGAGGATGATGAGGCAGAGGGACAGTGAGGGAGGCTGAAAAGAGTGAGAGAGACTTGTAAGGGGAGAGGGCTGAGGGGGACTTTTGAGGCTAAAGGAGGCTGAGGGCAGGTGAGGTAGGAGAGGAGGCTGATGGAGGCACTGAGAGAAGAGGCTGAGGAGATGGAGACTGAGGAGGCTCCGAACAAAAACTCCTGACAGGAATCTGTGTCTGCCAATTGATTGGCTGCTTAGAATTTCAGTACTGTGGGGAGATTGGAAGGACGTCTGTCCAGAGGTTAATTACCTATCCTGGGCTGAGTTCTAGCCCTCCAGAAAGGCCATTCCTTGCCCTAGTGTAGAAACTAACATCTTGTGACAATAGATTTAAAAAAAAAATGTTTAGAGTCTATTAACTTAGCAGGCAACTAGCTTCCACCAATCCAAAAGCTAAGAATGCCAGCAGGCAGCATCTTGCACCTACAGCAGCACCTCCCCCATCTGGCTGTACCTGTGTCTCTGATAGACCCCCCAACGTATTTTAAACTTGCCTTGATTTGTGACTTCCTGTAAAACTATAAAAATTCTGAGAAACTGCTTCCACATTGGAACATGGAAAAGAATCTTTGCTCCCGAGACAAGGTCACTCAAAATGGCTCCAGAACAATCTCTGAAGGTTTCTACTGTGACGTGAGGGACCAGTACTCACAGGCACAGGGTACCCCCACATACAGTTGCTGGACAAAGAGAAGAATTTATGCCAGACCCCGGGAGGTAGCTGATCCAGATTTTGCGATGAAATCTACGCCCCAAAATGCGTTAAAGCTGGTGTTCTGTCCTCTCCACTGCTTATTGACTGACCTGAGACTCAGATAAGGAAATTCCAGGCCAAGAAGGGATCCAACCTCATTGGAAGTGAGTATCAATCACTCTGCAGCCTGGTGCATACAAGATAAGGGCTCAAAGCCCTGACTGCTCTTGCATGGTGATCTCAGAAGAAATGACTTCCTTTGCCTTCGTCTAGACTGGGATTGTGTGAACTGCTGTGTGAAGGGTCTGCTGCTGCAGACACAGAGCATCCTAACTCTGCCATGCAGCTTCCATGCCACAGGGGGGTGGGCGGGGAGGGCGGGAGTGGGCGGGTTTATAAAGAAGAAGGTGGGAAGAAAGATGTTTCTAAGTTAGCGAAATAAATTGCATAAGGTTGTAACTTCCTTTGTTAGAGAAGAAACAATTTTAAATTTCAAAGAGAAGAATAAATATTCAAGAAGTGCCAAGAAAAAATAATGTGGAGAGGGCAGTGGTGGTGCACGCCTTTAATCCCAGCACTCGGGAGGCAGAGGCAGGTGGATCTCTGAGTTGGAGACCAGCCTGGTCTGCGGAGTGAGTTCCAGGACAGCCAGGGCTACACAGAGAAACTTTGTCTTGAAAAACAAAAACAAAACAAATGTGGAGAAGCCACAGTGAGGAGGACGCGAATGCTCAAGCTAAGATTTCAAGGTACCACATTCAAAATAAGCCTGACTCAGAAGCCAAAACAGAGGAACATCACAGGCCCAGAAGACAACCCCCAAATAGACTGGCAGACATTTGAGAGGTATGCCACTGGAGCTCAGGGGAAGGGTGACTGTTGGACTCTGAGGGTCCAGTGGTTCAGCCACGGAATATGGCTCTGCTCCTAGACTGGACAAAGTCCGAGCCTTTCCATATAGCATGCACAATACACTAATAATTTCCAGATGGGTTAAAATTTTAATGGAGTCACTAGTGCTTAAAAAACTCAAATGCAGTGCAGAAGAATGAAAGGCCCTGTATTAATTCCTTTTCTTGTCACTGTTACAGCTTCAGGGACGAAGGTTTGATTTGGTTCACAGTTTCCAGGGACAGAGTCCACAATGGTTGGGAGGCACAGTTCGTGGCAGTTCAGCCTGTGACAGGAAGAGCTTGCTGTGCAGCGTGTTCACATCTGGGCAGGTGAGGGTGGGCCGGAAGCAGGGCTGAGATGTAACCCTCAATGCCCAATCTTAGTTGAAGGGTCAATGACCTAAAAGCCTCAGGTGGGCGGAGAAACTCTGGACAGTTGACTGGTAACCCCCTGGGTGGTTAGAATCCAGGAAGCCTCTCACAGGAAGGCCAACATACCAACCTCCGTTGGTATCTGCTACCCTGAGATTGCAGGGAGCTGACCCACCAGTGGAATCTTCCATCCTCAAAGTCCCCTTTTCTGCCTGTAAAATCCCAAGCTTCCTGTGCCATGTGCGCACGGCATTGTCTCCCCTCCTGCGGAGAGACTATGTCCTTCAGATATTCTGACTGAAGGTCCATTCTGCTTCTGGAGAGGTCTGTCTCCTTCCTTTTATCAATCTCGAGCTAACACAAGTGACCTACATCTACCAGTCAGACCCTCCACCGAAAGGTTCCACACCTCCAGAAATAGCATTGCCAATAGGACACTTAAGCACATGAGCCTGTGGGAGACATTTCACATTCTAATCACCTCAGACTTCCTTAGGTCAGGTATAAGCACACCGATGCCACAGAAAAACACAGGACAGTCAATTTCATCAATACTACAATTTTCTCTCCTAAGGAAAAAAAAAGACACTAGAGAATTTGGTGAAATTGAGGTCAGCTTTTTTGACATCCTGCCTCCAAAAAATGGCACCATCAGTAGAGTCGAAAGGCAGCCTGTAGCTCTTCCATTCGACAAAGGCTGCAGCCTGGATAAGATCTTGAGGCCGGAGGAACGGCTCAGGAGGTCACATGCTTGCAGCGCAAATGTGAGGACCAGAGGAACCACACTTAGGCCAGGGTGGCTGTTCACAGCTGGAGTCACAGCGCTTTGGGGGTCACAGACAGGAGACTGCCGGGGTTTGCCAGCTGCCAGCCTAGCTCCGTGTTTAGAGAGACCCTGCCTCAGAGGGCTATGTGGGAGTCATAGAGCAGGACCCGAGGCACTCCGCTCCTGCCCGTGTACAGATGTGGTCAAGCACACACACTGTGGTGTGGCAGCCTTTTCCTGGGGAGATGCGACACGTCCTTCAGAAAAGGAATCTACGACCGAACAATGTAATGATGGAACCGAATTCTAACGTGGTGACCTGACAAGTTTTTATTGGGGGCACTAACAGAAGTATGGTGAGGGGTTACTTACAGGAGCAGGAAGGATTCACAAAAGCAGCTGCCTCACTGAAAAGCTCACCCCAACACCAGTGACACCTCACAAAAGTGGCAGCTCTGGAGCTAGCTCTCTGCACAGTGTGGGGATCCAAGAATCTGCTCACAGCCCCTTGGCTGGTCAGTCCTCCCCTGCGTGGTTTGCTCTTTCTATAAAGCTGGGGAGAAGGCAGAACAGAAATTCAAGGTGCCTAGCAAGTATGAGATTCCTTTGGGCTCCTTGAGACTTTGTCTCAAAAATAAGAAAAGAAAAGAAAGAAATAGAAGCAGGAGTGTAAATACATGTTCAAATGTGTGTATATATGAAGTATACACACATTATTCAAGGGTATATACTATCCATGTTATTACTAATTGTTTATTGTATTGTTAACAAGACAGGAATTAATTTTCCTCAGGCATTCAAGGGGGAAAGACCCACAGGAAAGCCACAAGCTGGCCGTGTAGCCACAAAAACCAAGAGCCCACCTGAACGGCTGGTGACTCCAGCCAGGGCCAGTGGCCAATAGATCAGCCAGGGCCAGCGGCTAACGGAGTCAGTCAGAGATAAGCAGAGTGGGACTTAAACACACCACCACCCTTATCCAGGTGGGCAGCACGCAGCGCCTGTGGGCCCCTCCTCAGCTGGGTCAGAAGGGCATGCGCACAATGTGTGTGGCTCCTGTTGTTCAGCTCACAGCACACCCACAATCAGTCTTTAAAAGGCTGCCTCAGATTATGCCTGGTTTTGCCTTAAGTCCCATAAAAAGCCCCTAAAATTCCTGCTGCAGTTTCTCCCTCTCTCAAGCCCCTCCCACTCCTGGGAGTGTCTCTCACTTTTCCATAATTTCTCATTTTTCCTTCATAAAACCTGCTTTTTCTTCACCTTCTCCTCCTTTGTCCACATCTTTATTCCTTACTAGTGTGAGATGGGAAGATGAAGAATTCAAGGATCACTCTCTCACTTTGAATTTTGGTGGCCACTGAGCACTGAAGTTTCTGGGTCAAGTCCATCCAGGTGGACAGGAATTCCTTCTCTCTTAAAGATCTGCAACACTAAGGACAGATCCAGAGCCCTGCACTAGGACAGATCCAGAGCCCTGCACTCAGGACAGATCCAGAGCCCTGCACTAAGGACAGATCCAGAACTCTGCACTCAGGACAGATCCAGAGCCCTGCACTCAGGACAGATCCAGAACCCTGCACTAGAACAGATCCAGAACCCTGCACTAGGACAGATCCAGAACCCTGCACTAGGACAGATCCAGAGGGAAGTGTTCTACCACAGAACTCAGCCCTCTCTTTACTTTTTATTTAGAAACTGGGTCTCTTGGAGTTGCCCAGGTTTGCCAGGAACACACTCATAGCCCAGGCAGCCTTAAACTTGTGACTCCCCTGTCTCGGTCTCCTAAGCAGGTAGGATCGATGTTCCCAGACAAAGCTGTGTGGAGATTTTATATAGATAATGAATGTATATATGTATGTATGTATGCACAACTGATAGTAACCACATGAGATAGAAAACATGAAACAGCTTTTTTTTCTTTTACACACAACATTAAAAAAAACATTCTAAGCCGGGCGGTGGTGGCGCACGCCTTTAATCCCAGCACTCGGGAGGCAGAGCCAGGTGGATCTCTGTGAGTTCGAGGCCAGCCTGGGCTACCAAGTGAGTTCCAGGAAAGGCGCAAAGCTACACAGAGAAACCCTGTCTCGAAAAACCAAAAACAAAACAAAAAACAAAACAAAACAAAAAAAAAACCCAAACATTCTAGACACCAAAATGTACACAAACTTCCTCAAATACCAAAGTTTTCTCCAGCACTCACTAACAGGGTACCCTACAGTTTAATTCCAACACTCTCTACCTAGAGTTAGAGTCATACCTCACAAGTGACTGCAGAAATCTGACTTCAGAGAGCAACTGCCCCCACCTCAAACCCAAGTTACAAAGAATAAGTCATTCCCAGCTTCTCCCAAACTTGACTAAAATTGGAGTCTCCCATGATCCTCCCTTTGAGTTTAATTAGTTGGCTAGACCAGTTTACCAAATCAGGGAGACACATGCACTGGAGAATTAGAGGGTTTGGGCTGGGATTGGATACTGTGGGGAGCCAGGTAAAGAGTCATGTAAGGTGTCTTAGTTACTTTCCTGTTGCTGTGACAAGACCACGTGACCAAGATAACTCATGAAAGAAAGTGATTTGTGTTTCAGAGGGCTACAGTCTATGATATCAGAGCAAAGGCTGGCAGCAGGAACAGCCGAGAACTCACATCTTGATCTTCAAGTAAGAATCGGGGGTGGGGGTGGAGGGGTAAGGGAGTGAGTCTTCTGAAACCTGGAAGCCCACCCCTAGCGGCACACCTCCTCCAACAAGCCTCACCTCAAATCGTCACATAGAGCAAGGTCCCATGGGTCCTGAGCACAAGATCTTCTACCCCATGTGGTTGAGGTGTGTCACCCTTCTATAATGTGAGCACATTTTTCCGCCTAAGGCTCCCTGGACTTGAGTCCTGGGGGTTTTGTGCCGGGTCCATCAGAAAGGTGCGAAGGCCTAGGGTGGAGAGTGGGGTGGAGGGCCTCAAGCCTTTATTCATGCCTTGGGCTTTGTGGTGCCAACATGAATGAGAATGCCCCCTAGGCTCATATGTTCGAATGCTTGGTCCCCAGGTAGGGGAACAATTTGAGAAGGATTAGAAACTATGGCCTTGTTACAGGAAGTATGTCACTGGGGGTGGACTTAGATTATTCCGAAAGTCCACACCAGGCCCACCTAGCCCCCCCCCCCCCCCCCCCCGTCTCTTCCTGCAATTTTCAGGTTAGATATGAGCCCTCAGCTACTTCTCCAGCACCAGGCCTGCCTGCTGCCAAGCTTCCTGCCTTGATGACAATGGACTCCCCCTCTGAAAGTGTGAGCACGCTCAATGAGGGCTTTCTTTTATAAGCTGTTAATCCCGGTGTCTCTTCACAGCAGGAGAGCAGTAACTAAGTCAATATTACTGGTGCAGCTCCCCTCAGGACTCCACAAAGGGTCACCTTGTCAGAACAATGATGGCTTTTAGCACCTAGGAAATTTGAAGAGGGTCTGAGCTCTGTGCCTGGAACTGGGTCAGAGACCTAATATCAGAACTAAAGATTCTCCTAGTACTTCTATTGCTTGAGAACTTACAAGGATTTTAGGAGCTCTCTGCCAGAAACTGGGGTGAAGACCAAAATATATAGATTGCTCATGTCGATCACAGTAACACAGTGACAAAATCCACACATTTTCCAAGTGCACATAGAATATTTACTCAAATACCATATGTCGGGCTATTTAAAGAAGCTTCAAAAAATGTAAAATATTAGAAGCATTCAGAGCCTATCTTTGAACAGCTGTGGAGTCAAGCTAGTCATCAACGACAAATAGACTAACTATCAACTGCTTAGCAGTTAGGCAATAATAACAGCTTAATAGTATGGCTGAATAAGGTTGAATAGTTTGCTTTCTGTTGCTGTGATAAATACCGCAACCAAAAAGAGCACTGGGAGGGAAGGCTTATTTCAGCTTACACTTCCAGGTCACAGTCCACCACTAGGGGAAGCTGGGGGAGGAACACAAGCAGAAGCTGAAGCAGGAGCATGTAGCAGCATTGCTTACGGCTCAGCTGGCTTTCTTAGACAGCCCAAACCCACCTGCAAGGGGATGGTGCTGACCACTATGGGCTGAACCCTCCTGTATCAACCATCAATCAAACAGTCTCACAGCCACAGCCACAAGCCAATCTGATGATGCCATTCTCCATTGAGGTTCACTCTTTCTAGATGGCTTTAGATTGTGTCAAGTTGACAATTAAAAACCGAGCAGATGTAAGTTTTCCCCAACCTGATCATTGGGCATATGAAAAGGTGCTGAACTCTTAGTAAGTGTAATGGATCATTATTGTTGATTTGACTGGATGAACTCCTCTAGGTGTGTCCAGGGGTCACGTCCAGAGAATATTGACATGAGATACAGTAGCTGTGGGCAGCACCACCTACCCAGAGGGAAAGGAAGAGGCAGCCAGCCAGCTCATGCAGGCTCCGTTCTTCTTGAGTGCACGCAGCTGTTACCACTACCGTCATCCAGGGACATCCACTCCAGATTCTTCAGCCTTGCAACCCAAACTTACACCAATAACTCCGGGCAATTCCACTGATTGCCCTGTGTGCTGGCTCATTTTATGTTCATGTTGACACAAGCCAGAACCAGAGTCATTTGAGAAGAGGGAACTTGACTCCAGAAAATGCCCCCACAAGATTGGCCTGTGGGCAAGCCTGTGGTGAAGTTTTACACTTGATGCTTGTGATGGCTAGTCTTGTTTGTCAACTTGATTACAAAATGTAAAATATTAGAAGCATTCAGAGCCTATCTTTGAACAGCTGTGGAGTCAAGCTAGTCATCAACGACAAATAGACTAACTATCAACTGCTTAGCAGTTAGGCAATAATAACAGCTTAATAGTATGGCTGAATAAGGTTGAATAGTTTGCTTTCTGTTGCTGTGATAAATACCGCAACCAAAAAGAGCACTGGGAGGGAAGGCTTATTTCAGCTTACACTTCCAGGTCACAGTCCACCACTAGGGGAAGCTGGGGGAGGAACACAAGCAGAAGCTGAAGCAGGAGCATGTAGAAGAAGAAAGCACTTTTTTCTTGTCTCCTTGCCCTCATTCTTTCTGGCAAGTTCATGCCTTTACTGGCACTAGAGCCTGCTTCTTTAGGATTGTGACATATACTGAAGACCAGCTGAAACACCAGCCTCCTGGACTGAACAACTACTGGAATCTTGGACATTCTGTTGGTAGGCAGCCATTGTTGGACTAGCTGGACCACAGCGTGCAAGTCACTCTAATAACACACACTCCCAAGTGTGTGTGTGTGTGTGTGTGTGTGTGTGTGTGTGTGTGTGTGTGCTCTAAAGAACCCTGACAAATACAGTGTATGATATGGGAAGGCCCAGTCTGTTGTGGGCAGTGCTATCATTGGGTAGGTGATTGTAGACGCTTTAAGAAAGCCAACTGAGCAATCCACGAGGAGCAAGCCAGTAAGCAGCACTTCTATGTGGCCTCTGCACCAGCTCCTCTCTCCATGTCCTTGCCTTGTTTGTGTTCCTGTCCTGACTTACTTTATGGATGGACTGTGACATGGATGTAGAAGTGAAATAAACCCTTTCCTTTCCAGTTTGCTCAAGGTCATGGTGTTTCATCACAACAATAGAAACCCTAACTAAGATGGCTTGGTTCTAATGCTTTCTGTTTCTTGAACTGAGCAGCTTCTGAGTTCTCTGCCTTTCCACTGTTGAACCAAAGATGGCCACTGTTTAACTACCCAGCCTCCAACTGTGAAGACAATCTAATGAATCCAGGATCTCTCAAGCTAAGCCATCCACACTGGAGCAAGCAGAACATTAACCCATTGCTAGTAGGAGAGTCAATGCAGAACTACTTTGGAGAAATCCTGTCTACCAAAGCCAAGCACCAATTCAACCAGTGACCTAGTGACACCTTTTCAAGGCGTGAGCATCCATTTCCCAAGAGACACATACAAGGCTGTTATTACTGGTTCAACTAATGGGGGCAAAACACTGGAGAGTGGCCATGGCTCAGCAGCAGGGGTGTGGGGAGGTAATAGTGATGTAGTCGCATACTATGGAGCATTAGACTGCAGTGAGACCAAATGAGCTCCTGCTGTGTGCAGCAGCATTGACGACATTCACAACCCAACACTCATTTAGCCAAGAGCCAAGGGAAATAAAGGTGGCTTTTCTAGATGGAAGAGATGCACTAGCCGAATGCAGCGAGCATACGTGGTTGAATTCCAGATTTTTTTTTAAAGCTAAATGCTACATTTCCAGGCTGACTGGCAGCAGCTGGAGTACATGGATTGTATGTTAGGAGTTACTGAATTAACATCAATGTTCTTAGGTTATGTTGAGGAGGCTGTGTGGAAGGAAGCCCTTGTCTAGGAAGCTTCAGGCTGAAGGTTTTAATCTCTTGCTTTTTGAGTGTTTTGATGAAGAGGAACTGTGTGTAGTTCAGAAAAATGGAAGCCTGTGGCACAGTGTTAAAGATCAGCAACAGTCTGGAGAGATGGGTCAGCATTGAAGAGCATGTCTTGTTTTTACAGAGAAAATGAGGTTCATTCCCAGGACCCACAGGGTGGCTGTGTGGGATCCAACATCGTCTTTTGACCTCCGAGGACACTAGACACACTTACGTACGGTGCACATATGTACATACATAGATGTAGACAAAACATTCATGTGCATAAAATAAAAGAAAAATCTAAAATAAATGAATTAAAGAAAAAAGATCAATAATGTAGATGAGGAGGTATATAGTGTTCACCCGTCATTCTATCAATGTTTCTATAAGCTTGATTTTTTTTCCTGAAGAGAATCAAAGGCAAGGACAAAAACCAAAAGGAAAAATCTAAAGCATGGCACTTATAGAAAAGTATAAAATAAAACTGAGAGAAAGACAAAGGAATGGAAAGCCTAAACCTTTGCCTCAAAAGAAATGACATCTGAAGAAAATGTCTTCTGTGTTTTCACTTCCTTTTGAGTACTGAAGTGGGGAGGGGAGCTGAATGGGAAGAAACAAAGTTACCTCCATTGCAAACAAATTATCAGGCCTAAGAGAGCTGGGCTGGTGCTACACGAGTGGTCAGTAAACAAAGATAAAATGCACATCTATACCAAAGCACCCCAGAGCAAGAAAAGTAAATTGTGACATTCCATGAAATACATTAATGAAAATAAATAAGCCAAGAATAAATCTAACAGAAGATGATAGGAGATTTTGATGTAGCAAAGAGTAAAGTTTTACTGTGTGGCATTTAAGTCCCCAGTAATAGATAAACTGTGCTCATAGATGGGAAAATCTGAACTCTTAACTATGTCTGTTTCTCTCAAATCCATTTATAAATTTAATTTAATTCCAACCAAAGTCTCCAAAAGGTTTTTCATTGAACTTGACAATTCTAAATCTCAATGTGGTCCATGCATATGGAAGTTAGTGGTTCTTGTCTCAGCTGGTAGGAAGACTTAATTTAAAGCCAGTGTAATCAAGATTTTTGTGCAGCTGAGCAAGGACAGACACATGGGTTAACAGGACAGAACAGAGTTCAAAAACAAGAGGAAAACCTGACATCCCCAAATGAGTGAGGAGTCTTCATTTCTGCCTGAGGAAGCTCTGCAAGCTGATGTGGAAGGGTTCAGTGGCCAGTCCAGGATGTGCTGACAATTGGTGCTCCTTGTAGAAACATGTGATGTGCTCCCCACCTGCAGCCAGACACAGAAACAGTGTCCTGAGTGAGCTGTTGGACTAAGTGGGAAATACAACCTTTCAAACCTTTTGAATGAGCTGGCATGATGACTCATGGTGGTTCAATCCCAGTACTCCAGGGACTGAAGCAGGAGGATTACCACCAATTCAAGGACAGCCTGGGCTACACTGTGAGTTCCAGGCCATGCAATGAATGGTTGAGGAAAGCATGCTTGTGGAAAGCAAATTGCCGGAGCAGAGAATCTCACAGCCTTGTTGGGACAAGGCCACAGGGACGACATGGTAAGATGCCAGGAAATAGAGTCAGAGGCAGGTGTGGCATTCGGGCACAGAGCCACCACTTGCTGCTTCTTAAGATGCCCACAGGTCACTTCAAAGGTGCTATGTGCCCTTGTTGACGTGGGGAGGAGACTGGCTTCTGACACACCTGCCTGTTCATCTGTAGATGGAAATTATCCACGTGCCACATCCGCCACGGCGGTGGAGGCTCTGAGGCCCCTGCTGGGCTCCAGGCACCTCTTCTGCTTGATGACCTTTTCTGTGTCACCTCAGTGGGGCCCAGCGTTGGCATGAACCTCCTTCTCTTCTGCAGAACATTCTGGCTCCTTTGTTCCCCCTCCATGTAGGACCTGGGCGTGTGGGACCTGGGGACTCGGCACACCTCGCTGCTCGGGGACACTGAGGGTCTAAGGACTGCCCACTTCACCCCTGGGGTCTTTCCTCCTGCCCCTGGCCATCCATCTCACCGAAGACTCCAGTGACCTTCTCTTTTGCCCTTGGTCCTAGCAACCAGGTAGACAGAAGGGCCACTTGCAGAGCCAGAACCACTGGGTGAGTGACCGGACCATGGCTCAGCTTCCCTCTCCTGGAAACTGCCCTGAGAGCAGGAAGGGGTTCAATGGCAGCCAGGTCAGCCCTCGCTCTGGAGGAATTCCCTGGGGTGTCCTTGTCCTGCTCTGAGCTCTCCTCTCTAGCCGCCCTTCTCCGAGTACCGCATCCACCTGCTGTGGTGCTGAGCAGACCAACCCCATCTCCACCTCCTCCGGCCCTGTGAGGAGCTGTCTTCATCCAAGCTGAAGCAATCGGCCAATCAAGCGCTCTCTCTGAAACTGTATCCAAGCCTGTTGCCCAAGGGAACCCTCTTTCTTTAAAACCACACAGTTCCATGTGGGCCTCCAGAGCTGAGAGGAATCACAGGGAGAAGGAAAGAAAAGACTCAGTCCCAATGAGTCCTTGGACTTCACAGGCCCTCGGACTAACTCTGCCTGGGTCTCTCTTGGCTGGATGGCTAAGCTAACAGATCCCTGGTTTGATTAAACTGTGTGGGGATGGCTTCCTGCCCCTTGTCTCTTAAAGCAGCGGATCTCACTGCCCACAAAGTAGTGTGATTCCTGTTGAAAAGTTGCTGGGTTTGGGGGAGCAGCATGGCCTCCCTACTTCCTCCTGATCCTAGGAAGGTGACTAGAGCCGGTCTCCTCTCCAGTCTCCAGAAAGATCCGCAGACAGCTGTCCTGTGGACTCAGTGACAACCGAAGTCCCACTGCTCCGTCTGGACCTCTAACTGTCCCCCTTTCTGTTCAGATGCCAAGTTGCTGGTTTGCCCCAGGCACCCTGTGGTAAGATACTGTCTTGCTTGAGGATTGATGTGGAAGGACAGAGCCCACTAAGGGCAGCACCATCCCTAGGCAGGCGGGGAAGGCGGCTGCCATTGCCCACCTCCTCATGAGTGTTTCCTCCGGCTGTTGATGTCTAAGGTGCCAAAGGATGCTAGCGACAGGGGCTGAGGGCCTGCAAGAAATTAGACACAGCAGTGCCAACTCCAGCTGCCGCAGGTAAGAGGTTCTGCATGATATTTATATCCGGCGCCCCTCCCCTACTACTATGGTGCCCAGTTACTCCCATAGAGGCAGACCGGAAAGACAGGAAGCTATGGGAACATGGAAAGAAAAGGTAGGTGCTGCAGGCCGCAGGAATATATCATAAGAACTCAGCTGGTTATGGCAAAGTCACTACCTGGAGGGATCATGGAATTCCTCCAGAGGAAGCCAAATCCCAAGGAGTTTTTGGTGTTACTTGGCTTGTTATATATCAGCTGTCTTCTGTTATGAAAATCATGTGTGCCTTCATAGTTTTCCCAATTGACTTTCCCCTAAGAAGGACTAACAGTGTAGACTGAGCACTCTCTGGACATACACATTCCAGGTATTTGGAGAACAGCCTCAGGAAAGGCTTTCTCTGGAATCAGATTATCTCCCTTAGCCACTTTCAAGGACTACAGGAAACACCACCCAGGTGGGTGCCCAACTTCCGAGGACTAACAATGGTAACAGCCCACCTGCAAGTCTCCTGACTTATGGTAAATTCCACAAGGAGACACCGCCTAGGAGAGGTGGACATTAAGTAATAGATTTACACAATTTAGCTTGGACCCTCCCTTTATATACCGAGACTTCCAGGGCACAGGACGGAGAAGAGAAAAGAGAAGAACTAGATGGGTAAGAACTTGAGAGGAACGAACTGAGATGGGGAAGAACTAGATTGAAGGGCTAAAAGAGAGGACTAGAGGAACGAGATGGAAGATGAGGAAGAGCCAGATGGGAAAGAACAAGATGAGGAAGAGCCAGATGAGAGAGAAGGAGATGGGAGAGGAGCTGATAGGGGAAAGAACTAGACAGATGAGAACCTAGAAGGGACAGAACTAGATGAAGGAATTAAGATAGAACCTAGAGGGGACAGTAGATAAATATAGAGAAATCAGGCAAGAAAGGAGCTAGACATGAGAACAGAACTGAAGCTGTGTATAAATGATGTTGTGCCAGAGGAATTAAAGCAAGTGAACTATAGAGTTCGGTGTGCTGAGATTCTGTTTCCTGAAAATAGTCCTTGCCGTTAGTAGTTCTCTCTCCTGAGGCCCTGGGATGTATAATGTTGAGGCTATACAAGAGGTAGGGGCTGGAGAGATGGCTCAGAGGTTAAGAGCACTGACTGCTCTTCCAGAGGTCCTGAGTTCAATTCCCAGCAACCACATGGTGGCTCACAGCCACCTGTAATGAGATCTGGTGCCTTCTTCTGGCCTGCAGTCACATATGCTGTATACATAATAAATAAATAAATCTTAAAAAAAAAGAAAGAAAGAAAAAGAAAAGGCAGGTCCTCACTCCTGAGTCTGGGTGAAGTCTCTCCTGGGGAGTGTCAAGAACTTCAGACCATCCAGACGTTTGTTACTGAGGAAGTCAGGGATCTGGCTTTTCCTGGGTGGAGACTCCCAAGGATCAGGGAGCTCCTCATGCTGTGGGCAGCAGTGGGAGCAGGATCTCCCCTCTGCCGGTTTAGATGCATATCTGGTATCTACCATGGCCAGAGGACAGGGCTCTCAAGACATGGAGCTGAGAGCTACAGCCTCAGACCCTTCTAAGCATTTTATGCAGCTTAACATGTGAACCAGTAAAGGCCGGCTTCCATCCCTGTGGCTTCTTTGTTAGTATCTTAGACACAGGAAACTCTATCCCTCTTTAACAGGAGCTTCTGACCACGCTTGTCTAAGGGCCGGTGGGTTAGCTCTGTGTGCGGCGGTTCAGTCCACGGGACCCACGAGGTAGAAAGAGAACCAACTCCTGAAAGCCGTTCTGCTTTCCTCCTGTATGCCACAGCACACATACGCACACACCCAAATAAATAACCCTAAAAAAGGGAAAGAAAGAAAGAAAAATGAGACTTGCCCAGAGCATTTCTGACTCCCTGTCTGGACCTTCTCTATTGTATCCCGCCCCCACCCCCACCCCCCGCGGGACCTAGAGTACAGGAAGTGAAGAGGATTCAAGCCACTAGGCTGTGCTCCAGTCTACTGGGCTCTCTCTGTCTAGTCCTTGCCTGGTTGTCTGCTTTATCCTGTCTCCTCAGGAAGACCTGGGACATCAGGGTATGGTAGTGCACACCTGTGACCCTAGCACTCAGGAGCCTGAGGAAGGAGGACTGAGAGTTTGAGACCAACCTGGGCTGCATAGTGAGACAGACCCAGGAGAGTGGGGAAGAGAGCGACACCACCTGGTTCAGGCCTGGCTGAGTTTGTGGAGGGATAGGGAAGATAAGACATGCTTCCTCCCGTTGGGGTGCCTGCCACCTGGACAGCTGAAGCACAAGGAGTCTCTAGACCAGCATTCTTTGAAGTGGCTGCTAGTGTCCTACCTATTGGGAAAGGATGAGACAGGCTGGCTGCCGTGGAGGCCCTGGAAGCCGCGGGTATAATGGGCAGATATGCAGACAGGAGGTATGGGTGAAGGGTGCTGCCTCAGCCAGGCCTGATCAGTGGAGGTGACTTTATTGCTGTTGGTGGCCCCGGATGTCCCCTTGCTCTCAGACAGGTCTCCTGGAGCTTTGTGGGGGGGGAGTGGGGGGGGAGTGTTGCATTTCCAGGGCCACACCATCAGCCCCTGCCCCCCCTCTCCACTGCCCGAGACCATAGGCTCCCAGCATGGACTCTCAACCTTTTCTGGGACACAGTGTTGCTGCTGTGGTCACTGCTCCATGGAGAAGCTAGGCCAGGAGGCCATGGGATGGGGCAGGCCAGAGAAACCAACAAGGCAAAAGATCAGGAGAGACTTTCATGTTTAAACAGCCCCCAGGTTTGGGGAATGGAAACTGGGAACAACGGTGTTTATAGGCTGCTGCAAATGGGTCCTTTATAGCTGGGGGTACAGCCAGGAAATTGGGGTTTTATGGCCCACGAAACATCAATAACAATTAGACTCAGTTGGAGATTGCATGGCCCGCCATGGGTGCAAAACACTAAACAAAGTCAACTAAACAAAGTGAGAAAGCCACCTTCCAAGCCTGCCCAGAGAAGACCAGACTCTGCCCAGCCTTCCTTCCGAGGCAGGGGAGGGAGAGAGAGAGGGTGGGGGGAGGGGGAGGGGAGGGGGAGGGGAGGGGGAGGGGGAGGGGGAGGGAGAGGAAGAGAGAGACAGAGAGACAGAAAGACAGAGAGGAGGAGGAGAGGAGAGAGGCTACTTTCCAAACAGGTTAAACAAAAGGTGGGCCACCACAAGGCTAGCTGTAAGTGTCACAGCAGGCTGTGGTTTCCTGGGTAATGGCCTTCACTGACTCATCTGAACAGTCCTTGAAGCAGGCAGGAATTGTCATCACCCACTTCATTCACAGGAGAGGAAAGGGACCTTCACAGGGGAGAGCACTTGCTGAAGGCCAGTACACATCTGGTGGGTTCCGTTTGTTGGGGCTACAGCAGCTGCTGACGTGGACTTGCCCTGTATCCTGACACATAGAGCCTTCTAAGAAAAAGCCTGTCCTTGTCCTTGGTCATGAGATAAGCTCACCACTGTGTAAGTTATGTGCACCACTGTACTATTCAGGGCTCTCAGAAAGACACAGACAAGAGGATAGATAGATAGATAGATAGATAGATAGATAGATAGATAGATAGATAGATAGATAGATAGATAGATAGATAGAGATTCATACATACTACATACTACATACATTGATACATAGATAGGTAGGCAGGTAGATAGACAGATAAATGATAGGTTCATTAACATATAGATATATTCACAGATATATAGAAAATAGGTAGACAGACAGGTGATAGGTACATAGATACATACATAGATAATAGATATGTAGATAGATAATAGATTGATGACAGACAATAGATAGGTGGATAGATAATAGAGAGATGATAGACAGACGATTGATTGATAGATGATAGATAAATACATAGATATAGTCATACAGATGACACACACAGACATAGGCGAACAGAAAGATGATAGATACACAGACAGGTAGGCAGGCCAACAGACAGGAGAGGGGTTAACAGGAGAATTGACTCCTATGATTATGGAGGCCGAGAAATGCCACAGTAAGCCATCTGTAAGTTGGAACACCAGGGAAGTAGGTAGGATGTTCATACAAACTCAAAAGCCTCAGAACAAGGGAAGCTGGTGGTGTGGTGTAGGGTCTGTACGTAAGAGCAAAGAGAGTTTATTATACCAGTTTGCATGTGGGGTTTAGTCTTATCATTTTTGGACACATCTGCACAAGCTTGGCCGTGACTCAGGGGCGGGCCGCTGGGTTTGTCCTTGAGACACCGTGACGCCGACTTAGACCTCTGTGGTCGTTCTCTCCCTCGACCCTGACTGTGAGGGCCTTGAGGATAAATGGCCCTTTGTTGGAAAAAAACATCTGTTTGTCCTTCTCAGAGAACTGGAACCTAATTCAGTTGTGAAAGTGGTCTGTCTGAGAGACTGGGAAGGTACCTGGTGTAAAACCTGGAGTCCCAAAGGCTGGAGAACCTGAAGTCCC